>NC_050591.1:22420718-22770718 GCF_013368585.1 Megalops cyprinoides
TGGCCACGTTGCTAGCTAACTCTAAAGTTATGTTTTTTCTCTTTCTTCCTCACATTGGAACTATGCCCTGAAAAATAACATTTATTCTGACAGTAGAATTTTGGCCAAAACGTGATCCTGCACATGGCTCAAGTTCTAACAATACAGTGGTATCTCATGTTGAATGTAATGGTAGTGTGAACTTTAATGCTTGAGGAATTTTAATTCCATGCATTGCATTAAAAATAAATAACCATGTTGGCATGGGTTTGATTTTAAAACTGCTTACAATGTTTTCTCTGCTGCCAGAAATACAGCAAATAACGTGCATGAAATTGTACATGTAAATACACAAAGAGGAGAATGTGGCTCAGAATTTAAGACTGCTGAATAAAAAGAAAGGCATACAGAGCTCAAAGTATCCATACATTTTGAGATCTAATGCATAGGAAAATACGTTGTTAAAAACAACAAATGCAGAGAGGGACCTGCCATTTTTTTGTATTTTAGAAAAAACATGTCATTTTCAGTAACTTTTCATTAACTAATTTAGCTAGTATTAGGCAAGTTGTTGGTGGAAACTAATAATTTAATTCACATTCAGAAAACACACAGAATTGCTATTAATTCACTCGCAAATTGCCACAAAAACTTATTCCCATCAATCCAAAGGCGGTGGGCTCGAATATTAAACAATCACAGTGTGAATGGTAACTGCAGCTTCAGGCACATTTCACAATGCCAATGCAGCATAGCTGTGTAGCTGGCTTAGTCAAAGGGAAGACATGCAGTCTCTGGACGAATGGGGCGTTAGTACTGACCGATAGAAAGACCGAGAATTCCTGTACAACGGGACTTAAATTCCCAAACTGAGCTGTAACAACCGCTGACAAAATAAGATAGCAAGATAGCAAGCTAACTGGGTGGTTGGGCAGCTGCAGTTAGCATGCTAGGGTAGCTACCCAACAGACTAATGAATTTACAGCACAACAGCATGGTCTTACCTTGCCAGCTAATTTAACAAATAAGTTAGTCGTGTGACGCTAGCAGTATTTAACTAGTGACTAGCAGCTGGTGACTGTCTGAGGATAACGTCTGCCAAACGTTTACCTTGAAGCGGCCTTGTAGCCTTCAGTCACCCGAACTTCCTATCTTGATTTCCAAAACATCAGGTAGTTAGCTAACTGCTATTACTACCCCAGCGCGGCTAGCTAACTAACCTTATTCAGTCATGACTAAACAAGGCACAAACCAGCCAGCGAGCTAGCTAATCGTAAGAACTAACTAGTTATGTACGTTAACTGAAAACCTGTAAGATTCTTTACTTAAAATATAATATTAAACTATAATGGTATTTCTATTTTAGCCGAAAAGTTTTACAGCCGGAACACAAAAAATCCCGGGAAACACTCGCTAGATTTACCTCAACGCGCAGTCAGTAGAGCGCATGCGCATTACCTTGTGCTCGATAGAGTTACGCATGCGTTCAGTAATAAAACACTGAGATCGATAATATGCGGTAACCCAATGAAAGAGATCTTGGATCGTTGCGATTGATAGCAAGGTTTTTCAGTGGCGAATACGAATTGTGCCTCATGAAAGAAAGACAAACTTGTCTTTATACAATAACCTGCAGTACATTTGTGAAAGGAAAGGGTTTTGGAATTACAAAGAGGACCAAATCTAACAGAGCAGTCATTCATTTGAGCCCCTCTGTTGCACTACATTTAAGGCATTTTCTTTACTTGTATCCAGCTTATCAATACATTTCTAAAACATGACAAATATGTAGCCTGAGGCTACAGACAGACTGGAATAATTCAAATGAGCTCTGTAAAATTTTTCAGCTTGGAAAAAGGTCAAATAACTACCCTTTTGATGATGCATGATGAGGATGAAATTTTGTATGAACTGTGGGCCTGTTATGTCTGGGATACTAAAATGGTCAGCTTCAACATCCTCCCTTTGAGATGGAGTGAATGTCATGCGCTATGTCATTAAAAACCAAGCTTCTGTTTGGAACTTTATTCCCCCCAGACTCCAACTAAACAGTTTATTTTCTTAAACCACTTATAACCAGGGGGACTTACATAGTCAAACCTTTTACATTATTTGTACAACTGGATAATTCAGGATAACAGCCTTTTTGAGGGCACAGCAGCAGTTCTACAAAATATATACAACCTTTAGGTTACAAGCCCAGCTCCTTCAATTTATAAAAGCATGTTTCCATCCAACAATGTTATTCGGTATGAAAGTAGATACTCTGTCAGAACTGGATTTATTGGAAGTACCTGTATGGTCAGTCAGCACTTCAGCGATGATGAATTTTACCTTTTCATTTTGACAGGAAGTGGTTATCTTTTGTTGGATAGACTATTTACTATCCATGAGAACATCAATTCTTTAACAAGCAGAAGCATAGTACTTTATTGAAATATCTTTTTTAAATGATATTAATAAGAACCAGCATTTTCCATCAATCAATGCATGAAAAAATAATTCACAACCTTTAGGACTGATTAACATCGTTAGGATTGAACATATAATAGTGATAAATATACTGATTTTGGTGCAACTGGTTCAGATAAAACAGATGTAACTGTCTGTAACTTTTTAATAAGACTTTAAGTGTTTCTGGGCAAATGTCATAGACATGAATGTAAGTGTTCTAAAGAAACTGAATCTAACCTAAATATCTTCAATTTATATAATATTGTGAAGGATCAGCCCTTCACCCCGCCTGTTGTACATGTTTTGTTGTGAAGCAATAAAAAATAATTGTTACATGAATTAGTAACTCATTTGTCTATATTTGCACATTTTACACAAAGGCAAAGAGCTGCAACCTTCAAATAGTTTTATTGCTCACCCGTCATGCGGTGGAATAAGGGAAACGAGAAGTAAAGGGATGAGGAACTAAATCATTTTATTGTCTCACTTTGCATATGATAATATGAGTAGTATATATGAGTATTTATGATCTGCTCACTTGTCAGTAAGGGTGTAGTGGAATCTGCATATTTCTGATACTTTACACTGTTTTCCACAGTAGGTAAACAACAGTGGCTACCCTGCATATGTCTATACATATGGTTCGAATAATTGTAGAAATTAGTGCTTATGAATCTTTACATGAATACTTATTATGATGTTAAATTTTTTTATATGTTTTTATATATCTGTACATTAATTACATAAATCACACGAAAAGATATAAGTCCACTACAACGTGCTGCACTGTACTTGTAAATGATATGCAGTGACAGCATCTGACCACTGGGAGGAGCTGGAAAACAACTATTAAGTAGCGGCTCAACCCGTTCCCCTCTCCAGACTCAGGATATTGCTTTAATTCGCTGGTGTTCTGTCACTGTGATACAGATATCATCATATGTTAGAAAGATAAATGTTAATGGTATGACTGCTCTGTACAGAGTCATTTTCTCTATAAATACTCAGGACAAACTATGGATGTTCCAGCTCCTTTCTTGTTTGATGCAATTATCTAAATTAGTTCCTGAGAGTGTTAGCTGTGCCACTCCCTTCAATGGAGCCTTCCCTCACATAGATGAGTCCCAAAAACAATGACATGAGAAACACCCCACTACTGGGGGGTCAGAGGTCAGAGGGAGGGTCTACGTTGGTCCTCAGGGATGGGAGATAGCAATGGTGGCGGGGAGTCACTGTCCCGTGTTGGGGATGCGAGAAGTTCAGGTTTACGCCTCCGTCTCAGTTCAGGGGCCACTTTCTCCGTTTCTTCCAGTACGACCTTCATACCCAGGGACTGTACACGCAGAGAGACAGAGGGTAAAGAATCATAAAGAGAGAGGGAGAGTGGTGAGAAGAAATAAATGATTGGAGAGAAAGGAAAAGGAAGAAAAAAGACAATACAGAGAAGGAAAGGGATAAAGGGAAAGAGAAATGGAAAGGTGAAAAGAGAGAACAGAGAAAGTGAGAAGAGCATGGGGAAGTTAGAAGGGGAGAAATTGAATTTGAAAGGGGGTTGAGGAAGGGGAGAGGGTGGAGTTAAAAGGCAAAGACGACAGGGGAAAAGGAGAAAGAGCTTGTTAATGCTTTCTATGATATGCGCTGAAATTTCACAGTAGCATCAGTCTCTAACACAAACAGTAGGAAAGACTACGGTCTTCAGTAGGAAATCGGAACACAGATGTGATGTGATGCTGCTTCGCACCTGGTTCTCTGCCAGCGCCTCCTTGGCCATGTAGTGCTCCCTCTTTATCTTAATCTCCACTTCCTCTGGAATGTCAGGGACCATCATGTCAATCATATGACCTATAAAGAACACCACATGCTGCAGAGAATGGGGGAGGGGTGAAAGGAGAGGGGAGGAAAGACAAATTGAGAAACAGGGTATATTCAAACAGGGTATATTTAAAAACAAAAAAATCATTCTTTCTTCTGAGGAAGTTTCTCTGTTTCAAAACAAATCAAAGCGCTACTAATCAGGTACAGCCTGGAGTTCCTGTTAATAGAAGATGAATCCCTCCCACCAATTTGCACTCACAGTCTCTGAAAAAATCCTGCACCATCAAACAGCTTGCAATCAGTGGGGTAAAGCAACCTGAAGGCATAGATCACAGTGGGAGCAGTGGCGGACAGATGGAGTATTCTGATTGCTTCTCAGTTTTAACTCATATCTTTATTAGTTGTCTAAGTTTTTCATTATTTACACGTGCGTGGCCAAATCCTACATTTTTTTGTTTTCAGGTAAAGGTTTAGTTTAAGAGGGCTTTAAAGGTTGGCGGGAGCTGCAGTTTGATTGAAACTCACCTCGAATATGATGACAAAAGCCAGACGTATGGCAAGCAGATGGAAGTATTCAGGCAGCAAGTGTCCCTTGTGGTCTCTAAGGCCTCGATACCTGAATGTTTCACATTTGTATTTACATATATGCATGAAACAGATGCTCTTCTCAGAAATTGACTTCCAAAAAGTGGATTCAGTAGGGATTGGCAAGCTTAATTTCACTATAGATAGTGAATCATTAGTGCCTCCATTAAATGTATTGCCATTGTGGGAGGCATCAGCACAAATAAGTGTCATCACAAGGCACACAACCCTAAACAACTACCACAAACTTCCAGCCACCAAACTTGTATTGCCATGAGATGTTTACCACTGAGGTTTTTACAGCTGCAAAAAACTGCCGTCAAGCTTTTGTCTCCAGTGGTTAAGCTGTTTTTACTTTTACCACTAAGGTTTTACCATGATGTTAGAAAGGGGAGGGACTGAGTATGGTAAGCCCAGCTGTAGACTCAATATGAGGTTTTGGAAAATGGGCAGTGATCCTGCTGTCCTGAGAGTTGTGGGGATCCCATTCCATCACCCCGGGACCAGGGTAGAGAGGGGATATGAATAAGATGATTGAGGTTTAACAAAATGAGAAAGGTGTGGTATGACCTGTGCTAGCTGTGGTTCTACCTGTGCTAGGTGCAGATGTATGTGCACTAGGTCTTTTCTACTTGCGTTGGGAGTAGGTCTACCTGCACTGGGTATGGTTCTGGTTGAAGCTGCTTGGGGCGATGGAGAGGGTGAAGTTGACGTAGCCCTTCAGACTTCCCTCAGCGGTGTAGCGGTAGTAGAGGCGTGGCAGGAAATCAGAGGTGAAGGCAATCAGGAAGGCCTTGCAAAGAGACAGGAAGTCAGGTCACGTAATCTCTGTTCACGGTGACCTAAGGAGACCCTTATGGATGTTAAACATATCAAACACCCCTACTGACAGTGTTTACAGTGTTTTATGGGGAAGGTTCAAAAGATTGAGGTATGTCTTACATTGCTGATGACTGCCAGGTGCGTGATGACCTGCAGAATATTGAACCATATCCCAATGTCTTGGGCCCGCTCTGCAACAGGTCTCTGGTACTGACACACAAACTTCTGTGCGTCCAGACGTATCTCCACCCAGTTGTTCAGTAGCGCAAAGAGGGGTGCTAGTGGGCATGCTGCCACGAAGATGGTGATGAATCCAAACTGCAACACTACAGCGTTACACAGGGACATAACAGGCACATACATGACTCCATCACAGGTCCACAGGTCATCCCATCATCATTCCATACAGCCTTGTGGTGTAGTAGTAAGGAGTAGCGCTTGTAAGTCAAAGGTAATTGTCAAAGGTAATCCCAGGCAGGCCACTGCAGTTATACCCTTGGGCAAGGTACAACCATCCAGGTGTATGAATTAATAACAATTGTAAAAATTATAACGTATGTGGCTCCAGTTGGCAAGTTGCTCATCTTGAGCAGGAATACCAGGTACTTGTTCTGAGTGTAGGCTGACCCCTACAGCCTTGATTTGATCCCAGGCATGTCATCAGGCAACAATGATCAGGAACCCACAGCAGCAGAATAAATTGGCTTCATTCTGCCATGGTAGGGGTGGGTATGTGCGTAGAGTTGTAAATACATTTCAAATATATTAATGCAAAGCAGAAATGTATTGCAATTTTTTTTCAAAACAACAATAATTTACATATTTTCAATATATTGATCCAGCTACAAAATATATATTTACAGTATATTATTTTTGTATGGGTGGACCAATCAGAGGAAAATATGATTAGCCTTTATTCAACACTCATAGATTTTGTCCATTTTCTTTGGATTTTGATTGGAGTGTGAGGCAGCTGTGGTGCATGCACCCCCAATCAGTAGAAGCACATATAAAAACAAATCATCAGAAACACCAAAAAGATTTCATTCAAAATGGCACAGTAGCATCATTAAAACTGTGGTGTTTTGAATTCTGTACTCACTAAATTTTTTAACCAGAACAAGATCAACTCTCAGGAAAGGAGCTGTGTGTCACATTAATTTGTCAGAGATATGATAAAATTTAACCATGCCCTTTTTTAGTATCATGACCCATATTCAGGATGGATATTTGAAACAAACGAACAGTAATACTGAGTGGTGATCTGAACTGATACTGCTTCTCACACACAGTTAATAAAGCCTTTAGACAGAGAGCCGTTTTTCAACCCAAACAGCCCAACCCAACTCCTATAAATGAACTGAACTCAGAGCTCAGAGATTTCAGACGGATAAAGGTGTGACATACAGTATCAAGCTGAGCCCAGGTGTGACAGACTCACTCACCCATCTCCAGGTACTCATTGAACAGTCCCTCACACAGCAGCAGCTTGTAGTCTGTCTCCCAGGGCATGGTGCTCTGCTGCTGCCCCTCCTCTGGCACCTCAAGATTACCATCAACCTCCTTCCCGGAGTGGAACTTCCGCTTGTACCACCAGCTCTTCAATTTTCTATGGAGAGTGTGAGATGAAGAGGGGGCTTGGCAAAGGAGGCGAGGAAGAGGGAAAGAGCAAGACATGTGAAATGAGGGGTTTAACAAGGGTTTTAAGAAGAGAAAAAGCGGGAAATGAGAGGAGAAGCATTTGGCAGTGCAGGAAAGATGGAGATGGCCAGATATCACAGTGAGGAAACTGA
Source organism: Megalops cyprinoides (assembly GCF_013368585.1). Taxonomy (NCBI): domain Eukaryota; kingdom Metazoa; phylum Chordata; class Actinopteri; order Elopiformes; family Megalopidae; genus Megalops; species Megalops cyprinoides. The sequence continues at coordinate 22,428,167 of NC_050591.1, forward strand.
AGAAACAGAAAAAAAAGATCATAAACATTAGTGAGGAGGGGGAAGCAGTGCTGAAGGAGATATAGACTGGGGTGGAGCAGAAGCTAAAGCTGGAAGAAGAGGAGGAGGTGGGGGAAGGATGGAAACAGGTGAACGTACGGGACCATGAACTCCTGGACGTTGTTGATGACCTGTTTTCCCACCATGATGACAAGCAGCTCCTGAGCAAGCTCAATCAGGCAGCCTCCAGGTCCACACTGTGAGGGACACAGAGGTTCCACCACCATTATACATGTGACACACACCTCACATTGCCATTATACATACAACACATACATCACATTGCCATTATATACACAGCACACACATCACATTGCCATTATACACACAGCACACACAACTACATCACACAACCTTTAAACGCACCAACACGCAATTTACATTGTCATTCTAAATGCAATGAACACTTCACCTTGTCATTATACACACAACATACACACACATTCACACACATACCCTGTCATTACACACAGACACAATACACATATTCCACTGTGTATTACATGCAACAGACACATGTTACATTTCCATTATGTAAATGGTGCACACATAAAACCGTCAGTGTAGAAATGACAGACAAGGCACACACACCACACTGTCCACACTGCAGACACATGGACTGACACATAGAATAATGGGAGGTACAGCCACTCACATCCTCATTACGTATTCCCAGAAGGGTATGGTACTTGCCAGGGTAACCCACAAACCTGGTAAACAGAGTCATAAATGGTTATGAGAAAGACTGCTAAGACTAAAACATTGACCAATAAATGATGTCAGATATTCTACATACTGTAGCAAATATAGGAAAGTTTCAATAAGAGTTCATTGGACAATTGCAGAGGCTCCTAGTTACACAACTGTTACACCAGGGTTGGATTTACGGGCAAAGCCTCAATGAATCAGCGGTGCTGATGGGAAATGAAGTCCAGACTTTCAGAAGATTTGCAATTTTCATTCTGATGCAGGTGGTAAAGTGGCTAGCTCCCTACATGCTAGCTAAATGTTATGACCCCAATGTGAATAAAATGAACAGAAATTAAATGCCACATGGCATAAAATGGCTCCATCTTCTTAGACATACTCAGTTATTACTTTTGATAACATCTGATGATGAATACATTTAAATAATATAAAGATGATAATTTTACATAAATGTGGGAGATCACACTATCTACTTGTGCCTACTTCTGTCATAGCATAACCTGTCCTGACCAGTGACTACATCCAGAACTAGATAGCTAACTGCACTTGAAGCTACCCGCTTTATACCACACCTTGCCTACAGCCAGGTGGAAATGGTAACAGCTTTGTCAGCATGGCCAACCTCATGACCAGCTGGACATGTGTTAGTGGAAATGAGCCTTTCAATGTGTCCGACAATGTCTTGCTATGGACTCCCATAATCATTGTTGCACAATGTTGTGCAACAGCCCACAAGAGAGCCACAAAAGCCCAAACCTTAAGGCCTCCACCACCCCCCCAGAGTCAGCCTAAGTTTGGGCCGCACCGTGCCGCTGGCCTGGGAGACTCACCTGCCTTTGAAGAAGGCAATGTACACAGGAGATGAATAAAAGTTGACAAACTGGAAGATGAAGACCTTCAGGATGAAAGCATCCTCGTACTTAGTCTGAGTGCGGTGCATCTCTAGTAGAGAGGTAGAGACAAGAGTCAGTGCACCTACGAGTGTGTAAAAGTGCGGTTATGTGTGTATGTGTGGGTATGCGTGAAAGTGCAGTTATGTGTGTATGTGTGGGCATGTGTGTATGTGTGGGTATGTGTGTGTGTGTGGGTATGTGTGTATGTGTGGGTATGTGTGTATGTGTGGGTATGTGTGTATGTGCGGGTATGTGTGTATGTGCGGGTATGTGTGTATGTGTGGGTATGTGTGAGTGCAACTGTATGTGCATGTTTGCCTCTGCTGTGCAATGCAATGAGAAGATCCACCCTAGCTCCACACTTACCCCAGCGTGTCAGCACTTGGGCCAGGTAGGTGTACACTCGGGACAACAGCAGGATCACCACCAGGTTGAGCACAGAGCCTGTTAAACTGGCTATCCTTCCAGCCTGTAGTGGGCCGTAGAGAGGCAGTATCAATGCAAGACTGAAGAAGAGGAGGAATCATTCCTAACATTTATTACTGGCTGGATCTTCCTCACTGCATTGGATGGATACTCACAGAGAAGATGAAGAAGGCATTTTGGGACCTGTAGATGATAATGCTCAGGATGGTTCTGTACAGTATGATGGCAATCAGGAACACCAGGACTACAGTAATCTGCAGAGGGAAAAGTCTCAGTGAGTCCTGAGTGAACTGGAATGAACACAGTGGTTTGCCGGCTTAACTGGCTGGGGGGTTGAGAGACAGATCTTCTTCTTCAGATCTTCCTTGAGGTTCCTGATTGGAGTCTTCACATAAAACTCAATGACTTACGTTTGCTGAAAATTAAGTTGGGTTTTTTGCTCATTTTGATCATGCCAATCATATAAATTACTCTCCCATACACTCTGAAGTACTACAGTGCGGTCAGACAGTACATTGGAGTGTCAGAGATACAGGGTAATGATATCAGTTGTGCAGCGTCTCACCATAATAATGATGACCATGCAGCCAGTGATGGTGCGGTTGAACCGCTTACTCTCCGGAAAGTAGGGTTCCTCTGCACCTGTCACAGGGTTACGCAGGGTCATGGGCGCCATGGCGGTGAACTCTGGCCTCGGGCGTTCCTGGGTCACACACATGAATCAAGACAGCATCCACAGCATCCGCCCTGGTCGAGAAAATTCACCCACCCTCAAGAAATATGCTGCTGTACTCAGACACAAAACCAAAAGCTGACATCACCCCTTTCAGGACCCTGGGACCCTAAGGTCTTCCCAGCAGGGATCCAAGTCTCTACACTTTCCCTGTATTACATCAAATTATTTATTTGATTAGAAGCTACACCTAGCAGGGCAACATGCCTAGCTCCCATTGATCTTGCTAGCCCTTTATACAGCTGGATATCTGCAGAGGTACGTCAGGTTAAGCACCTTGTTATAACGGGCACACCAACAGTTCCCCGCACAGGGTTACAATTTGTAAGTTTCTGGTTACCCTGTCCCTGCCCCCAGACATGTGTGCGGTGATGTACATAGCTGGCCCAGATTTCAACACTTCAGGTCCCAAATGCCTAATTCTCTTGTGTGAAATCTGCATCACAGTAGCACACCTCGGAACCACTGAGATAAGATATTAGCACCAATATCGGAGAGCGAAATTACAGTTCTACTACAGCCACACCCAGGAGACCATTAAGGTTTTCTGGGGTCCCCGCACCTCAACCTCCTCAAACTCAGAGCAGTCCCAGCGGTGGGCCAGGACAGCGTTGGTGCGCTTCCAGTACTCCAAGAAGGTGACGGCCCACAGAGACATGAAGATGCTGAAAAACACTGTCCCTCCATGATCAAACAGCAGCCCAGCCTGTGGGAAAGAGGCAGAGAGACATGACACACATGCACATAAATATACTGAACCACGCACACACACTTGCATATTGATTCACATATACCTTGTAGGTGATGCAGATGCTGGAAAGGTTCCAGTAGGAGCAGATGTTGCAGAGAGGACACATAATGTAGGTGTCTCCACTATTGCAGATTTCATTTCTGTGACACAGAGGTACATGTATTAGGTTGCCATGTGAGACTTCATTGCTTTGTGCTTTTTGTATTTTGCTTTTATGAAGTGTTTTCTCTGTTTTATTTTACTAAGAGTACTAACTTGTAGTTTTTGTTAAAATGTAGCATACATTGTGGGTCCCACCCCGAGTATTTCACACTCACGCTGGAACATCAGTGACCATCAGCCAGATTCCAAACAGGAACACCACGGTGCCCACCACAGCAGCAGGCAACAGCCAGCCTGTATAAAACCCTGATAAAGAATGAGACACACAGAGACAGACATTCAATTCAATATAGCTCAGGATTCACAGTGATTATGTTTGGGTGTTGTGCTTTTGTGAGCATTACTGACAGTCAGTGACACACACACACTGTGGAAGCAGTGGTAAGGCAAAGTGTAATGGCAGAGGCAATGTGTGCAGCAAGCTTTGCCATATCATTAGCAGCAGCGCCCATAAAGAGACCAGGAGTGGTTACTCTGTCGCACCCAGCCAGGCGAAATATAGTGCGATCTTCTCCCCAAAATACTCGCGCATGTGGTCCAGGGGCTGATACTTCTTCCAGCAGGCCCAACGCGCCCAATACTGGTGTAGTATCTGGCGCAGGCTGAGGGACTGTGGGTCCACATGGTCCTTTGGCACCTTATATGGGCCCTGGTGGAAGAGTGGGGGGGCTAATCTCAGCAATAATTACCCCAGCAACGTTTTCCAGGTAATAGTTACCCCTGACTGTCAAAGGATCCCAGCACAGGGGGTGCAGGTGTAATAAAATAGTATCTCACCTCATGTAGGGGGTATGCTGCAGAGAATATTTTCTCACTGATCAGCCTGTCAATCCCCACCTCTCCTCTCTTCACTACTCCATATGGGGTCCTTGCCAGAATCTCGTACACCTGGTCGTGCAGCAGGGAGGGGGCATTGTCAGAGAGAGGCTGTGTTATCTTAAGACATAACCCGCCCTGTATGGAGGTTTTCAAACAGGCACAGGCTGAGATGATTGGTGCGTGGACAGATCAGGGTGTTATTTTAGAGCAGAGATGCTGGAGTTAGGGCACCCAACATTTACATTTATTCATTTATCAGACGCTTTTATCCAAAGCGACTTACATAGGTTACAGTTCTTTACAATGTTATCCATTGCCCAAGGGTACAGCAGCAGTGCCCCAGCGGGGATTGAACCGGCAACCTTTCGGTTACGAGTCCTGCTCCTTAACCACACTTAACCACATATTAGGAGATAAACACATTAATCTATTCCTCTTTTTTAGCACTGAGTACCCCCGCCTATATTGAATGTTTAGTTTTGTATGCTTCTTTGTTGTATGTGTGTATAATGCATTGTTATTCATTTTACTTCAGAATTAACAACAATATTTTCGGCCGTGAGAAGGAGGATGTGGATTTGAACGAGGCTGCTGCTCTGTGGGTCTCGGTTTGGAGTGTTGTGTCAGATGCTGGACCCTGGGGCTGAATCACTAATGGGACTGCTGCAGTTGCATCAATCAAGAAACTTTACTAGAACACAAAGGTTGTATAAATGCAGAACATATGATTTGTGTGTATAAATAAGGACCCTTAGATATAGATGACTACTATGAAGAACACAAGACTGAACCACTAAAGAGACAGACAGGCAGGCAGTTAGGCATACAGGCAAATGCAAATGCACTCACAATCTGGTGCCTCTGGGTGTTCTTGAAAAAAGTGTCCTTATTGTCACTGCCCAGAAACCTGCAGATATAGATGCAAACCCATATGCAGATACAGATGATAAACACATGTATGAATGCACACATACACGGAGAGATAAACTCGGCGTCACAATGAGAGCAACATAAAATCTTAACACAAATTTGCATCAACCCCTGTGAGAACTGAAAATGAATTAAACATGAAGCACTGGAGAAAAGTATTATTCATGGAACATGGATCGCATTTCTAAACGACTTGGGGGATGAGTGTGTTTTCTGGCCCAGTGCCACGTGTCAGGAGTTCCTCCATGTTGCTCTTGGCGCAACTGTTTCTGTAATGGAGGTGACTCATGTATTTACAGAGGATAACCTCTTCTCTGATGCCATCCTCTGTGCAAACACATCCATACGTGATTGTTTAGTCACACCCTGACAAAGAACATTGATTACACTCCCTGAGGGGTACAGCTGTTTGCATGGAGTGGAGGTCTGTTTCCACAAATGAGGAGACCAGGATTCCACTCGCCAAAGTGTGACACAGAGAGTAACTGGCTTTAAAAGCTGTCAGTCGGACACACTGCAAAAATTGGTGTAACAATTTTAAGATTTTAGCTATACATTTTTTCAGATTTCAGATTTCTTTTTAGAGTTTTAAGTACAATCTTTGTCATCTTTCTTTATGCTGTTGTGACAGGAGTTTCTAAGTTTATATATGTTCCTGCTTTTCTCCTCTATAATTAGCAAAATTATCAATAATTAGCAAAATTATCTAAATAACACATATTTTCCCAGTTTTTCATTAACTCGGTCTCAGTTCCCATTGAGGTTTAGACACAACAATATTGCAGAGCAATCCTTTGAACCCTTTCTATGTCATTGTGTCTGTTTGCTTTCTGTCTTCTTGTCTGTTTAGTCTTCTGTCTTTGTGTAGTGTATTGGTCGAAGTGTATCTTCATTCATTCAAAAGATGCATGCAAAAGTCAGAGAACAGAACTGAAGAATTTTTAAAATGAAGTTATAACTATTAAAATAACGGCAATTAATTTATGTATGATATGATGTAGGCCCTCTGTTTGTATGTCTGGCCATACCAGGTGGTACAATGCCACATAAATCAGACAGAACCTCTGATGAATACATCACCTAGTTCTGTGTGATCTATTTAATTCACACATCTAGGTATATAAGAGATTGCCAACAGAGGCACACATTCACCAAATAAGGGCAGTATGCCACAACCTTGTCTCTTAGCCTCATCTCTTCGGAAGAAAACGCTGGGTGTGGATCTACTTCTTGAATCGATTCTACACTTGTAACACAGGGACAAGAAATTTACAGAACAGTTGAAGGTCAGGGGTTTGCTGGGGGTCACCAGCCCATCTGCAGGGCAGGATGCCATTTTTGAAGTGATCCCACCCTCTTCGTACCTCTCCAGCTTGTTGGTGCGGAATTGACATGTGTAGAAGTCTGCTGGCTGGTTGGGAACATCTTGAGCCATCAGGTTTGGGATGGACAGTTTCTCAAGGAGCTTCTCTGTCCAGTTGGATATGTCTAGAGGCACAACCTGAGGACAAGTACCAGACTTGTCATATAGGACACACACCAGTGTGTACAAAACACAGATACACACACATACACATTTCTCTGTTTACTTGACAATAGCAATGTGCACCCCACACTAATTACTGCTATTACATGATCATTAAAATTATGTTTCCACTGTGAAGCTTTACAGAGTATAGTGTTGTAATTCATATTGCTCACTTACCTATTCATTCAAATTTATTAGATTTTGATTTGCAACTTTAGATTAATATCTCATGTTAGCCTCTGATGTCATTGAACTTGAATGTATTTTATGCACAGCCTACCTTCCAGTCTTACCCTAATATAACACTGAAATGCGTAATGTGTTATAATAAAGTCCTGCAATACAAGTATTCTCTTTGGAGATGTCTGATAACCCTTATTTTACAACTCATTTTTTACAATAAATGCAGCAATCGTAATTAATTACACAACTATCTACAATATTCCAATACCATGTGTCTTAATATATCAGTGAATTTTAGTCTCTGCTTGTGTCTCTGTGTGATTAAGACTCTCAGTGTGTCACTGACTTTTGTCAGTCAGTCTCTGTCAGTCAATCATGTGTCAGTGCATCTGTGTGTGAGCGAGAAGGACGAACTAACCTGCAGAGGAACCCTGAGGCTGATCTCCTCAGCATAATAACACAAAACACTCCAGGGGGCGCTGAGGAGCACATAGGTGATCTGCGTCTTTTCTTCTTCAACCACCCTCTGACAAACCCACATACACACACACACACAATACAGACAAACAGAGTGACATGCACTCTACATTCTAAAACATATGCAGGTTAATATTTGCCTGATGATGCTTTAATCTTATTGATTTACTGTATGCTTACATATACTTACCTTTCCACCGTAATTTAAAAAATCTAATGCAACTAGTATTATATTGCCAACACTGAAGTACAGTATGCATGTATTATTGAACACATACTCAAACAGTATGGGCCAGATGACTGCCTTGACTGTACTGGAGTCTGAGGTCTTTAATTGGTTATAAGGTCAGTGAGGCTTTTTGACAACCAGTGAGGCATGTTGACTGAAATAACCTATACCGAGGAACTTAGTGGAATACCAGGAAGAGAGGTGCTTTATGCTTGCATGAGGAGAAAATGATCAAATATTTACACAATGTTGCTCCCGGCAACATCCTAGATATCGCTATCCGCAAACAGGAGCAGCTCCTGCAGGGAGTGAGGAGCAGTTCTGACCCCCCCTCTGACCCCGGCCGTCTTGTGCACCTTCTCCAGCTGGATGCCTGCAGCCTGCAGCCTGGACAGGAAGTTCTCCCTCCACTTCCAGTGTGCGTCATGAGGAGCAGGAGACACTTTGTCTTCAGCTTGCCCATCCTTTGGTGAGCTGTGTGTCAGGCTGTCCTCCCACACCAGTACAAAGTCTATATAGAGAGGGAGCCCTCACCCACACACACACAAACACACCCATACATGCACATGCAAATATGCACATGTGCATGTGCATAAATACACATATGGTTCAGCCATGCATATGTACACACACATACACACACGCCCAGAGTCACAACATATACAGGTAATAAATGTGCACACACACACATAAAACATACATGCATGTGTGGGCATACATACACATACAGAGCAAAAAAAATACACACACACACACACACACACACACACACACACACACACACACACATACATACACACACACACACACACATACACACACACACACACACACAAGCACATACACATAATGTAAGCACATTCAGCATGAGAAAATGTGCAAACAAAAAATTTTAATACAATAGAGGCAACGCCAGAGACCAGAAAGTTCTGTTAGCTCCAAGGCAAATACATTTACATGGACTTAAGGAAGTTACAAAGAAGCATAAATGTCAATGCTCAAGCCACAGGGCTGTTTTAAAGAGAAGTGGCTTTAGAGCAAACAAAGTAGTCAGGCAGCAAACAGGCACATTACATCAAGACCCTAAGGGGGTATATTGTAATTGCAGCGATAGTGAGACTCCTCAAGGCCCCCTCCAACACACTGTTCCCATTCCCTGCACGTTCCTCACCAATTTGGGTGATCCCATTGCTGAACACGTTCCTGGTACTCATCTGACCCTGGACAGACAGACAGTGAAGACACACAGATAGGCAGACAGACAGACTGTAAATATTTGTCGAACACTTGTGCGTATTAGTTACACCTGTCCCCCATCAAAAAGTGTTTTTCTCAGTTTTTCTCAGAGTATGTTTATTGTACTGTATCAGGGTGGAAAGAGCACTGTTAATAGTCATTGTTAATAGACTTGTCGTCACTCTCTCAACTTCCTCTCTTTGTAGGCAGCCACTAATTGCACCCCAAACAGGAAGCAAGGTTCCTGCCACATTCCAAAACACAAATAGGAGCTCCCACACACACACACATACACACTTTCAGATTTCAGATTCTTACTCCAACATTCAAGCTGCCATAGTTCTTGTCTGGCTGAGACTCCATAGCGATGAGAGTGGCACTGTCATCTCCCTCTCCCTTCTTCTTCACCATGGCAGCCCTGTTTCAAGTCTGTCTTCCTCTTTCTCACTGTAATCAGACTCCCAAGACCCACCACCCTGGGATACGCACACATACAATTTACCTTGGAATGCACAAATGCAGATGTGCACACACAAACACGCAGAATCAAAATTTCTTCAGATTTCATGACCCCCGGCTTTCGGACACAACACATACATTTGACACACACATCCACAACAACTGCAGAAGCATTGCTGAAGCAGACATAGAGAGATAGATATACACAAAGAAGGTTGTGCAGAACTGGAGAGTCAGTTTTAGAGTCATTATGGTGCAGTTATAATTATTATCAAGCACCTATTGTTTGGGCAAGGTGTGAGCTCTCTCTGGTCATACCTGACGGTGCCTGACTGCAGCTTTCCGTGGAGAGTGTCAGTTTAACTGAGTGGGTTACCATAAGCAGGTCATGTCAGACTGACCTGCATCTCCTATACCCAGTTACCCCAGACTCCAGAACACCGGGATTGCTATGCAGCACTGCACTGTGAGACCCTACTTCACGCCAGGTTGCAGGATTTAAGCCATGTGCCATTCCCCAGTCGGGCTTGAACCCAGAGCAGCTTCCACAGCTACCACTCAGTTTCACACCAGGTTGTGGGATTAGAGCTATGTGCCTTGAGCCACATGCCATTTAGCCTCAAGCCCAGGGCAGTTACCACTGGTACATGCATTTCATAACTACTGCAAGAGTGAGTGAGTCACTTATACCATAGATGGGGAGTAGCCAGCCCCACAGCTGCCTTACAAATTAGAATTTCTCTTGTGGCATATTTCAAATAATTTTGTCTCTCCTTTTCTCAGTCTGAGTTCCACTTAATTTAAAGGACATGGGATCTGACACTGAATGACAGAACAGGAGCTCAGATGAGCAGGAAACACTAAGGACTCTGGGTAATGATGCTGTCAGAGATCTAATAACACATAGTCTCTCTCATACACACAAACACACATACACACACATTCGCATACACACAACACATACATGCTCAATTTCACTCACATGCAGGCATGGACTCACAGGCAGAGCACAAACTTCCACAAACAGCTACAAATATATACACAATCACACTAATACACGTGCATACCTGCCACTCTGCAGTCTCTCCTCTCTCACCAGCAAAATTCACAGGTACAGCAGGACACACTTGCCATGGACTCAGTGGTTCTGCAGGTTGCCAGATCAACTCAGTGGTTCTGGAGGGTCAGATTGGACTCAGTGGTTCCAGCCCCACTCAGTCCCTTGCATGAAACAGAGATATCCAGGGTGGAGTTTGTGTTTCAAACATGAGAACAAAAGCACTGACCAGAATATTTCCTGACAGGAGAGAAAGAGAGAGAGAGAGGGGGGGAGAGAGAGGAAGGAGGCAGGCTGAATGAGAGGGAGGGAGAGAGCAAATGAGAGCGAGAGAGATAGAGAAGCCAGTGCTCTTACTCATGTTTGCTGAGAAGGCGGAGCTCATTCCCTCCCTTCCTCTATCCCCCTGAGGCTATAGGACCAACCAAACATTAACAAATGACAAGAACATCCTGGACAGAGACTGTATGTGTGTGTGTGTGTGTGTGTGTGTTTGTGTATGTGTCCTTTCTTTGGACCTTCACACCCACCTGTGACCCATCTCATTGGTGACTTCCCTAAGGTCATGCCTGCCAATGTGCCTCCTGCCCTTGATCTGTCTGGATACAGAAAGATGGAATGTGAAGAGATTGACAGCTAGCTGGAGCACAGTCATATACAAATATGGTGCCACAAATTGTGAGAATAAAAACCTGCAACTGCAACCCCACCAAACCACCATCCACCACACCTTTGCTAATAATTTCAGATCAGCAGGGCAGTACTGTACCAGCCTCATTTCAAGCCAGCAGCATTTGTATCACATAATTCCACCTCAGTAAATGATCAGAATTAAACTGATTGTTTCCAACAACAAACGAGAAACAATTTTGGTTTTGTTTCCAGTAGCAGAAATGGAAGGACATTTTCATGACAAACTGCATCAAGCTCCCTTGTCAGATGGAAGATAATTTCAAAGCATCCTGGTCTCTTTGGATTTGATTTATTTCAGTTTGTTTTGCCCTGTGATTTTTGCACTATTCTTCAAGAAACCTGCACTGTGCTGGCTGGAAACCAAAGCCTCTTAGTTTGTTCTGTGGGCTGCAGAATACCCTTTACTGTGCAAAAAGATTATGGGATGCGTGCGAGTCCTGGTATTCAGCGTTACCTCAAATCGTTCAGCGTCACTGGTTTTTCTATCTGAATTCATTTCAGACTAAATATTTGACATACAGCTAATATTTGTTTTATGATATACATTTGAAAAAATCTAATGTAAGCCTGCTGCCACCTAGAGCAGGTTTTGTGAACCTGCAGAGAAAAGACATATTGCAACCCTGCAATATGGCTGTAAATGCAAATATAGAATATGCATTTGCTGAACGTCAATGTCTAGTGTCAACTGGTACAGAACATGAATGTGTAGTTAGTTTAAACCAGGTAACAACACACGTGAATAGGTGTTAGCATTGCACCTTGCACTAGAGTATATGTCAGAAACATCATATTTAATACAGACAACACAAGCCTGGGGCCACAGAATGGACAGGCAAAAATGACTTTTACATATTGCTTACTACATTTGTTATCCCTACAAAATGTCTCCTTTCCTCGTAAAATGAACTCTCAAAGACTATATGTTCCAAAGAGTGTGAAGGTGAGTAGAGAGACACTAATGTTTTGGTGTCACACAACAGCCACACCAAGATTCTTTACAGCAATAGGATACTGCAGACTACATACTGTGCTTCCAAGCAGCTAATGGTCCTATCCCTAGAATATCTTAATTCCTCAAAAACTGAGAAGGTATAACTCCTGAAGCAAAAGCAGGAAGGAATTACGGTGGCTCTGGAGTGCAAAAATGCACCTCAGGACCACTCCTTTTTGTTTTTGTAGGTTGCCTCTGCACCTCAATGCCAAAAGTTTTTATTTTTGCGTTTCCTTTTTGTTTTCGTGTTTTGCACTTCAGAGCCACCGTAGTCAATTGGCCATGTGTAGTTACATTACATGACATTATTGTCACTCTCTTATCCAGAGCGTCTTACATAGAATACAATTTTATCCATTCATACAACTAAATATTTACTTAGGCAAATGTGCGTTAAGTACCTTGCCCCGGGGTTCAACAGCAGTGTCCCAGCAGGCAATCTAACCAGCAACCTTTTGGTTATGAGCCCTGTTCCTTATCATTAGGCCCCACTGCCACCCTGTGTTTTCTTAGTTACAGTATTCATCATATCTAACCATCAATGATTGCACTGCGATTCAGAGTTAATACCAGAGGGCATGAAAAAGCAATGAAACAGCTTACTGTAATCACATAGCTAGCAATGGGGGAGGGTGGGAAGGGTGGGCAACAATGTTGCTCTTGTGTAGTCAGATAAAAAAAAAAGAATGCCACTGCTGCTGTGGGTGTTAACTAAAGCAATGCCAGTACCAGTGTGAAGTGAAATGTGAAGGGATGCACGCTTACATCTGTGTGCAAGTCTGACAGCATGTACGAGAATGATATGAGTGTGTCTTTGTGTCCATTAGAGAGATTTCTATGGGTCTTGAGTGGGTATAAGTTATTTGTGTTTGGTTGTGTGTGATAGAAATTTGGCAGTGCAGAAGGGCATAGACTGATCCAAGCGCAGGAAGTCTCTCAGCCAGTCAGTCTGAGACACTCTGTGATTGCCTGTCACCAGCTCCATTTCCCCTGCTTTAATCTATCAATCATCTGCTATCAGCCTTTAAATCACCTCCCCTTTGTGCTGGCAGACACTCATGCACTAATCATAATCATGGCTAATTACAGTGCCAGCGCTGAGTGACTGAGCTGGCCATGCTGGAGCAGAGTAGGAAGGGATGGGGGTGAGGGCAATTCAGGACACGGGGAGATGTGATGCGTGCAGAAGGAAAAGGACCTTTAATCGCTTTTCGGAAGAAATACCACAGTCCCATGTTCTTGTTGCTTTTAAGCTCTTTTTTAGTTATTATATTACATTCACTTATCAGATGCTCTTATCCAGTGCGACTTCCAGCACAATAGAACACACGTGTATCCATGACTGATGACTGAAATTTCCAGGAAATGAACGGAAAGAGAGTGATTTCAGATTTAGAAACAGCGGGGATACATAGGCGATGGCATAATTAGGCAGTAATCAGTCTTGGGACATTCCGTAATGGTGTTCATTCAAAACACTCAAACTGAATGACAGCACACGACACTGGGGCCAGGCTCAAATAAAGACACAGAGGGTTGTGGGATAGTTCTTACATTCATTTTTAGTAGCACCTCCAGGCACTCAATATTTTCAGCCCGACAGTGAACTAATCCCATGCTCTATGGGAAAACAGCAGATCGGAGGAAAGGGAGTAAGAACAGAGGTGGGTGAAAAGGGATGTAAGCTTTGTCACAAACAAAAAAACTGCTTCCCCAGATATGGTCCAATCCATCTTCACTGGAGGCCCCTTCACCTCTTCCTCTGGGTCAAGGGGAGTGGTTTCCATATCCATTGGTCTTGACAGGTCTTGATTGGTCCTTCATTGATACCTGAAGAAGATAGAAAGAAAAGGGGTGCGATGCAGTTATACCTGATGGATATGTGGAATATGCTACTACTTGCCCCAGGATTAGAGAGTGATAAGAGGGAGAGATCACACCTGTGTCAGGGGACTGCTGGGAGTCCACACCAACACTGAGATTCTTCCCCTATGTCTCCTCATTCTCAGACCCCCCTTCTCAGCCAAGTGAACATGTCAGAATGAAACGCAAACGGTGGCGGGGTCCCAACCTTTTGATCGCCAGCTTCTCTTCAAAAGGTAGAGAACTGAATTTGGTGGTCAAGGGGTTTTCAACCTCGTTCATGGTGATAGGCTATTTCAAAAGTTACAGCTATGGACAGCTACAGCTAGGTTACTACGACAGTATAATGCAATCTCGTATCAATAACGCGATCGTAAGGAGACAGCTAACACACCTACAGTCAGGAGAAGATCTACAGCTAGCTAGCCAATTGACACATCTATGCAGATGTGTCACACAGCTATGATTTCTGCGCCCTGCAGTTGACCTTTATGTAGGTCGTGGGGCCGAGATGATTGGGCCCCACAGGCCAACATAGAAAATCCGTTATGACAGGCACAGAGGATACTTGCCAGCATCAAGCGCCTTAGGGTACAGTACAGTGCACAAACAATTTTTATTTCTTTGAGTGCATTTTAAAAGAGATATTACAGATAATATCTATCAAAGACTGAGTTATTCAAAATGAATTTTATTCATTGAACTGCTGTGTCTGAGAGATAAGAAACTCAATTAAAGAACTCAATACCGCCATCTAGTGGTGGGGCCGGGCCCCACAGCCCCTAATGTAGAGACGCCCATGGCCTTTTAAGAGTAAACAAGCTTAATAATTTCCTTATTGCCACTGCTAAAAGCCTCCAAAGACTTTAAAGACAACTGAAACAAGCAGCTAGAATTCAACACTTACATTTTCTTGGGGAGCAGAAAAATTCAGGGAACTTTAGCTGTCAGAGTTAAATGCCAGCTACATAGTGACTACTGCACAAAGTTGGTTTGGCAAACTAAAATTTACTCTAATTTATCAGGCTTCAGTTAATAAGATAATCTAGGGCGGGTTTAGGCCAATACAGCACAAATTAAAGATCTAGCCAACTCAGGCTTGACTTGTAAGAAGTGATAAGCATGCATGCCAGTCAAAACTTTGAAACCACAGTAATACAGGCAAGGCAAGAAATTTGGTTATCATGAGTAGTTTAGCCGTATTAATTAAAAGACAGTGGTGGTTGCCAGGTGCAACATGAAAAACTGTCAGAATGTTTCACAGCAAATAATCCCTTTTGTTAATAATTATTAACAGTACATAGACCTAAAATGTAGCTGTCGAAGGAATTTTG
This sequence comes from Megalops cyprinoides, assembly GCF_013368585.1. Taxonomy (NCBI): domain Eukaryota; kingdom Metazoa; phylum Chordata; class Actinopteri; order Elopiformes; family Megalopidae; genus Megalops; species Megalops cyprinoides. The sequence continues at coordinate 22,443,681 of NC_050591.1, forward strand.
TGGGGAAATAGGCTACTTATATGATACCCTGACCATGCAAATACGGCCTTAGCCTTACCATGCGAGCCCAGATATCAACAAGATCCTCGAGGAGCAGTGACAGTGACTGATGGAGTTCTGAAAATCTGATTTCATTAGTAAAGAGCGCGTGCTTTTAAATACAAACTCGTACTGCGTCAAATTAACCTCCCCCTGAACCGGTTGGAGACTGACGATTTGTCGTCATAGTAATTTAGGTTACTCGATTACAATTTCAGATTTCCTTGTGAGCCAAGGGTTGCCTCAGACTGGTTATGCAACTTGCAAACTCAGTGAATTATCCCTGTTTTGTTGAGCTTGTCGCACTAGCCTGTTTTTCCACGTCGCTCCGGGGCTTCTGATGGAACCAACCAATGATGTAGATCAGTAGGGACGAATTCCCGTAAACTTTGTTTAGCATGCTGCTAACAACTGGATTTGCAGAGGCACAATACGTGAAGAGATAAAATCCAACAGTCTAAGTGATGGTCCCTTTCTCTGATTCTTGTTGCAACGTTCTCATATTTTTTCCGTTTGTGGAAATCCGTACCGATCTTGTGAACACACGTGGCGACTGTTTGTTACTCAAATAAAGGATGGAAAGGAATTAAATGACCATAATTGACCCTTAGCTGACCCAATTCCCCCAGAAGCAAGATATTTTTAAGATGGCTACACGCTTATATTAAGCCTAACAGAAGGCTAGGAACGTGTTTAAAAGTAGTGAGTATAAAAATTCTACTGCCAAGTACACCTGTAGTGCTTTTTTCCCCTAACATTTCAAATACAGTCCATTGTCCATTGTAAACTCGAAGTTCACTGCCAGACTGCCTACACTAATTTCGTTGACCAATAGGAGGCTAATTTTTGCTATTGGAACGTATGTCAATAAATGGCTCGTTGCTGTAGGCTCATGTAAATACCTAACTTTATATACAAATACGATTTTCCCGCAACAATAAACATATTTTCCACGTGAAATGTATTCCTTGCATATCGCATATGGGTCATCTAAACTGCATCTGGAAGGGACATCTTTGTCTACTAACATGACAGAAACAGTATCCAGGAAAATAACCGTTTATGACTCTTCGTCTTCCTTTTCTGAATTAAACCTTAACCATTACTAGCTAAACTGCAAAACTAACCCTCTATAACACCAACGCAACTTCAGCTAGGACTGCATGCCCAGCGCAGTTACACCAAGCTTTCCTAACCAGTTTGTCTGCTGGGTGGTTACTTTGTAACACCGCCCGCTGACTTCGATTGGCTCTTCAAAGTTTCTCTGCCATTATATTATTGGTTAAATAAATTCTTTCGAAACTATACACCTGAGCACAAAACTTTTAAGGAAGTAAAATAAACCGGTTTTCCAGCGATGGGAGAGGCTCATTTAACTTTGAAATCATTCGTGGTTTGCACAGCAGGTTTTAAAAAAGAAAAACAAAGTAAGAGTTAAGTGAGTGTACGTATGTATGCATATATAGCATTCATGTTATTTTAACATCCATTTCAGAGACCTAACAATAGGCTACAGAACCTATACAACCAAGGAAATTCTATAGACGTGATTGGTTGTAAATGCATCATTTACAGAAACAATAGATCATGCACCTATTACACTTTACATTCAAGATTATGTTTCTAGTGTTAATACATCAACATGGTTCGCTGTAGTATTCAACAGAGCGCGGATGCTCAACGACAGCGCAGTAATATTAAACTCTACGCATATTTATCGCTGACAGCGCACCAATAGCCACCCATTTAGCCAAAACCTTGACTTTACATGCATTTGCGCAAAACAGCTGAAAAATAATGTTACGTATTTATAATAGAACAAATTTAAATGCCTTGACATGATGACGCTCACGCATGGGACCTCCCCTCTCCTCATCTGTAGCTAATAACCTGTAGCAGTAACCTTGCAAAGATAACCGCTTCAGTCAGGAGTTGTCTTGCAATAGTAAAACAATAACCATAGGAAAACGGCAATGTCTGCGTAATGTGCAGTGAAATTAGAGAAACCGTATAGCTTTAATTGAATTACAAGGTCGAATAATTAATTTTAATTTATCCGTAGACAGGCGACTAAAAACCGAAAGTAAAAAAAAAAAAACATCACCACCACCCAGCTATTTATTCTCTGGCTGGTGCAGCGTATCTCAATTTTACAGTTTTCCGAAGAGAGGTCATGGAGTATTTTAAGGTCGGGTTTTTAATGTGTTTGCTGCTCTTTAAACTGACAGTATCCCTGCAGAAAGGTAAGGTGAAGTTAAACTGTCGATTCTCAATGCAACAAACAAATTTGGCCATCTTGTTAACTGTGCATTGACTGTAGCGGTATTATGCGTGCTGTTAAATATAGTTGTTGAAATTTAAATAGAGTGCATTTTTCAGTCAACTAAAGCTAAATAATTCTGGAAATAACTAAAATGAAACGATATGTTACGTCCTGTTTTTTTTTTCTTCCCAATATCGTGTTATGAGCCACGCTCAGTGCTGTAGGCCTGCATTGAACTTATCTGAACACTTTAAATTAAAATATAGGTATATATTGGTATGGACATTTATCACACATTAGTATCGCCAGTCTGGAAACAACAATGGATTTCTGTCCATGGAATCACGTTTTGTCACTACCACAGGAGGCAAGCTAATGCAGCCCATACGTTTTTCTGCAAATAATCCAATTTGATCCTACGATAAATGTCCACATGCAAAAAATAAAAAAAATATATATTTTCATTATTATTTAAGTCAGCTGATTAGACGTAACGTTTGTTTACGACTTTCTACAGAGACTGTAATTCAGTTTGTATATACGGAAGTGGTGGGAAGAGCAGAGACTGCCGTGGCAACGGTGGCTTTAAATGGAGTCCCCGTCCTGTGGAGTGATGTTCAAGACCGGAACATTCTTCATGAGTTCTTCATCAAGACCAAACACGATCCTTTCTTAATAAATTCGCTTAAGATAATGGTGGATAGTTCGAACCACACCACAGCGAGTAAGTACATTGTATTTACATTTTATATTATCGTTGTACATTTTATTTTGTCGTCGATCTTGGCACCCCGGTTTTGGGATTCCAGATCGCGTTGAGATTTGATCGAATTTGTCCCTTAAGTCGACGTAGTCGTGTCCTGTCCGAAATGCTTAAATGAGAATTTGAGAGGGTTTGTTGTCATGAAGGGGGTGGAGTGATACTTCCTCTCCCCTGCCATTTTCGCTAACATGTCCACATCAGATTGCCTGATTGCTCAGATTATCCTTGTCCGTTATCCTTGTCCACCTTTCTCCTGGCAGGAGAGTTAATTACGTTTGATTGAGCTGTTGCCTAGTCATTTGACATCTTCGTTCAATGTGTTATACATTGTTATCGGAATAAAAGGCTACTGGAGTTGTATTGGTATGTAAGTTGTCTATTTGACATGTATTTTCTGCGTTTAATTACAGGATCAAGGACCAAAAAACTAATTTCTTTTTACTAGTACAGTCCAAATACCCATCTCTATAAGCAGTTTGCTCCAGAAGCTCAGATGAATGTAAATAACTTACAGAAATACCTTTACTTGTGTCCTCCTACTAGGACAAATGCATATCCAATAACTGCAGGTGTGGTACTTGTCAACAGCTCAATAAAACTCATTTCATTGAGGTCTCAGCCAGAATGAAAACCAACCTGCCCAGAGCCAGAGCTGAGAAATGTAGAGCAGTAAGCCACTCAGGCAGGGTGCATGACAGACCCCAATGACCAGGAGCCACAGACTTGGAAAAAGAGAGCACTGGGACTGTCAGTTAATCTTACAACTAAGGGTGCAGATATCAAGCTTTTTTCCCCTCTGTATGTGTTTCAGGTAACCATACGTACCGGCGCTTACGTGAGTGCCGGCTGGATGAGTACAGAGTTTTGAGCGTGTCAGACCAGGTGCAGTATGACGGCACCAGGTTCCTGAGTCTGGACAAAACCACGGACACCTGGATGGCCACCGTCCCGCAGGCACGAGTGCTCCAGGAGCTGTGGGACAGTGACAAGGCTCGCACGCAGCATGAGAGGATGCGTTTGGAGAGAGCTTGCATACAGCTACTGAAGGACATCACGCACTCCAAAGATACTGTGACGGAGCCAGGTGAATAATAACGCTGACAGCACATCTGGTCATCAGCATTTCTGTAATTCACTGTATCCAGGCAATGCCAAGGTGTGGACTGCAACAAGCTGCTGAAATGTAGTGTCACAAGTACTTACCTTGAGCATACATCAGGGCTTGCATCAACGTGATGCATTCCACCCCATGTGTAAGGCGGCGTGAACCCAGGTGTAACTCAGAAATGTGCTGCTTTTTGTTACAGAGAGACGGGAAGCATTTTCCTTTTGGCTGCCAGTCCTGGCAGCACTGTTATTGGTGGGGCTGGTACTTGTCAGCGTCTTGGTCTTTAAAAAACAAGGTGGGTGAGACTGCCAAAATTGGCTCAAGTGGTGGTTATACTCATTCAGAGGGATTTGTGCTATATGGTTTAGGCTCCTGTAGTGGGGTATATGTCTATATGAGAAGACCACTAAAACTAAAAAAACAAATCTTTCGTGAACTTAAGGGTCATCTCTGCAGATTTCACAAGCTCTTTAAAAAAAGTCAATATCAGCCCATGCATATATTTAATTTGTTACTCTTTTACATAATCCAAAGTCAATCATTCATCTCAGAATCCAAAGATACTTCAGACACTGCATGATACTCATAGCAGGCCTATATTCATTACTCATAATTTGTGTATGAAGTAATTAAATGGTAAATAGTACAGTATCTGCATCCTACTGTGTTCTTTATGATGAAGCTCATAGACTGAAACTAGATGCATCCTTAAAGTCCCTTTTTTCTAAGCTCATTTTTTTTTTTGTCACAATAAGACTGATTTACCGGGTGGATTTCTGTTTTACAGCCACTCTTGCTCATATTGTGAGACAGTGTAATCTCATGTTGTTTCTCTTCAGGTTCCAAAGGTTCAGGATATGCTGGAGGTAGGAACCTTTTTTTTGTAGCTCCTGTTTTGACTTGTTCACCTCACAGCAGACAAACCCTCCCAATCACGTTTCACTAAGCTGTTAACTGAGTACTGATCTTTATTTGACATCTCAAATCCTCTACAGTAAAATCTGTAACTTCTTTGAAACAAGTAGTGTGCTGTTGGAGGTGTAGCTATGAGGTGCTAATATGAAGTGATTTATTCAGCATGAATTTTCTGGTTACCTGTCCTTTGAACATATTTGTACCAGTCTTTGTATAGCTTACTCAGTTGTTCAGATACTGGTTCCGGGCCACATGCAGCAACCATTTAACCATAATAAATTTTACAACCTGTCTGTGTTACTCATTTGTTGAAAGGGCTCCAATGAAAAGAAATAACCTGCAGACACTCCTTTACTTGTACTAAATGATAGCTCGGCTAGAATGAAAACCAGGACATATAGTGGGTATATGTGGAACTTAGAGTTTATATATGAGTGTAAGTAATATTTTTGAAGTGAGTAATAACATGATTTGCAATTGTAATTTTCACAGAGAGAGAGGTGGAGCAATGGATGGAATTTAGCTCAGATACGGTCATGCAAAAATTTTTAGATTGGCTCATTCTTAGATATTAAAATATGTTCACTGTACTAAAGATAAGGAATGGTATTAAATTTGAGATTTTCTGCAAAGTTTCCCTGTAACAAGTCTGCATGCATTAAAATCAACTCAACCAATATTCACTTCACTTTCAGCTCAGTAACATTACCTGCAGTCTCACCCAGATGTGCTTTTCTGTTTCCCTTGCACAGCTGCTGTGGGTTCTATCATCCACTACCCTCCAAACCTCAGTGAGGTTGTCCAAGAGACCCATGGGTACCACCCCCTCTGAAATGGCCTCCAAACCCAATCATTCACTTCTTCCTGTGGAATAGTTGCTACGTAACCATTCCATGTTCACCGTTGTCCACCATTCCAATACTCCCCTTCAGTGCAACTCTTATGTCACCTCTGACACAGTGTAGAGAAGGTCGTTACAGAAGCCTCTTTCATATTTTTGACATTGGAATTCTGTCAGAGACTGAGTCAGTAGTTGTGACTCTTTGTTTTATAATAATCTGTATTGGTCTGTGACATCAGGGTATTGTGGCTGGTCCAAATAAAACTGGATTCAACATCTGTTGGTGTAGATCCAACAATCCTCAGTGTAGGAAACCAAAGAGGGTCTGTCTACTACCATTGCAGGTAATGTAGTGAGTTTAGCACCTTGGCTGCAGCTTGTGCAGGTGTGAGGTGCAAAGTATGCCACAGTAACCGTCAGACAAAGGCTACAAACAAGCCCTGGGCAAGACAAGGAGTGATCCAGCTGCCACTGATTGACTTGTTTGACACCAAGTGACCTCCAGCCAGTCAGTGCCTTGTCTGTTTTATGTCTTGTGTTTCTGATTATGATTTTTAAACTTTGTGTTTATTTAGCTATGTATTATGTGTCTTTACCTGAAAGTAATTTCATGTAATGCCATTTTTGTGTGGGAACCCTTTGAAATGACAGTTGTACTATGATTACCTTACATTACATTAGTTGCGTTTTACATGTAATGCAAATGCATGTAATGTACTGTAAAGCTGTCAGGGAAACTGAGTTCATTGCTGTTGTCTTTCAGTGTGAGTTGTGTTTTGTCAGCTGTTCCGGCTACAGTTAGCACCAGTTTTCAGTACAGATGGGCTTCTGTTGTTTTCCTGTGGTTCATTGAAGGATGTGTGTTAATTGCTTTTATTTGTCATACTGGTTTTAAAATAAAAAAACTACATTGCCAAACATTATGTATTTTCAATAAGTGTATTTCCACTGCATTAATTTCCCTTACTTTCTGAGGACAGCCACGTATTTTTGGATTTTGCAGGACCCTCTGCCACAGAAATAAAACTCGTCAGATTTGTTGAAACTTTCATATTGCAGCACAGCTATATGTTCCATGTCAGCAATTCCAATAGCAATGCTGAAGCTATCCGCAATGAAACACAATTCATAAGCAATTATTAGAATGACACAGCAGCCAAATAAAAAGTCATCATGCTTTGTAACAGGCTTGGTGAAGAACAAAATGAGTGATGGGATGAGTGGCATATTCTGGTCATTTGAATGTTGCTGATTTAAAACCCCCCCAAAACCAGCTATTCTGGCAAAACAATACATAACACATGAATCTTCTGTGGGATGGGAAGGGTGGGTTTGTGAACAGTGAGCAGGTATGGAGAAACTGTTATGCAAATTAGATGTGTGCAATACTAGAGAAAGCTGAGAATGTTCTGAGTGATGCAATATTCCGATGGTTTGGTTCCTCCCTGCATCACTGCAGCTAGTCCCATTCCCTGTTACACCAGAATAACTGGCACGAATGCCTCTGCACATCAAACTGACCACTCCTGACCAACAGAATCCTAACAGGCTGCATTTGTTTGGCAGGGCATAGACATTTGGTCAGGACATTTCACCAGATGGACATATGGCACCTACTGGCACAGACCCCAGGGTTTTTTCCTGCTGAATCTGTGGAAGATGGGCAAAATAAACACAAGAACAATGGGACTGATTGAAGAAAAAAAAAATAGAAAAGAAAGACAGACGTAATTACCATTCATTCTTTCTTCAATATTCAATATCCCTTACAATTGTTTATTTTACTTTTATGTATTGTATTTCCATGAGGCCCACTGTACATTACCACATGTTTTGTTGCTCTGTATTTGTTTAACGCCATACTTTTTATAGTATGTTGCCTAAAACACTGTCACAGAGCTTGAAACCAGGTCCACCAACTACTCTTCCTTCTCTCTCCAATTTCTTTCCACAAAACAAAGCACAGTCAAACTGAGGACCTGGCGAAGAGCATGCAGTTGTGTGCTCTGAGTTTATTTTTCTTCACATTTTATTTCACAGTGCAAACACTCCGTACCCCCAACAGATGCGTCACCATGTTGGTATGCCAAGTGCTCCTTTCAGATCCAATTGGCTCAGACATGGCCAAAGGCTCCTCAGGGATTTACATGTGGAATTTTGCAAGACAGACTTGCACCAATCTGTCCTGTTCACTGCAAATTGCATATTGTATAAGGGGTCAGATGACAAGTCTCATTGGGAGACATTAGCCTGATGTGTAGCGGGCTTAAACATCCTCATGTTTGTCTATGGTGTTATAGCATTCATCATATTTTACAGTCTCCAACATTTTTTTTTGTCATAGCATTAGCTCAATCTGTAATGGATGTTTTTGTTTTCATTCAGGGGCCACATATGAAGCTCTGAAGGGCCACAAGGGTCCCTACAGTCACAAATTGACCACCCCTGCTGTAGGCCTCTACCTTTTAGCGCAATATGTTTGTATGTGTATCTGCATGTAGGCAGCAGTGGCTGAAATTTTCTGTGAAATCAAAAAGAACACAAACACTATCTGGTTTTCTCATCTTCTGCACAGGAACCTTGCACTGGGAACAACCGGTAGGTTTAGTCCTTATTCTGTGTCAATAAATCCATTTAGTGATGCCATTATTTCATTTTTTTGTTCATCCCCCCCACTTCTTTACCCAGCCAGGTACTCTCCATTTCCTGTCAAGTACAGTACGTTCAAATTCTTTCTTCTTTTGTGTCAGAAGCTCCTAACGTACGTCAAAAAGCTTCTCAGCATGTTCATGAATGACAGAATAATGAAATACAAATCTGGCAAAAAACATTGCTAAGTGTATGTTGAGAACCAATGGTTAATGGTTACTAACAGCTGTCATTCAGTGTGCATTATTGTGTATGTTCTTCAGAGCATTCTCGTTAAGTGATTTTTGCATACACATGACTAGATGAATCTTTCATTTATTTATTTATATATATATATCCTTTATTTCAGTTTTGTTTCCATTTACAGTCATGTACTACAGCAGAATGCAGGTGGGACTATATGTCTCCCCATGTCAGGTACAACTGGCCTTTTCCTTCTATTCAACAAGAACAGATGAAAAATTCTAACGAAATGATGGAAATACTGTGGGTTGGAATAAAGCACTCTGATAAAAAATAAACAATTGATACAGAAAATAAAAATACCACATTCAATCAGGACATGAACTGAAATTAAATAAGGCAAAATTCAACACAGGTTAACCATGAAACACTTTGCAGTGGTCACAGAAATATCAGACAGTGCAGACAGGCTATTTCAGCATTTCCTTCCTGTCCAGTCAGTGCAGAATAATCATGGCCCCAGTCAGAGTTTCTAACACTGCACTGTTTGACACAACTTTGTCACAAAACGAATCACTTTCCTCCAGAACCACTCTCTCAGTTCAGAATCAAACCTGGTAAGACAATTCTGCGAGATATCAGGTGATGCCTGATTGGTGGGCCACCTGGCAGAGTCATAGGGAAGATGAGGAAGCGCACAGAGAAAACCTTTGCGAGGAATCAGGGTTACGGCACACCAATTCAGAGAGAGAGCGAGATCACTTAATGGCAAGAGCTTGCTGCTTAAAGGCATTTACACTTCAAGTTTCAATTTTTGCTTGCGCTTTAAATAGACATTTAGACTTTTTTATTCCTTTCTCGTAAATACTTAAGGCTACCTACCCCCCCTCCCCCCACGACAAACCCGCCCATCCACCCTAACACACATTTGCACACATTCACACATGACCTTTAATGTCTAAGCCCTGCTTGGGACCTCTGGCCTGTTCAAATCGGTGACATCTGTTGGACAACAGACACAGTCACAGGTGGTGGAACAGGTGGCAGGCCAGATAGTTCAGATGCGCGCTGCATGGACACATATAAAAACATGGCACACATTAAAATCTGGATCACTTTCACCTTCAACGACATCAGTCTCTCACACACATACATACAACACAGTCAGAGCTGCCAGTGTTGCACCAATGCGGTGCATTGGACCCAAGCGGCCAGCAGGTGTCAGCACTGAGAAAGGTTACGTGGAGCTGGAGGTCTCCAGTAGCAGCAATGACAAATAACGTGACTGGGAAGAAGCAGCCTGGCACAGGGGCAGGCCAGCCTGGCACAGATGCCAGGACAGCTTGGGAACAGACAGCACATCGGGGCCAGGCCACACCCACCACCATTCAGCTTCCATCTCCTCCTCTTCAGCACAAACCGAAACCATTGTGACAGCGTTGTCAATACTTCACACAGAATGAACTTAACATTCAGGGTGTGGCTCGACAACGTCATTGCGGGTGGGTCGGGGAAGTCACGGCAACATCGCTGCCACCTGTACAAGTATTAAGAATAGTCTCCAATGCTTTGGCAAGAAAGGTGAGAACGCTTAAAATCCCTTTTTTTTTTTTTTACAGCAGAGTGGCATTTAACATGTTAAATCTGATATAACTGCGAGTGTAGCACTGCTGCAGCTGACTTGACATGAGCACAGGACCCTAAACACATGCACGCACACAAATGTACATGACCCACATGCACACATAGGATGGATCGCACTCCTACAGACACCTCCCCGGCTGTAAACATCACACACATTGGTGGCACATTTCCTCTAACAGCTTCTGCATTTCCTTTGACTAGATAGGACTCCAGAGGGCACTTCCCCTTTACACACAGATAACCATGTTAAGAGAGATTATTCTTTGGCAGAAGAAGTATAAAATGAGCATCTAATTTCAAACTTTGTTGACATCGAAACACGCAAATGACAAAAAAAGAAAACAGGTGTGTGAGCGAGTAGTGGGAATCCTTGCAGTCTGAATCACGGCCAGTTCAGCACTTCCTGTGAGATCACAGTGGAGTCCAGCACTTCCTGTGAGGTCACAGTTTTCTTCCCCCTCAACAGGAAGTTGAAGTTGTAAACAGGGCACAAAGCCAGGGAAACACAGAAGCACAGAAAGATAAGGGGAGTTTCCTTCGTCACCCCCCCCCCCCCCCCAGTTCAGCTCACAATAAATAAACACAAGCCTGCCCCTCGGAGAATGCAGAGACCAACAAGAGCTGTAGAGTGAGGTGACACTGTTGTGTTCAACCAGCGACAGAGAAATAAACACACACTTTCCCTCTCCCTCTGTTCCTTTCACTTTCTTCCTTTGCCTTTTCTTTCTCCGGGAACCCCTGTACTTATCCAGCATTGTTGTTTTCTACTACAAAAAAAGGGAAAAAAATGTGATAAAAGAAGTCCAGTGCTGTGGGGGAGCAGCTTGTCCCTCGTCTCGCCCTTCTCGACCTCACGTCCTACCACACCTCGCAGCGGTGGCCAGAGTTCATGGGTGTGCCGGCTGGGCAACTGAAGTGTTGGGCGAAGTCTGGGGAATTGGAGAGGGTACCAATTACCCGATACTTGGGGGGGCTGTGGGGGTCAGTCATCAGGCCCTCATGGGCACTCTCTGGGGTCCGAACCGAGCACCACACCTGGGGGGGGGGGGGGGGGATGGATGTTCTTAATACATTTGACTCTCAGCTCCCACCAAACTCCAAGCTCCATTTCCAATGAAATGATAGCCCCCCCAACACTATCCCCTATTGCCTCACCTGTGCAAATCCCACGAAAAACAGCTGGTCGTTGGTGAGCCCGACCGCCGGTAGCCGCTTCTCCTCTCCATTTGCTTGCACCCACGACTTATATGCCTGTGGAGACAGACCACCCATAACATGTCTCTTACTGTGACAACTGCGGGACAGAACATGGGGGCAGATGGACCGAAGTAGTAGATTAAACTTCTCTCCAAAAAGCAGCCTGGAATGTAGTAGCCTGACACTGAGCATTGTTTCTGAGCTGCTGAGGAAACTAGGTTCTCAAACAAAATAATTTAGCTATTCACCGACTTGGTAAGGTGTATAACTGACTAATGAGCTAATTTCCACTGCTCTCATTTTGTTAATTTTGTTCCTAAAAATGATAAAAAGCCCAAATCAGCTAAATCTAAACCAAAGACAGTAATGTGGTGCTAGCGCTGGCTTGTTAGTCATAAAAAACATCCCTAAAATGATTATCATATTTAAAAAAAAAAAAAAAAAAAAGACAACAACAATGTAATATTGTTCCTATAATTGCCAGATTCTTATGTTTGTCATAAAAGCTTGCAGTTTTCCAATGCCCTATGAATGAGTTCACTTTTCCAACCCAAGATACCATGGCACCAGTTCAGGAACAGACCAACTGCCCCCACTGCAATATAGTAAACTGGCCTCAAAAGTGAACTTCTGGGGAGTGTGGGAATGTAGTCTCTACCCACTTACATGGTAAGCAGCCTTCAGTCCTCCATTGTCTGCAATGTTCTCTCCAAGTGTCTGTTTGCCATTGATGTGCTCCCCATTGATTGTGTATTGGGAATACTGGTCCACCATGCACTCAGTGCGGTTCTTAAATGCCTCCACTGAGGAATTCTGCCACCAGGGGCGAAGGTTACCATCCTTGTCATACTCTCTCCCTGTTGGAGAAAGCATTGACAAAGGGGAAACTTTAAATCCACACTCACATGCAGGCATTACACACAAACACACATAGCTGAAACGGGAGCTTAATATGAAATGCCACGAATAATAATAGGTCCTGAGATTAAAACCGCGGAGGTCTTTGTGACAGGCAAGCTCACCCTGGTCATCGAAGGCGTGGGTCAGCTCGTGCCCCATCACCACTCCGATCCCTCCAAAGTTTAGTGCCCTGTCGGGAGAACGACACAGAGAGATGTCAGCCCTGCTGCAGCTGGAAGTGGGCGGGTCACAAAACACACAGAAGGTATTCTGGGAGGCTCACTTGGGGTGGTCCTGGGCGTAGAAGGGTGCCTGCAGGATTCCAGCAGGGAACACAATGCCATTCTTGGTAGGCATGTAGTAAGCATTGACAGTGGGTGGGGTCATGCTCCACCTGCAAGGAGCGGAGACAAAACAGCAGTATGTGTATGTGTGTGTATGTGTGTATACAAATAAATAACTTGTGGGATGATGATGATGATGATGATGCAGATGATGAAGACTCACTGGTCTCTATTTGGTGGTTTGCGTAGCTGGTCAGCCATCACCTTGGCAGAGAAGTTGTAGAAGTTGAGCATGTTTTGGAAGAAATTGTCCTCGGACACGTCGTACTGCAGAGAAACAAAGTGAAATCAGACTCCCTGCGGCTGTTTGTCTTTTTTTCCACTCTGGTCCTGGAGGACTGCTGTGCATCTGCTAAAAATGCACTGAGTCAATAAACTGTCTGATCTACTTCTTGCTCTTGAGAAACTGGACAGATAAAAGACAAAGGAGTACAGAAAGGTCTCATTCTAAGGCTTAGTGACCCAACTCATAATTCCCATTCCCCTCTTTTTTCTCACCCCATCATAAACATCATCCAGCTCCTTGTTGTCCAAGATGAAATCTGGGAATCCGATCATGTCGTAGATTGCATCTGCCTGTGTTTTCATGGAAAGGAAAAGGGAGGGATTTCAGTTACATGCACATTGGTCCACTAAAAAATGTGCGCTGGTTCAATAATGTCATCAAACAGAGGATGCTTTGATAGCACTGACAGGACAACATGCTCATTATGCCACAAAGAAATAACTGTAATCCTGCTTCAGACATCAGAGACCTGCCCTGCCAATCATGCACCGAGGTCCCTCCCACTGCCATTTCACTCATAAACACATGCCACACCCTCTGTCCTGTCACTCACTCTGAGGCCCCACCCCCTCACCTTGTCCTTGGCTGCCTGACGTGTCTGTCTGTCCATCCAGCTCAATTTGTCCAGCGCATCTTTAAATGCTGTGCGGATCTCATTGATCATCCCCTCTGCCTTTTTAAAAAAGAGAAAGCAAGGGAAGGAGACAGGAGGAGGGAGATGGAGAGAGAAAAAAAAGTGGGTAGAAAAAAACTTTAATAACTGTTCACTTCAAAGGCTGGTGCATGAAAACTGAATGATAAAGAGGTGAAAATGACCAGGTAAAAGTTATCTACACTGCAGATAACGCTGCATGCACTACACATGACAAACACAAGGTGGCAGTGAAACAAATCATTATTAAAGACGAATGGTACTGTAGTTCTTTGCTGAGTGACTGGCTCTCCCAATCTCATAACAACCTTTTACACATTACTCAAAAACTTACCAATACAAATGTCTGTAATCTATAAATTGGTTGTAACCAGCATTACAAATTCTCTCATCTGAAGCATTTCCATGACGGACTTAAAACCCACACCAACAGTCTGTCTGAATCTACGTGAACAGTAAGAAAGCCTGCCCACTTGGAAATCTCAGTACCCAGTGACCACAAGTATGAAACCTTGCACTTCATGGTGTTTATCTTTTGATCTAAGCAACTCACGACGTCCTTGCTGTGTTTGTCGAAGGTCGCCTTGACGAAAAGGGCTCCGAGGGCGAATCCCAGCGTGTCGTCCGTGTTTCCGATGCACGTCTGCCACCGCGGCGTGCAAGACTGAGGGGAACCACACACAGAGCTAGGTCAGTTCCTGCACACATTGAGAGCACGCACACTCCGGTTCACAAACTGAACCAAGTCAGAATCTGACCAAAGCGTCAGATCAGGCTTCAGCAAAGACTGAGTCTCAGGGCAGTAATTCGTAGGTCAGGCCTTGATCTGTTCCCATCACAACCTGGAGGCTTATCCCACATCCACGCCATCTGTGCCTTCCCATGTACACCCACACACACACACACCTTCTTGGTACCATAGAGACTCTCCAGCAGTTTGTCCTGAGCATTCTCAAAGCGCTGGTCTAGACTGGATGCCCCCTTCTGAACCAGGTTCCACATCATGTAGTTATTCAGCAAGCTGTGGCAGGAGGCGGGGAGGGAGAGAGGGAAGGTGGGGAGAGAAGGAATGAAGGAGCAGGGAGAAAGAAGAGAACAGAGGGGGGGTCGGGAAGAGGGATTACTGTATGAAACAAATCGACCAAACTTCCTGTGAGACTTACAGTAAATTGCATAAAAGGCTGCTCCCAGTGTCCAGACATTCGGCTGTATTCCAATCTGCATTTTTGATCGCTCGCCCTAAGCACTTCCCCTCAAGATCGTGCTTACAGTTACATGGACCTTTGCCCAGGTTTAACATGCATGTACATGATTTTTTTAAAAAATATGTATTGTTACATCCCACTGCCTGATTTGTGTTTAATTCATTCCACATTGTTAGAGTACGATTCTGACATGATTTCGCAACTTCTGCCGTTTCCATAGTTTCATGTAGACTCGCGTATATTTTTGGAGTCACTTGTTCCATCACAATCCAGGGTGCTGGAATGACGATGGCAGTGTGTGTGCCAACTCCTCACCCAAGTTAACACCCTACCCGCCCGTCCTAAATATGTACTAATGTGACATCATTAGAAGTAGGGACTCACTGGCCTCACTCACATTAGGGTGCAGCTCACACAACTACAGCTGCCAGCCAACTACCATCTCTCATGCTGAGAGGGAAGGTGCTGGGAGTGGGGTCAGAGTAGGAACAGGCTTCTACAGGGGTTGGGGAAGTGGAATCAGAGCAGACAGACTAATGTAGGAAGGAAATCGTTTAATCAAAGATGCTGTTTTTAGTAACTGGTCTGACACTGTTCCTCATTCAACTTGAATGGATACACTTCTGTTCTTTTGTGCTGGAAGTTGCTCTGGATAAGAATGTCTGCTAACTGAATGTAATGTAATGTAACGACATTTCTCTTTAAACTTATTTTCATTATTCTGCACTGAACTGAACTGAACTGAAAGCTCAGGGGGTTCACTCCCAGAGCAGTGCTGCTCTCACCTGCGGTCTGTCTTGTTTATAAGGTCAGACACCTGCTGCAGGTAGTCCTTGGCATAGACCACCACAGGCTCGGTGTCGTTCAGGTCCAACGGAGACAATGCAGAGGACAGGTAATCCAGCCAGTCCACAGCTGGAGCCAGAAGCTGCCCAGGAATACAGAGGTCAGAGGTCAGAGTTCACACAGACACACAAATCCACAGGGCTTGTTCCTCCATCGATGCTGAAAAGATTCTGCCTGAGTCTCTGAACTGTATAGCACTGACAAGGTGGACTCTGTGAGTAAGATGAACAAGCCACTCAGATGACTGAAGGATTAGTGAAGCTGCATCATTTAAAAAACACAAACCCAGACGCAAAGATGCAAACATTCAGTCCTAATCCTTGTCTAGGACCAGTCCCACAGCAGAGGAAAACATGTCTGCCTGTCTGCGTCACAGAGCCCAGACGCAATTACAGCCACTCTGAAATCACCAGCCCAGGAGAGATATTACACTAAAGCTAGTAAAACCAGCTACTTATTAAGGACCTCCCTCAACTCACAATGCCCTTAATGTGAAAGTGGGAACAGAAAAGGGACAGTGGGATATGTGACCGAGTGGCTGTGGTCCCCGCAAAGTTCCAGTAAGGCAGGAGTTCCAAGAAATGTCTTTATTCCCCCCCCCCGCCAAAGGCTCACTTCCTGTATTGGTATATATAAATTTTTGGTCTTGTGAACCAAAAGGCCCCCAAAACGTACTAGCCCCAACAATTGTTAAACAAATGTTATCATATTAGACCATTTGACCATCACCAGTTCTGATCCATTTTAATGGAATGCTCTTCTTTCGGTTATCTGGACACTACTGAATCATGACTCCCTCTGCAGGACAGGTTGATGGATTGCAGCTTGGGTCCCCCTTTGTACTATATTGAATGTGTCCTTAGACACTGGCAAGAGTAAGAAGTGAAATGGAGCGAAGTGAAGAAGTGAAAGCTAGTGTAGTTTTACATCCAGACTAAGAAGCACAATGATCACTCTCTTCTCATCTCACCACAGAGGGTTAACAAAGTGGGCGCCGAATCCAACAGAACAATCACACCTTCCGCATCTGTCACCCTGCCCCCATTGGTTTCAACAATTATGCTGCTGCCATTGGCTGCAAGGAACAAAGATCTGCATCTCTTAGCAACCGTTGCCACAGAAACCATGGAGGGCCTTCACAAACAAAAGGAAAGGATGACAACAAGGACAGAAAAATAATCCTCCAAAAAAAGGTGTGAATACACTGGATTTCCCATCACCTCCCTCCACCACCCCTTCTCTCTCTGCAGTGGCTGCTGAAGAAAACACAGGACAGGACAGATATCTCCTTCCAAGTCTCTGAGAGACCTCATTTCCTGCGATATCCCCCACCGCCACCCTGACAACCAGTGCTTCCGTCAGTATTGTAATCTCAGAGTTATTAATCAGAACGGACAGAAGCATAACCCCCCACCACAAAGACTTTGCTTGTTCCAAAACCTTCTGCCTGAGAATCCAGCAGCCACTGGAGCTTGGCCATGAGGTTCTGAGCAATGTGCCCATCCAACCCTTGTCTGCTCCAGACTGCTGGGGCCTCTATAATAGTGAGGACAACAGCCAGAGCACTCTAATTTAAGCACACACTCATATCCATATTGTGCTTAGTACATTTATTACACACAATGTGTAACAGTGTGAAACACCCACACACAAACCTGCAGCTCAGAAATGGTGATCTTGTGATAGATCTTCTCCTCGTCTCGGCGCTCATCCTGAGGGACAGTGATATTGGCGAGTGCTGTCTCAAAGTCCAGGATCTGCTGCATCTGGCTCTGGGTGGAGGCATGGTCCCCACCCAGAAGCATGCCCAGCTCCACCATGTAGTCCAGGTATGCCTTCAACACCTAAGCAACACATATGCGCACGTACACACGTGCCCGCACGCACATACACACACACACACACACACACACAGAGATGAGATGTGGATTGAGAGACATCAGAGAACAACAGACGTGCCAATGTGTGGGAGACATGATGGGAAGAGTGGAAGGGCAGAGGAGAAATGAGTAACATGGTGTTTACTAGAGTCTGACCAGATGGCCGCATGATGTTTTTTAAAATTTAATTAAGCAGACTGGACCACAGTTCTGGCTTTATGCTTTAACCCCCTCAACAAGCTCCAGTTTGCCTGCCCTCTCCCTCTTACCTTCTCATTAGCTGTTTTGTTGAGGTAATAGTCTCGGGAAGGTAGGAACAGCCCCGATTGGTCAACCTGAGAGCACAGGACACAAAAATATGCGTGTACACACACACGGAAATATTTGTACGTGTGCATGTACCCGCACGCCAACAAACACACACACACACACACACACACATACACAGTTGATAGCCCAGGTCCCTCAGTTTAGAGTTCCCAGATGCTCAACACTTGTCACTTACTCACACAACCCAGGGAACTGAAAAAAAAGTCTCTCTCTGATTAAGAGCACATAGTTTCCTACAGAGGCACTCCTAACCCTCAGCCTCAAGCTACAAAAAGCCTTTCCTTGATGAAACTCTGCAAACGTGCTTGCTGCAGTATGTTCTGGAATAATGATTCAAAGTCAGAAATAAAAAAACAAAACAAACCGCTCCACATTCACAAAAAAGAAAAACCCCCCAAATATTAAAAAATATTAGTGGTAACAACACAATGAAAAAATGGTGCATAAACAATCAGAAGATAACATTTCCTCTGTAGTCAAAAGCACAGACCCTGATCCTTGCTCCTATGACTCTTGTGACTAGGAGGTCCTGACCTGGATGACATTGCTGTTGGAGTTCTTGGGGTCCACGCTGACCCCTATGGTAAAGAAAGGCTGGGCCCGGTACGGTCCGGACACCGTCTTCAGAACCTCCATGAAATTGTCCTTGTCCCAGGGGCCTGTGATGTTCCAGCCACCTGTCTGCAGAAAGGCAGATATACACAGAAATAAACATGCATGTTGTTACATTCCAGGGATAAGGTCAATTCCAATTCATATAGTCCCTCACTTTGTGTTGACTAAGACTGGGTGAGGAACAGCTGTGGTACTACCTAAAACCTTATAAGGCATCTAAAGGTAAGAACTCTATCTAAATATCACTTTAAATTGCGCCAGTAAACTGATGAATGCATACGTGGATCCCATTTACATTATGAGCGAAACAGTTTGAAAAATGATGCAATTAGATCAAGGAACGCTCATTGTAAAATATAACTCTGCATTTTCAGATGCAATGCAATTCTGAGAAAAAGCACCCTGATATCTATGGAGTCTGCTCAGACATCACAGGAAGTGGGATGCCACAGAGTCTGATCAAGTTAACATGACCAACATTATTCAATTCATTTCCAGTGATCTGATCCACCTATCTCTTGTTGTTGACAGCACAGCCTTTAGCAACATTCTGCAAGCAGAAGACTGAACCATGCTTGACTGAGAAGATGCAAGTCAGATGACTGTCCCTCAACATGCTTCCAATGTATATGAATTTATTGGGGCAATTCATAAAACCATAAATCTCAAATTAACTGCACACATGCTGCGGTAGTCTGCACAGTGCTTTAAGCACTGGAGTACTTTAAATGAAAAATAAAAGCAGACAACCTCATGTGTCTGCTGGTCTTCTTATTGTAATACCTTCTTTTTCTGGAACAGCGTAAGTGTTCTTCAATAATTCCATGTAAATATATTACCATAACTAATTTGGAATATACATAGTTTCATTTCCAATCCACTGTTTAATTTTAATCACTTTGCATTACATAAATGTATTGAAATCAATAATTAAATGACTTGGTCATCTGAAAGAACTGATAGAAAGAGAAAAATAACAATATTAATCAGAACTGAATGGAGCTGAAATGAATCTGAATTGGAAAAAATGATCTAAAGATGGAACTGAATTGACAGAATTTAGGAATGGGGGGAACTGAAACTCAGTTGAATATGTGGAGTTGATCCCCGCTGCACTCTCACTTTCACTGCACTCTCATGCTGCATCTTCATTTTTTTACTTGTAGTAGATCTACAAGTAAAAGATATCGTTCACTGTGAGAGACTAACCAACTAACCACCGAACATCCCACTGTGGATCTGCATGTGTGTACACATGTAACCATCAGCGTGCAAGTGTGTGTGCGCATATGTACGTGTATGTGGATGCATGTCTGTGAGTGTGTATGTTTTTGCGTGTGCCTACCGGCTCTGTGGCTCAAGGCTTTTATCTGACAGCCACAGAGTTCTGTCATCTGAGGGGAGCATGGGGGGGTGGCCGTCGTCGCCAAGGCAACGACAGCAGAGGTCGTGCAGGGCGAAATCTGGACACAAAGGTTCTCTCTGCTCAGCGTGCACCATCAGCTCCGGGAATAAAGCATCATTTCAAATGAAAAGAGAAGAGGTCTGGCCTCAAACAGGTTTCATTTCAGTTCCACAGAGTGCTCTGTTCTTCACTTGTCTTCAGTCTAAACCCTGCCCCTTCTGACACACTACGCTGATGACATGACTTCAGCAAAAAGGAAGCTGTAATGACTTTACGTGCACAATCTAGAGTAATCTAGAGCACTGTCTTTTTCCCTGTATCTTTTCTGTGGTTTTTTATTTTCATTCAAACTGGCTTACTATCAAAGCTATGAATCAACACTTGTTTCAAGTGCCCATTTTCTAATCCGTAAATGGACAAAAAAATTTAGTTACTAAAATTAAATGCTCCCACAAACCTACAGACATGACCTCAAGGGCTGTTCTGAAAAAATGATCAGCACTTCACAGTCAGCACTGTGAAATTTCTAATTGGATCTCACAATCAGTTTTAAGTTGTCCAGAAAAGTACATAAGAATCTGAATTCGGAGTGATCACTTCATGTGACATAAGCTGACATCACCATGGCCTATGAAAGCAAGGGGTCAAGGACCTGTAAAAAGCTGACACTCTGGAACGCACTTAAAAACATCATCAGTCAGCACCATTATATTCACCACTAACAGATAATGACATGACTACCACCATGCATCCTAAAAGATAATATGGGTGCTGAAGTTTTGGCAATGTTGATTATATATACTCATGTGCTCATTAACATTGTCTCGAATCAGCAGCCTTATAAATGTTATAACTTACGTTTCAGTCACCTATGTATGAACTGTCATTTCTAACTCCACAAAATGAGGTCTTCAATCTAAGGCCATACTTAGACAACTTGCTTGCACAACAAAATCTAAGATCATGCAGCTTTGTTATAGGCAGCTGTCTGTTCACCCTACACTTCTGGTAGCCAGCAACATGTCCTCCAGGGTTATTCTACAGATATAACATTTGAAGCTGCAACCCGTTTATGTGTTATATTCTCATACTTGCAGGAAGAAAGTTTTAAAGCCTATTCCTGAAAAGCATGTACTAACTGCTACAGTATATGACAAATAAATGGGTAATTAGTCAAATCACTCTGTCCCCAATCATACCACTGTGAAAATATTCATTATTACTGGAATAGGAACCTTTACTAAAACAAAATGGTATAATCTGTTCATCATTTGTATCTCCACCTTAATATGCCTGCTACATAGCTAGTTTATTATATTATAGCCTGTCAGGCAGGATGACATCAGAACACCTCCCACTAACTACAGTATAGAGTTGCTATATTACTGCTACGTATTGTTACATAGTGCTACTTACTGCTACGAAACTGCTGAAAGTGGCATAGCAAGTGGCCATTATAAACTCAGCAGGTTGGATTCAATTTACCTCCGAGTCACATGTTTCTTCCCAAAGGAGGAGAGTAAACCATCACATGGTGGGCTGACCTGTTGTAGACTCCCTCTTACTCGATTTGTTCTTGAGAGCGCATTGTCCTAGAGAGTACCATATAAAGGACAGGGCCTTTAGAGTTAAGGGCTCATCTTCTCTCAGCAGCTGCGCCATTTCCTCTAGCTAAGGGGCCGTTTTCTACAGCTCCTATTGATGCCTTCGCACAGCATCACTCCACTCCACTAGCACCTCTGCCAGCTACCCGATAGTATCTCTTCCCCATCCTTGATGACATTTTATTTAACTGTACCGTAGACTACTTTCAAAGGCTCAAGGCTGCTTTAAAATTCTCTCAGTGACTGGAATTTGACTTTAAAAAAAATTAGATCACTAATAGGTGCACGTGACTCATGTCAAATGCCAAGTTGCACAGCTGGTTGCTTTTAAAGCAAAGCTTGTCTCTCCCCCCAACAAGCACTTGCACAACTGCTGTCGACCAATAGTTTGGTCACCCACACTTAAGCCACTGGTTGCATGTAAATATGTTACAAAGCTAAATTCTGTACGGACAGACCCGAGGGAGGACATAAAAACTGTCCTCGAGTCAACATTATCAAAATCAAAAATAAAAACAAAAAAAAAAAAAAAAAACTTTCCTGACTTGAATTCTCTTACAGACGTGACCTATGTGCCTGTTTGGAAACGGATGGTTTAAAATGTATATCGCTTAATGTTTCTAGCACTTGTTAAATGCAGGGCTACATACTGACTATGATTTACTCAAATGTTCCACTCTGGTTTGATGTGGTGTGATGTGTGTGTGTCACTCTGGTGTGATGTAAGCATTTGGGGGGGCGCTGTGGTGTGGCTCACCTTGGCGATGAGGTCGATCAGTGGCTGGGCTCCCAGCTCCTCGATGCGCTGTTCGTTCAGGCAGGACAGGTAGTAATCCCGGGTCTTCCTCTCTGCCTCACTGCTGGAGTTAAAGGTGCCATTCTCTGGGAATGAAGGGGTCATATGGAACAAACATGCGACAAACACAGGTTTAGTTTTGTTTTTTGTTTTTATTTATTTATTTTTTAATTGCCAGGAAGCACGTTTCCCTTTCCTCTATGTAGGGCTGTACTCTGTAGAGATTCTTGCAATGTGATTTTGCTGCTCGTCTGCACAGTGGTCTAACTGCAGAGATGAGGCCTGTTATATGTGCCCTTCCATGGGGCCTGCTGGGTGAGGCACGTGGGGTCAGGTTTCTAATGTGAGGCCTAACAGCTGAGCAGCCTTCCAATTAGCCACTAAAAGCAGAGGCATTTTCCAATTGGTCCCTGATAGTTCGGAAACCCTCTGATTGGTCCCAGATGTCATCCCTCTCCTAAGCAGCAGGAGCAGAGGCAGGACTGCTGAGAGCCATTTGCCATCCATCTCCTTGAGGCAGGCAGGTTTCAAAAACAGGAGCTGTTTTTTCCCTGACACAGACCAGACCCACAGCACTCCTGTTACTCTGTCAGCTCCCTGAGCTGTGTTTCATGTCCATTTACTCCTGATATCAATCTCCCCTGGTGCAAATGTACACAGTCATAAAAATGCAATCACACTCACACACGAACACATACACACACACACACACACACATGCGCGGACACACAAACACACACAGCATATGTAACAGTTGCTGAGTCACATCACTGAAGTATGCTCTACACCCTCTGCTTGGTGTGAACTTGTGACAGACAAGCAGCATCAGTCTCTGAATATGTACTGCTCTTTTGCTTCCATCAGCAGAGCAACTTAGAGCTGCATTAATGTTTGTGCTCATGAGCATGTGTGATGGCTTGCATATCCACAAAACAGCTTTTGTACTGCACTATCTGTGGAACACATTATCTACTCCAGCTCATTTCTGTCAGCGTCTGCTAGCCTCTGTCTGCAACGTAGAGAAACTCAAACTGCCACGCGACCGCACTTGCCTCCCCCACTACCAGACAGAGAGAGCAAGCAAGAGAAGAGGAGAAGAGAGAGAGGAAAGCGTAGCTCCTGCTTCACTAGTTTTCTGCTGTTACACACACTTATTCTCTGACACCGCAGTCTCAGCAAGGCATCACTAAATTACGTCCGCTTCAGAAAAAAAAACTATTGTTATCCAGCACCTGAACTGTAATTTCTCCATTGTGTACAATAAATAGACCTTGGTAGGACGTCCAAAAACAGTGATTAAATTAAACAACCCAAGGCTGGAATACTCAGTACGAGGAATACATCAATAAATCCACTGCGGCACAAGGCCCAGTGTTCTGTTGGTCTTGTTAGTCTGGCCTGCGAGACCCACTTCTGGCATAGCACACCACTGATGATGTGAAACACAACACCACCTCTGCAGTTCATTTAGAGTTCGGTTCGTTCTGTTTATGTTTGTTGAGCTAGAAGGTAGCTGCACCATCTAGGTGTTTGTACAGACACAATGGGTACACCACTCTCTCTTCATCTCTCTTTCTCTCTCTCTCACTCTCTCTCACACACACACACACACACACCACAGACAGACAGACAGACAGACACACACACACACACACACACACATACAAACACTGATAAACATGCTAACTCGCACTCCTTCTCACTCACAGACGCTGGCTGGGACCAGTTCTAGAGGGCCTCTCCCGTGGCCCAGTGGAGATGAGGAGAGGGAGGGGTTGCCCATTAGGGAACATTTTAATTTAATATTCAATGGAGCATCCAGCACAGACTGCTCAGCTGGCAGGAGGGTATTTATAGTCACTGCTCTGCAAGTGTCTGCAGCTCAAGACCAAAATGCAGAAGACTACACGAGTCTGTGTGTGTGTGTGTGTGTGTGTGTGTGTGTGCGTGTGTGTGTGTGTGCATGTCCCCCTTCTCCTTGAGGTAGACATGTTGTAACATCTCTCTCACCCAGCAGGTGCTTGAGCACAGCCTGGTTCTGGTCCCAGATGCTGTTGAAGGTGCTCCAGCGGGACCTCCCATCGGGCAGGGGATTCTTGCGGACCCAGCCCCCACAGGCGTACTGGTAGAAGTCCTGGCAGGGATCTGCTTGGCGGTCCAGAGCCTCCACAATCTTACTGGCTACCCTGACACAGGCCTCTGTGAGGCACAGGTTACGAGCTGGGTCTGGAGGAGAGAGGGTCACAATTACAATTACAACAAAATAAGTCTCAACATTGATTCAAATAAGTGTAGAAACACCATAGCCACACTGGTCTCTGATCTTTACACCCATCTACATTGACGTGGTAATGGCCACATATCTTTTGATCTGGAATATTTGGTTTATAATATGCACAGTTTATGTGGACAGGGTTTTCTTAACAATGTTGCCTGCCGGTTGCTGTTGAAATAAGAGCATCATAACTTCATTTATTCCCAAAGTTTTGGAAGCGCATCCTACCGGTGCTGTAGCGGACGCCTAAGGTCAGGGCACAGCCAAACAGCGCCAGCAGAGAGGCCAGCAGCAAACCCGACAGAACCACCTCCAACTGCGTCCTCCTACCCAGCGGACCCAGAAGCTGGACCCCGCCCTTTCGGAACCCAACCTGCAACACAAAAGGCTATCAGCACACCCTCATTAAACACACACACACACACACAGCATCAGAAGCCTGCATGCACACACCCCTAGTCAGTGCAGTACCCGACTGCAGAGGTGATCCTGGCAACATTCCCGACATGGCTTGCGTCATATATATTTAACAATTTGTCTCTATATGGAAAAGGAAAAGAAACAGTTTAAGTCTGCAGTCAGCTCACCCAAGTAAATCACAATATTCGAAGAAAAAGAATATAAATAATCGAAATACAAAGACCGGTCAAACATGATTAACACACACTTGCAAATGTAGTGTGGCTTTCGGGAAAAAAAATGTAAATAATCCAACGCTACTATTAACCAGGTGCTTGGTGACATTGTAACTTTGAGTAAAACAGCTGATAATTTCATAAAACACTTTCCTAATGAGGTAGTGCTCATCGATGAAATGCAGGATAAGAACAATCCTAGTTGAGATATGTGTGTCGTACTTCGCCGATTAACTGCAAATAATGAGTTTCCGGGCTACTCGATCCTTCGTCTCGATGCCCTTGGATCCCTGTGAAACGCTCAGATAAACATCCCTTCAAAAATGTATGCAAGAACCAGTTTTATCGGTGTGAGGCTGTTTGGCTACTCTTCGCCCGTTTACTCCTTTATATCACACCAGTTAAACCAATTTTCTTCAACGAGAAAGGCACACACAGACAGGGCAAAGAACGAGTATTCTTATGCCTAACCACAGGCAAGAGGGTGGCAGCTGTTGCTGGGGGAAAAGTACAGCATAAAGCTAGCATGTTTTTTGGGGACTGTGCTGCCATCGGAATTTAAACTCACCCACATCGTGGTTGGTGCCTGGGTTTCCATCCCTAACCTTTCGCACGCACGTCCTCTCTGGCTCGGACAGGTGCTTAGTAGCGTGTGTTTAATTCATTGTGATAGCATAAGTAAGGGTTACTGGACAGAAATTAAGCTCTTCCCTTTCGAGATCAGATCAATGCTGCGTAGATTCATTCATTTCAGTCTGTGCATCGCCATATGTGCCGGACTCACTGAACAAGAATAAGGGCTATCCAGACGGTTTAAAGATCAGTGAATCTGCGCAGCACTGATCTAGAAAAACGAACCCTATGCCTGGATAAGGTCCGAATAGTGGGTAATGTAGTTGAAATTAGACCTGAGTTGGGTAGCCACCAATGCACTGAATTGCTCGCTAATTAATGATTATACGTGGGGATTTCTGATCGCATTTAACGAGTAGGCTACATCAACAGGCGACCTATATCCATCATACCCGGAACCTAGCGAACTATCCACGTGGATCGCATTAAATATATTTTCTGTTTATTTTTGACCTATCAAAAACTACCAAAAACAATTGATTGTAGAAGGCTATTATTGTATTTGTATTGTATTCATCATCGTTTATTTGTAAACTCATCGACTCATTTCCACTCATGTCACATTATGGCTCGAAGTATGGCGTCTGACGTTGACGCCACTCGTCGCCATATTTTGAGGCTCACAAACTCCACAATTACTGAAAGAGTAAAGTGGCCTCATCTACAAGTTCATTTCACGTTGGCTGGTAGAGGTTGTTGCTCTCATATGCGTGTGTGGGGGCTTGTTGCTGCAGAACGTCGTCTATGCAATCACTAGAATACGGATCTCATCGGTTTAAACGTAATCGGCACAAGAACATAATAGGAAATATGATCTTGTGCCGATTATTTTTTGTTTTGTTTTTAGGACACAGTAATAATAAAACTAATGTTCAAAGAAATGAGCTAGGGCACTAGACTCTGATTTGGTGAGACTTAAAATGAGGAGATGTGGCTTTCACTTGAGGACATAAGTGTTGACTAGGTAGCTGTTAAGTAACTCTTACTTATCTTTCTTGGGGGTTGACTGAAATAATATCATTGCATTCGAGGTGGGAGTTAACAGACTCCTCACAGGGGAATG
The DNA here is from genome assembly GCF_013368585.1 of Megalops cyprinoides. NCBI lineage: Eukaryota > Metazoa > Chordata > Actinopteri > Elopiformes > Megalopidae > Megalops > Megalops cyprinoides. The sequence continues at coordinate 22,470,752 of NC_050591.1, forward strand.
AGCACATGGTGAACAGGTTTCACATGGGTGCAGAATTCGGGGACTAGCTGTATTCATTATTGGGGAATGCAATGCAAATGGGAAATAATAGGGGAATGGAGGTCTAATTATTACATTCATACATAACAATTATATGTGGAAAACACCTCACCGAAGGGTTGGGAGATATACTGGAGACAGTGATTAAATTGCACTGTTACAGTGAGAGAAAGAGGCAGACACAGAGGTTATTGAGAAATGAGAGAGTTTTGTTGTTTCATTCAGCATTGCATCTAACCTGGATTAGCCTGTTTGCGTAGTAGGAAATAAAACATCCTGTGAGACAATTTCTGTGACCGCTCCCTGCTTCTGGGAGTATAAGCAACTTGGCCAACTGACGCACACCAATATCCAAGTGAAATGTCAAGCTCCCAAACAGAAAAAAAGTATAATTTAACCAAAAATGTCCTTACTGTATTTGTTCATGCATTCTGTAAAAACAAGCAAATCAAAAAAAAGTTCTTTTGAACTTTCCACTATGATTAATATCCATAAAATTTAAAACATAATTAAGCAAAATGTCCATTCATCTAAGCAGTTGCATTTAGATATAGTTACTTTAGAAATGAGGATAACAGGTAAAATCCCTGATTTTTTTTTCTTTTTTTCAAAAGATGAAGCTGACCGGACAAGCTTGCTAGTCAAGGGACTGAAACATCAATACTGGTAAATTCTTAAAGCAACTGTCACATGATACACGGTAGTCTACACATCTATAGTGATATGTCCAGTCAGCAACTACCAGAAATGTCTCAATGAAAGGAGTACAAAACAGCTGTAAATATAACTGTAATACATAAAAATATATAGCATATATTATATTATATAACACAGTGCTAAAGAAAAATATGTAGTAAATATTCATTATGATGAGTGTGTCAAAAATGATCATTAGACTGTTCATTTTCGTAGTAGTTTCTTACAGTGCCTTAACTAGGTTGGTAGGTATGCCAATTACCAAGTTAGGGTTGGTGGGGAATACCCCTTATCTATACAAAAAATAAACCTTTCTTAGGGTATCATACAGGGGAAAAAGACCACATTGTAACCACAGATAGCTAGTTTGCTATGTCCATGAAATGAACGCAAGAGTACATGTAGCACTTTGTGTCTACTCCTGCTGAAATTCAATGCTGCAGCCCCCTGTTTGGGGACTGTGAAATGTCATTTCAGGTGTATTTCCATACTTTCAACAATGACAGGAAAAAAGAGCTACTATTCTGTTCTTAGTCTGAAGATCAGCAAATATCATTTGAAAATACCAAACATTTTAATGTCTGGTGTTGCCTTACAGCCCAGTAGGGGACAAAGAGCAGGGCTCTTTGGTATTATGTAGGCAGACAAATGGCCACCTTCTTACATAAATTGTTTTGATGAATTTGATCAGACAGTTGACCTAACACTATAACATGTACCCGCAGAGTGCAGTGGAAAACAAACAGAGTAATAACACATATAAACCTCACCATATTAATTCTCCCTAAATGCAAAGCCGTGGATAAAAACGTGTGTTAGTGTGTGTTTGTAGTGATGAGTGAACATTGCCCCCAAAAGGAAGAGGAGATGGTGCACAGAACCCCTTCTTCCCTCATCACTCCGACCTCACATTAATGCCACACTGACCCCTGACCCCACACTGACCTCCACACTGTCAGGGGAGATGGCTCCATCAGCCGGGATGTCAGCCACCTCATCCTCTTCAAATGTTGTGCGCTTGTAGTTGGACATCTGCAAGGAGCCGAGAGAGAGAATAGCATGAGAAAAATGTATGCGCTGAGACACTGGCAGACTCGACGTGTCACACTGCCATCAGAAGGAATCTCTGACTAACTGTGTTCAGATCCTGACCCCCCCCCCCCCCCCCACATCCCCTGTAGCTCCTGCAGGCATTATCCATCTCCCAGTGCAAGGAGGTAGACTAAACACTGGAGTGTGGAGAGAGGTATCCAAATCCCTCTGTGTTTATTAAAGCTTTAAGGTTACAACATACCACCCCCGTCCACACACACACATACCTGCACTCTCATACACAGTCCTTTTCTCCGAACACATACACTCACTCACACACCACCTCAACACACATAAAGCCCTCACACAGAAACACACACACACATCCTCACAAAGATAGACACAAAGATACCTTTGCATGCACCCGTGGTCAAACATCTACTCACATGCACATCCACACCTACAGTGAGACATAAATATACTCTATTCACATACATATATATATACATACATACAACAAGCATACTGTCACAATATTAAAATCACACAGCCCTGATAGCTGCTGTGTAATTCAAACAGTACTGCTATGGCTGAAGAAATAAAAATCTTGTCAAAGTTTTACGGCTATGTCCTTTCCACAATTTCCTGTATATAACTTATTCATGCTCATCATATTAACAATCTAATTTATTTGTGCTCATCATATTAACATAATATTTATGCACATTGGCTTAAAATGTACTATGCAAAACTGATGTTATACCCTAAATTCAACTCCACTGCATATTACATTAAACACATTAAGTAATTCAGGGCGGATAGTCTAAACACTAACTGACTAGGCCATGCTCAAAGGCTCCCACAATTTGCTGCACTTTTTTCACCCTCTAGTGGTAAAATTTTGTAACTGCTGATGACTGCCGAGGGAGCTACAAACTCAGTAATTTAGTGAGTGGGTGGGGGACCTGACCCTTTCTTGAGATGTTTTTCCCGTCTCAGCCAGAAACACAGTAATCCCATTCTGCCTTCCTGTCCTGAGGGTACAGCACTGCGCAAAGCTTAATATCTCATTGTTAACTTTACTACAAGAGTATGATAGAGCAAGAGGAAGAAAGAACAGGAGGGGGGAGATCAACAACAGGGAACCACGTGAGTATTCCCAGTCCTTCTGTATTTTTATTCAACCTCCATTTTTCCCACTCCCCTTTCCAACAAACCTCAGCCTCATAGGACAAAGTGGTGAGGTAGACAGTGATGTTTGCTGTGGGCTCATGTTTGCTGTGGGCTCCCCCAGCGGCTATCCCAGGATGCACTGAGCCATGTGGAAGTGATTCACATGCCAGCACTGTGGCCAAAACTCTTTGGTCTTCAAGGAGGTTTGGACTGAAACACTGGATTGTTTCTGTGCCTCAGGGATGCTAGGACACACAGGGGGATTCAGCTGCTGTAGAAAGAGGACACTGAACCACCCTCACCCACATACTCATTCTCTCACATGCAGTGACACACACATGATTTAACAGATGATTTAGTCACAAGGGACAGAGAGACAAACTCACTGAGTGGAGAACAAGGAACCAAACCCAATCCTAAAATAATAGGGAGAAAGAGAGAACTGTCACAGACAACCAGGCACTGAATCACTTCTCAGCCACACTCACCTGATAAACAAATATAGACTGACTGCTACCAAAAGCACACAGACAAAGGAACAGTGACACCCATCTTTGCTTAAGACGTAATACAGTAACATGAGAAAGGCCAGAGGGTAAATAGTACGCTGTATCAGTTGATCACAGACAGCCACCATCTATCCTGCTGTTACACTCCTCTGCTGTCTCCATGGTGATATGGGTCAGGCACTTTGACCTCTATACTGGAGCCAAGAGTTCTGTGTGAGGGGAGCTCACAGGAAAAGCATCCCCCTCAGGAATGCATCTCTGCTGAGGGCATGCTTGCGTCTGAGCTGACCTTAACTGAAGTTACACAGCAGAGAGAGAGCAGGAGCTGAAATGTAGCCAGGCAGACAGGCACATACACACGTTCACAGTTTAAAGACTTTTAACCATCAGATATTGAGTACTGATCAGCTGGGGTAGACTGGGTACTGGACTTAGCCAACCAAACAAACATGGTGACAATCTTTACCTTCTTCTCTATCTTGAAGTGGCTGCTGCTCTCTCTCTCACTCTCCCTCTTTCTCTGTCTCTCCTTCTCTCTGCCTCCATACTCCGAAGCAAATGTCTGGCAAAAAAATCTGTTAACCCACACTCTAAATGACCTTAAGAATAAGCTACTCTGAAAGGTAAGTCCTCTTTTTCACCCATCTTCCATCCTAGGCTCCTACACTCATCTCTATGCATCACAGTCCCCAAAGACCACTTCCCCACTGAGTCTCAAGCGCTATGTTTACACTCAGATCTGTCAGTGGGAGGCTCCTAAGTGCCTTAGTCAGCAAGGCGCCTGTCTTGGGTGCCATATGAGCTGCGCTCAAAACTGGCTGTCCCATCTGCCAAAAACGACCACGATTCCACAGTGGGAGAACTGGCTTCATTCCACTGGGGACAAGGGTGGATAGATTAGTCAGGCTGTCCTTGTCTCAATGCTCTCAGGCACCCTGTTATTCATCAGGTGCCTGAAAGCTGCTTGAATTACGTCACATTAATGCCTGTTCTCCTTTTGGTGTCTACTCCACAGTACTGTACTGTGTAATTTGCACTGCAAAACATAGACTGTTTTTGCATGACTGTTTTGGAGGATAACTATGATCTTGCTTTTACATATTATAGCTTTGTATAGCTGAATATTTGATATACAGTTATGGCTAACTGCCTTGCTTTCGGTAGAGCAGCACTTTACTCCCTGTAAATTGAGCCGGCAACCTTTGGGTCACAAGCTGAGTTTCTTAATCATTGCATCACACTGCTGACACGGTATGATGTCCTTCTCTCCCCACACATTCTCAGGTGTGCCATTTATTGGATTTGGTTCATTCACTCTGAGCTACAATGCTCTCTATATAATCAAAGTTCAGCGTAATCCTAAAGTGCCCCCAAATTTATCAAAATGACAGGGACTGGTGTATGATAAATGGTGCTGCTTCTTTTCACATTAGACTGCAATTAGAAAAAAGCACATTAAACAACCATTGACACTACAAACAATAATCTACACAGTTACAATGACCACAGCTGCTGCACTATGACATAAAATTTGTATGTGCAGTATTTCCTGGATACTTTTTCTCTAAGTTTTATTTCACTTTACATATGACTGATTTTTCAGAATACAATTTAGTTTTATTTGTTGAGAAATTATATTTCTTTTGTTGTTATATCATATGGGATTCCTACCAGAATATGTACCATTTCTACATTATAAAATAACATCATAGAAGATGCTGCTGCCAAATTTATACTCCATTTCAAGCTCAGTGGCAGTGAGAGACTGATTGGGGCATAATATGATAGCCTTGGAGGATGACACATGTGATGCTGAAAACCGGTTTGCACAGGTTTAAACATCCAGACATGAGTTGGACAACAGTTAAATGTGAATCAGTCTGTGTTGGTATTGGACATACAAAAAGCATTTTGGTGTGAACACAGCAGGTTAAAAAAATGGAGGTCCTGAGTAGCTGAGTTGACAAAGCTTTGATTGCTTTCAGTGTAAGCCCTACAGCAATAAGGACCAGAATACCACAAGGGTATAACAAATAGGCTCCTTTCTGTTGAGCATAGGGATGGGTAGGTTAGCCAGGGTTTCCTCACCTATCCTCCACTAAGCTTCACTGCAGTGTGATATGTGACTTGAAAAATAGCCTTTGGCTGCAAGTGAGTGTATCAGAGAATTGCATTTGTCTCACACCGGTACACATTTACATTTACATTTATTTATTTAGCAGACGCTTTTATCCAAAGCGACTTACAAAAGTGCATACAGTAAGTACAGCGGCAGTACGGGGACAGGATGTGTACAGTTCCACAATGAGACAGTTCTCAGCTGAGAGCAAGGTCTGTTTGAGGACACAGTACTATCACAGTACACCTGTGTGAGTAGAGAAGTTGTTGCAGTCAGACGGGCTTAATTATCAATTGCCAATTCCAAAACTGGGTTGGATAAATAGTAAACATAATATTTAAAACAATGCAACCCAGACTGAATCCACATGAAATCAGAATTCTCTGTCTCTACTCTCTCTCTTAAGCATGGTGTCAATGGAGCCTATGATGTTTCTTCATCTCACCCTTAATCTCCATGGTGTGCCACTCTTCTTTTCCCAGGTGATTTCTATGGTGTGTCACTCCCTTGGTTTCACCCTGAGTCTCTACAGTATTTCTCTCTCTTTGTTTTGCCCTATGTCTCTGTCGTGTTTCACCCTCTCTTTCTCCTCCTGAGTATCTATGCTGTTTTTCTGTCTCTGTGTCACTCTGTGTCTCTGTGGTATTTCTCCCTCATTCTCCTCCTGAGTCCCTATGCTGTTGTTGGTCTCCTTCTGAATCTCTATGGGTATTTTCCCACTCTCTGGCTTGCCCTAAGTCCCTAGGTGTTTACTCCATTTCGTCTGGGGCCCTTCTGCGGGAAGGAGGGGGAATTTTTTCGGGAAATGTTGCAGACTGGAGTGGGTGGAGCAGAGCAGACATGTTTACATGGACATGTTTTTGATAAACCAGCTGGCAAAGATATTTCCAGTCTTCCACTGGATCTTATCAAGAATTTGAGAGATTCTGAACAGTAATGTTTCTTTGTGTGTGTGGAAAAAAAAAACCCTCAATAACTGTCATGAGCCATGTTAATGCTCACAGCTTCTTTGTATAAAGGACATTAACAATGATATTTACCATCTTTCATTTTCACACCATTTGCTGCCATTCCTGTAAAGCAAACTAAAATATCAATAAATGATGCTAGGCTGAGGTGGTGCTGAATACCTAGAGCTCAGGGGTTCTCTGCATGTTTAAATTCCCTCTCCTATAAGCAAGTTCACCCCGTCACAGCATCTCCATGGCAACCGAGCAGAGATGGTCACGTGATTCTGCTGAGTCAAATTAAAGCAATGTGTGCTGGACCATTTCACAGCCCACATCATTGGCCAGCGGCTGTAGTCTGACCAATCAGAGCCGGCAAGAGCAAACGCCTCAGGGGTCAGATGGGGTCAGAAGTATACTGACACATGTGTGACTGGTTACTGGAAACCTGACCACGGGGGTGTCGGCCTGCACCCACAAACATTTCCCAAATTCTGTGGTACTAACACCAAACAAAACCAAAATTACAACAATAACAGGAAACTGGCACAGAAAAAAGTACTGTACTGTACAAACTGTAGACTGAAATCTGCTCTACTGTATTCTGCCCTGAATACTATGGACCTCTATCACTTTTGAAAGACAAAAATAATAACTGCTGACTCCAATCAGCCAATATATCAACAGTTTTTAATTGAAGGATTATCTGTACAAAGATGTGATAACAATGGATTAAACACAGAGAAACAACAAGGGCTGATCTAGAGTCAGTATAATCAGTTATCTTTTGCAGATACTGCACTTCAGATTGCAGCACTGCAGTGCTCTGCTGAGTGTGCCAAAACGAATCGTTGTATTTTTACATATACCGCAGAACACAGTATACAGCTTCTGCATCTCTTTCTCTTGATCTCTCTCTCTCTCTCTCTCACACACACACACACACACACAATCACACAGAAACACATCAGAAAACAGATTGTACAGAAATGTATGATATGTGTGTGTATGATGTGTCTGTGAATGCAGGCGTAAAAATGTAAATGACTGTCCGAGGCCGACAGCGCGCGTCAGCTGAGGGACTGGCTGAGTGTGCGGTGTGCCCGCACGAGCCTGTTGTGTGACTGAGAATGCATGTGTCCGTATGTGAGAATGTGTGTGAGTGCCAGTGTTCAGGGCGGTGAGGGGAAGGGAGCGGTTTTTCCGAACTCTGGGAGCGGCGAAGAACTTTCACTAAGCAGAATGCGATTGTTTGAAGTGGTTTCCTGCCGAGTGTTTTTTAAAGGAAGCGCCATCATAGAGAGAGCCCAGCACTCTGCCCCGAGGAGGTGAAAACATGGTAAACCCACAGTAACAACATGCTAACAACACAGTTACAACGCAGTAACAACTCTCAGTCTTCACAGCCAGGGTGCCCAGGGGAGCAGACACACAGCCCTGACATGCTCATACACACATACTCATGCACACACAGATGGACATGCAAACACACAGACACACACACACACATGCACACACACAATTGCTGTATAATACTACTTTCGTATGGGATGAGAAAGCCAGTGTCACAAAGCATGCTTTGTGCCTACACAGCACAACCTTGGAGAAGCAGTGACTAGAATAATGAACAGCAGATAGAGCAAGAGACACAGAGATTGAGGGCATGAGAAGGAGAGAGAGAAACTGAGGGGAGGGTGGGATGGGTGGGACCCCCTTGTCTAGGCCCCCTAGCACCCCCCCAGTTAAGGTGCTCAGACAAACAGACGCCATGAGAAGCCGTGATGGGCGAGGTCCAAATCACAAGTACAATAATCACCATGTGCTTTCACAGTAACTACTTCTGCAGAAAGAAATCTCACTGCGCAGAATACTTACACCACACACGCACACACTCAGTCCCACACGCAGTCTCTCACACATACCTCTCATGCACTGACCCTCAGTCCTACACACACACACACCTCACACACACTCTCAATCTCACAAGTACCTCACATGTACATCCGCTCAGTCTCAAATGTACCTCACATACAAACTTTTAATCTCATACATAACTCACAAATACCTTATGTGCACATACTGTCAGTCTCATATGCATCTCACACATATTCAGTCTTACACACTCTCTGCTTTGAAGTTCTCACACAGACAAATGCATTCTCAAACACTTACACACATGCTGTACATACACTCTTCCTAGTCTCACACGTAAAAAACCCAAACACACACACACACACACACACACACACACACATATATATACAGAGATATGCTTGTTAGGGGAACCACTAGTTACAGTGGTTCCCATAGTGAAAAATCACTTACTTTACACACTATTCAACTCTGTTCCATCAGACACTCACTGTCCTTAAACAATATTCCCACAGTGTCAAGACAGAAAGACACTGTTCAAACACTGTTCATGTAATGGAAACGACTTAATCCTTAGCATTTTATGTAATGCTTGTGGAAGGACACTAATCCCACACTATCATGACAGAAACTCAGTGACCTTCAACTATTCCCACACTGTCACAACAGACACACAATGACCTTACACACTAGTTTTACTCTGTCACAACAAACACTAACTAACCTTGTTCAGTTAAGGCAGATACTATGTATAGCTTCTCTATGCATTCACAACTGACCTTATACAACAGTCACAGTCACACAGTCTTCCCTGGAACAGAGTAAAAACAGTACTCCAATAGCGTCAGGAATCAACCTTATAAAGCACACACACACACAACAAACACACACACACACACACTCACACACACAATATACATCACACAGTAAGATAGACACATTAAGGTGCACGCACACACACACACACAGCACTGATCCACAAAATCTACGTATTTCACTCACAGAGGAACTGAACCTCTCAAAACCTCTGAAAGAAGAAGGCGGACCCTGTACATCCCTGTCCAGCTCGTCTCTCACCACAAACATCCCCCAAGCTATCAGTCAGCCCCCTCCCTCCTCACCCCCCAGAGGTAAGAGAGAACACTTACTGTGCCTACACCAAAAACACAGAACGGAAGTCAGAGTTCAGCAATCTCCTGTTCCTCTTTTCTCCAATTCGTGACCTTCTCTCCCTGTCAATGTAGAGCAGAGCTGGACCCTGTCAGCCCTCACTCACACTACACACACTCACACTGCACACACACACACACACTCACACTGCACACACACACACACACACTCACACTACACACACACACTCACACACACACACTCACACTACACACACACACACACACACACACTCTCTCACACTACACACACATACTCACACACACACACACTACACACACACACACACACACACACACACACACACACACACACACACAGATTCACATAAATCCACTGACACACACTCGCTTACAATAATATATATACAACACAAACACACACACACACTCATAACATTCACTCACACACATAGGCACATTCACACAGACACACACATACAAGGACACACAGTTTTGCTTGCAACATCCCCACATTTCCCCCTAACCAGCACAGCTGTCAACAGCTGCCTCTACCACGTCATGCTTCAACTGCAAGCACAGACAGCAAGGGAGAGAGGGAGAGGGGGGTTAGGGAGAGAAAGAAATAAGGAGAAAGAGTGAGAGAAACAGACACAGCAGCAGGTACCCACCTTACAAAGAGTCATACCTCTCTTGGAAAGAATACTCATGTAAAAGACTGCTTCTTCTTCTCCTCTCTCTCCGTTTCTCTGTCTCTGTCTCTCTCTCTCTCTCTCTCTCTGTCTTTCACTCAGTGTGCATTTGTCACTGAATGACTGTAAACACTGAGTGCACAGCACTTGAAGACTGAGAAAGAGGGAGGGATAGAATGGGAGGGAGGGAGGCAGGGAGAGGGTGGGGGAGACAGAGAGAGAGAGGGGGGGGGGGGGGGAGCGAGAGCAGGGAACCCGCATGTCGAGGGACTCAGATAAGCCGCAATGTTGTTGAGAAAGACAGAGGGTTAGATAGCAGTGGGGGCTGAGGGGTTGTGGGGGTTGGGGGGGGGGGGGGGGGGGGGGGGGGGGGGGGGGGGGGGGGGGGGGGGGGGGGGGGGGGGGGGGGGGATATACAGGCAAGGTAACACAGAGAGGCAGAGGGGAAGACAGCAAACAGCATGTACAGATGAAGAAAGGAGAAGAGAGAAAGCCAGTGATGGAGATACACGGAGGAAGGAAAGAGGAGAAAGACTCATGGAAAACTCAACCCGTGTGCATGTGTGTAGATGTGTTTTCCTACATACATTCTTGTGTGTGTGTCCATGTCCATGGGTGTACTTGTTTGCATATGTGTATGTGTGTATGTGCATATGTGTATATCTGTTTCAGTGTGTGAGATTTAGTGCATGTGTATATGCGTGAGTGTGTGTTATAAAAAAGAACAGAAGGTTCTGAAAGAAAGGAGGAAACGCCCATCCCTCTTCCCAGTTCCTAAGAGAGAGGGAATGGGGGAGGGGAGGGTGGGAAGAGGGGAAGTCATGATTTTGTCTCTAAGACTCTTCTCTTGATTTTCCCACTCTCTCACATATGCAGAATCTCCCTCTCTAATATACATGTGCAAACATACTCAGATACTCACATACTCAGACACACTGTAATTAACTGCTAAGAGATAAAACTTTTAGGGTGTTAACATATCATTACACCACTGGAAGCTCAAATCCACTCCTTTGTGCCAATTTAAATTTAGTAGTACACTTCAGTTTTCTTTCTGATTTTTTTTTTATATCAACTTATTTGAGGGTAGAGAGAATACCTCTGCTCATACCATCCTTAAAAACTGTGAATCATGACAGGCCAGGGCAGAGGGACAGGAAGATACCTCGCAGAACATCTGATAATAAAGCATCCATTCAAATCACAGTGACAGGCTGAGCTTCTCACATCCAAACCCATTCAGAATGTTCAGTCAACCTGCCATTTCATGGAGCTTCCAGCAGGGGGTTCTACCGCCAGAACAGAGTCAGAGAACACAGAGAGGTTCACTGTTGTTGTTGCACAAAAAGGACATTCTCTTCTCTGCTGACAAATAATGTTCCCTGATGCAGTTAGCCACTTCAGTGCACTTCAGTAGTGAACTCCCAAAACTGTAAACCAACCAAAAGGACAAACAACAACCAGGGAGCTGCAATTTTTTTATTATGTAAATCTTACATAAGCAACACTGGTCTAATGCTGTACAACGATGTTATTTTAAAGTGAAGCTGTTCTTGTGTTAAATGACAAGGATCTGGGAAAGGCTTAAGAATCACTGTGCACACCAGAGGCATAAACATACTAACACATGCTCGAATACACACCAGACATACACACGTACCAGTAACGCTGCTACTTATGTACACAAGCATACATAATGACACAGCCACTGAACATTCTCTCTTTCTCTATTGTAAAACATGCTTATGTGCAAATGGGCATGGAAATGCACGTAGAAAGCTGGGAGGCTTCATGTACACAAAAGTGTGTGCATCGGGGTGTGTAGTGTGCTTTTGTGTGTACACGTGTATGTGTGTGTGGACAGTGACACTACACCATCTGACTAAATAAATAGCTGTCTCTCTGTCTCACTCCATCTTTTTATCTCCGGCCTTCCCCTTCAGTACGTCATAAATTAACAGCACAGCAGAGGGAGGGAAAGGGAGCGAAACGGAGGGAGGGAGAGAGTGAGGGAGGAAGACAGAAGAGTCCTCCCTGGGGAGGGGAGGGTGACGTCATTGATCTGAGCATCAAGGTTACAGCACAGTTCCCACTGCAGTACTGACACAGGGAGCAGAGGAAGGGAAGGAAACAGAAGGAAGGAGAGAAGGAAGGAAAGAAGAAGAGGGAGAACAAAACTAGGAGGGGCTCAAAGTGGGAAATAAAGGGAAAAGGATCCGTTACTTCAAAGAAAATATTCAGCTGCATTTCGGCTACTCTTTCTGTGTTTGAATTCAAGATGTGCAAGCCAGGTAATAAAAGCATCACCCCCTTCACTAAAAGCACACACAGCATTTCACACACAGGAACAAGCGCAGTCAAGCACTCACATGCTCATCAATTAAGGATATTTTATACCTAACTGTAGAAGGGAAAACTTCACTATTCACATGAAGACTTCTCGCATGCAATTTACAGAAATAGTTAAAGTGACCTCTGAATCAGAAGCCAAGTCTCACAAACTAGCTCAGAAGTCAGAACTCACTAGACCCGGTCACCCACCCACAAGACCCTGAACAATCATAGGCCATGTCCTCTTACCCTCATCTAAAAAGAGAATTACCCTATTTTACCTGTTTTTTATAATGGAAGGCCATTTATAACATCAACAAGCAAGTTTCACTAATTTGTCCTTTGGATGCTCATCTTAAAGTAATTCACAGAGTTTTTTCTGATTCTTGCATTCTATATTCTATTATATATTCCTATCTATTAGGATCATTTTTGCAATATGCAAATTACATTCAAGTATGATAACCATCATGGCTGCTGACATAAAAATACATACACATATATTTCAATACATCTTTAAACATATCTAAGAATTTTACAGTGGTATGTTTGAAAATGGCTAGCAGCCACTGAATTTTACCCATTTTGGTGATAATACATGTAGTACTAAAATGTCATCTCCTCTTAAACTGTTTGACATTTTGCCTTATGATTTGCCTTTTGCATTATAATTTTCATAATTTTGTACTTCTCCACTCCTCTTTAAACATTATTCACAGGTAGTTTCTGCAATAAGAACAATGGTTATCATGAGCCAACCTATTCAGAGCATTGATCATCCTTTTTTCTGTCTGCCATTTTGGAAAAAAAAGTAGATAAATACACACTTTCTGCTCATCTTTGTAATTGATCTGTTTGATTGCTGCACAGAACACTTTAGCTGGGATTGCATTGGTAGCATTGCCTTGTAAGGGTATGATAAATTTAATCTCAAGGTCACCAGTTTAAATCCCACCTAGGGATATGTTGAGTTCTACATTTTTTCATTGCGGCACGAAGCCATGAAATTTCTCACATAATTAGAAAAATATGTCTGCAGTATTTGCGTAGACACGAATTGCCTTGTTGGTGCTTGGCTGCTTGTATAATAGGCTCACCTCATGACTTATATCCTCTGTAACCTAATTGCCCGGGAGTGCTAACGAACAATTAATGCAGCCCTTCAATACACTCACACATCAGCAATAACTATTTTTTCCACACTGAAGGTCCCACACTACACCAGGCAAGCAAACACCAAACAGAGAATAGTCACATCACCCTGACGTCATCTGATCAACTCACAGACACCTGATGAGTCACCAGAGGCTGCTAAAGAGTAGTATGACGAGGGGATCCTGACTGACCTTAATGTATTACCTCCTACTACAATTTTACACTTTGTAGTAGACTTATCAAAATTGTGAAGGACTAGTTAGTGGATGAAAATGGCTAGCACAAGATAGTAAATTTTCACTGCTAACAGACACTGTAAATAAACAAATGTCATTCAGCACTGGATAACTCGTTGTCAGATTAGATATGTACACAATGTTCACCACTCTTGAATAGTGTCCCAAAGTTGAAAGGCATATCATAAAACATGGATGCAAACAGCAAATGAATACACAGAATTCTTTAAGGCTGTTAAAAATCGTTTGGCCCCTTATTACAAATCTTATTTAAAAAACTTTGTTAGGGCTACCGGAGAATCTAAATTTTGATGGAAAACTGTTATGTTCAAAAATGGCCCACTCATTCTGAAGCACTGATTTCAAAACACACCTGTCAAAAAAGAATTTGATAAAACTTCACACACTTACTTACAACATTACAACATTACTGTTGGTGGAGTAACATATATTTCCCACTTGTAAGGGACAGTACTGCACTTTGTAAAGTCGTGCAATTAATTCATTTTTGATGTCCCTGAATATACCCTTCCCCTGCGTCCAGTATCTGCCATGGTCTCCGACTCCATCTGTGCCTCCATTCCTCTCTTACCTTCAGTCCCCCTCTCCACTCCTCCCTTCCTCCCTTCCCATGTCCTCATCACTGCCCCTTTGGACAGCTGCAGTGCAGAATTGGCAGAATGCTAAATACACAGACCAGGACAATTACTGAGAGAGGAAGGCACAAGGAGAAGAGGTGCAGAGGGAGAGGGAGTACAGGTGCAGAGGGGGAAGGATGAAAAGACGGTGTGTGCAGAGAGGAAGGGAGCGAAGAAACAGCAGGTAGCAACACAGAGACTGAGGAAGTGCAGAGAGAGAAAGGTGAGGAGAGAGTCCGTGGAAAATTCTGGCTTTTTGGTTTTAAGCCTACTTTATTTAGAACAATAAACCACAAAGCTCAAGAAAATGATTTTTCATCGACTTAAAAAGTGAAAACCAAATAAAAGACGAAACTAAATAAAATATTTAAAAGACAGGTGGTTTAGAGAGAAAAGTAAGAAGAGGCACGGCGTAGAAGTTCAGGGAGAGAGAGGATGAGGAAGCAAAGGTGCTGAGAGACAGGGAGACAGGTGAAGAGTAAGGTGATACAGTGAGAGGAGAAAGAGGAAGATGGAGAAAGAGCACCAGCAGAGAAAGAACCTGAATTTGAGGCCTATTCACATACAGTTCCACCATTTCTAAAACCCTGAAGCTTGCGTTGCTTGAAACCTCCTCTCGTACTCTCCCTGTTTCTCTGTCTGTGAACCTGGGTTTGTTTACCCCTCAGTGTAATACAGGAGTCTGTCTGCATGTATAATGCAAAGGCCACGCCTGTTTGTTTAATTATGGAAGAAACGTTTAACTGTTAAAGCCCAGTCTGAAAACCTATTAATTCATACGCAGTACACAGTAGCTGACAAGTCACTCTGTTTTGAGCCCTTGTATGCCACCCTGCCCTGACCACCCCCCTGAGCCCGATCATAAGGACATTGACAGTGATTGACAGGACTAGAATGTAACAGGAGAGGAATATCTCTCTCTCTCTCTCTCTCTCACACACACACACAGGCAGACTCGCATACACACTGCAGCCTGCCTACCTTAAATACACCAACAAACCAGCCATCAGTCTCAGTCTACTCATCTCCTCTCTTTCAGTTCTGTCTTCATCACTCCCTTCATCAGCAGCAGCACCACACCCAAACCCACTCTCCTGCCCCCCCCCCTCCTCTTCCTCAACCAGGTTGTAGTGACCTTTGCCTGCCCCCTTGGAGCCGTTGGAGATGGGAGTCCCAGCGCAGACAGGAAAGCGCCACGATCTCCCGACACTCACACACCCTGCGGCAGGATGCTGCCACGCTCCAAGGCCCTGACCCCCGTGCAGAGGTCACGCAGAGGTCACACAAATCACAGCCCACCTCCAGGCCTTTCCCACCACACCCACTGAGGAAAGGTGCAGTGCCTCCTTCAGGGCACAAAGGCATCTGCAATGAAACACTCTGTTCCTTTTCCTACAATAGCTCACCACACACAAACATGCATACACACATGCCTTGCGCGCACACACACACACACACAAGCATGTCTGTAAAGATCTCTGACTTTTAAGCACAATGGATCTACATGCAACCTGTCTTGCCTTTATCAGTGTGTAGTGGATCAAGCTGAAACACTGTATCACTCCTAAATGCACCCAGGGCTTGGCCACACAGATACTGTTCTTTCTGATCCTCTTTAGATGTAAAGGGCAAATTAATACAAATATCCCTCAGTCTACAGGCACTAATTTAGAGCATATTGGAGTTTCCCTAATTAGAGCAGTTCCGCTCCATTCTCCATTGAGTCAAAGGGTGGGCAGCAAATTTTTCCTGCTCTCTGTCTCGTTCTGCTTGTCCTCCCTCATTGCAGACAGCATTACTGTTCTCCATATCTCTTGCAGGAAAATGCTTGTGGTTGCTTTGTTTCCTGTAACAGATTCTTTTTTCGGATTCATACAGCGTTTAGTTCCTGTCATGAATGAGTTTAACCGGTAACAAGGCGCAGTAGCAGGTCCAGCCTGTCAGACGGCAATCCGTGCACAGGCCGAGCGAGCCATCGCCAGCCGCTCTTCAGACCCATCCCCGCGACCGGACTGACGGCTGCGCTGTTGTCATGGAAACTCAATGCCAGAAAACACGGCGCTTCTGATTATTTCAGTCCCGAGGCACCCCTAGACTACACTGCACATCGAAAGAAACATGCAGTGCATTAACAAACAGCCATGACTACAACCTTCAGTGAACGATATCTAAACGAGTGATGCCAAAACGAGAATTATAACCATTATTCATGGTAGAATAAATAAGTAGAAGAAGGAGTAGATGGAAGTCAAGGAGTATTCCATGTTCTTGTATGCAACAGCTGACTGTCAGATCGCCTAAAGTAACATTTTAGAGAAGTGTGTAACGTACTGGTCTTCAATAAAACGGTTTTCACTTCAGCCACTGTCACTATAAGGATATTCTTTCACGTAAGACAGATAACAACTATTAGCTGGCCTTATTGGAAAAAACAGGAAACCGTTAAGGAAGAGTGAAATGGTATTGTAGCCTATTGTGTTGACAAACAACTATTTCGGTAGGCTGATTTAATTACAGGAACCAACTACATTTAGCCTTTCTTTGGTAGAAACCCGAAGGGCACCGGACGTAGTTGATGAGATTACAGCTAATAATTAACTAACATCACCACGAAGCCTTACCGTGGCCGTCAATCTATGTAAATAGCCAGAGGGACCGCCGGGAGTGACCACAATTAACTAGCTAGTTGTGAGATCTAGCTATTCATGGGTTCAATGCAGAAACAGGATTTTCTACAATTATTTATACAAAGAAACGCCTGACTGCCCAGGAAATAATTATGTTAATTTCATTAGATGCGTTATTATCATCGGGAAGCAGCATTTTCCAGAGCCAGCCAGCCATCAACTAGATTCTAGAACTACAGGTCTTACGAGATAATTGTCAAGCCAGTGAGCAAACAAGACTGTTAGAACCACTGTATATATTACATTACTCGATGTTAATCCGCCGCCGCATAGTAAAGATGTAAAAGTACTATAGTACCTGTCAATCCGTAGCACTTCTGGAAAGAGTCAGACGCTTTACGATTACACACCGCTCACTCGCGAAACACCGGATATCTTTGATTTGCAGTGATAAACATAAATTATGACTAGATAACATCGCTACTTGTGAGACCTCTGTATGTGTGAATGGAAAGGAGAACTATCGAACACGCTACTCGTTCCGAAACGTACACTAATAAAAACTCTATCTGCTCTGCTAGCTAACTGGCTACATCTTTAAGCATCATGTAAGCATCGTGTAATGCCAAACATCAGAGAGTGACAACAACAAACAAAAAATCGAAGGGTTGCCGTGTAGTATTACGCTACACTCATAACATTCACTGCAGTTGTTTCAGTGATCAACAACAAGACAGATACGACAAAATGACGTGGGAAAAACAAACATCGTCACCACTTACATTGTTCCGCAGATCTTGCAGAGCTACGCTCATCGTGCAGAAGGCTGCGAACACGAGCGAGGCACTCTCTATCTCTGCTCGAGATTCCACTGGTTGGATCGCGATGCCATCCCGTTCATGTCCTGTGGAAAGAGACAAAATCACCCTGGTTGTTATTCATTCTGTGTTTTCGCACTTGCTTCAAATTGGTTTAACGTGCGTGCGTGCGAGTTTATGTCGAGCTCCCAGTTACCTAATATCAGTATATCCAATGTTCTTAGTAACTAGCTAATGTGATCATAATAATGGATTTTCCATTGCCAAGACACCCCTCTTTCTGCCGTGTGCGTGCTTTCCCCTCTCTTAGCGTCTATGTGGCAGCACAGAAGCACAAGCACGACTGCAGGAGATTACAATCAGTTTGCTCTCTCTCTCTCTCTCTCTCTCTCTCTCTATCTCTTTTTCTCAGTCTCTCCCTCCCCCCTCCTCCGTCTGATTCAATTTCAAATGATTTATTGGCATGACATATTTCCCTATATTACCAAAGCTATATCACTAGAAAGTCAAATGTAAAATCAACAGGTCATTATCTCAAACCATTCTCTGTTTCTAAACTGTGTGAGGCAGCTCTGAGATACCCGGAGTTCAGCAAAGAGTAGAGGTGTTTTGCAGAACATGAGCAATATGCAAATGTGACTATATACCAAAGCAACTAACTCAAAAGAAAATGGTTGCACTGGTTTCTGCTAACTTGCTGGCTTATTATGATCAGATGTGTTGCGTTTTGATGCAGATCCATTTTTCCCTTTTTTATTTATTTTTTTTTAATTTAAGACCTATTAATGGATTGTGTATATTTATTACGCAACAGAGACAGCGTGTGTATGCACGTGTGCATCAGTGTGTGTGTGAGAGAGGCAGAGGTTTGTGTGAGCTTGTGTGCACACAAACAGGCATCTGAGAAAGTATATTTGTGTGTGTGTGTGTGTGTGTGTGTGTGTGTGTGTATATCTGTGAATGTGGTATGTTGTGTATGTACGTGTGGACCCTCACTTTAATCTCTCTGCAGTGTTGTCCCCACCGCCCTCTTCATCAATCGAACCTCCAGAGTGGCCAGCAGCTGCTGCAGAGTGCTTTATTGGCCCTCGACCAAAACATAGACTCACTGATTGGCTCTGAACCAAAACACAAAGGCTCTCTGATTGGCTTTAAATCAAGACATGACATACCAATTAGTCCAGGAATCACCACATAGACTCACTAATCGTCAGAATCAGTAACTTTTGGATACCATTGGTAAAAAGTCCTGATGACTGTCATGGCGATGGCAATAGAGTAGAAAGGGTGTGTGACACATATGCAGCACAGCACCACACAGCACTTGGACTTGCATACAGTCCAGATTTCTAAACACCTCAATTCACTCTCTGATCAAATGCCAAGGCCCCACTGTTGACTCTGCAACACTGAGTTTTTTTTTTTTAATTCCTTTTTCTTCCCTGTGAGATACAAGGACAGCAGAGCGATAAGCATTTAAAAGCTGCGAGCACCTCTTTGCACACACTCAGATACGCTGCTTTTTGTTACAAAATGCAACAGAGACATTACTATAGAGCCATACATTACAGAACTGAACATGCTCAGAAAACAGTACAGTATATTACATTACATTATATCATTCACATGCTCAGACAACAGAAAAGAACTGTGCATTCTCAAACAGCACAACACTCACTCAGGCAAAACTACAAAAACACACTCTACCAAACTGTACATACTCAGACAACACTACAGAACTGCACATACTCAAAGAATGCTACAGATCTGCACATGCACAGACAATGCATATATGTTACACACACACACAATGCTCACCTTGAGTGTGGCTCTGGAGTTTCTTTTTTTTACATCCTGCATCAGTGCAAAACCTCCGCAGTTTTACCTTGGGATTTGCATGTGTGACATACCTCAGAAAACTGTAATCATAATGCTTACAGAATACTGTGGAAGGTGTATGTGTATTTGTGTGCGTGTGTGTGCAATTCTGTTCGTTTGCATGTGAGAGCTCAGAGGGTTTTCTGCACACTGCTTATGTAACACTGGCAGAAGGTGTTGTATGTGTGTGTGTATTTCTGCGCGTGTGTG
This sequence comes from Megalops cyprinoides, assembly GCF_013368585.1. Classification (NCBI taxonomy): domain Eukaryota; kingdom Metazoa; phylum Chordata; class Actinopteri; order Elopiformes; family Megalopidae; genus Megalops; species Megalops cyprinoides. Next base: position 22,490,854 of record NC_050591.1, read on the forward strand.
AAACAAACTGTGTACATGTAGGTTGGGTTCTGTCTTAGTGTGGGCCTGGAGGCCGTGTTGTGTGAGATGTCACTATAAATGTATTCTTCTATGATTTAAGTTCACTTCATTAGAGGCATGGGCTCTGGATTTTCTCCATGTGGTGAAACAAACAGGAAGACAATTTGTGCACCCTCAAGGCCTTTAGGTAGGCACTGTCAAGCACGCAAGCACACACAGACACACATACACACACGGACACACACACACGGACACCTCCCAGCGATAATGTTTGAATTTTATGTTCGGGGTTGGTCATGGCATCACAACGGAGATGAGCTGAGGCGTTGTCATAGTATTGCCATAGCAACTGTCTTCAGCAGAGGCCAGAGTATCTCCAGAGAAAGGAGAGGAAGAGGGAGGGAGGGTTGGGCGGTGTTTGATGGGGGAGGGGATATACCAATTGATTGATCTTTATTTGCACCAAAGGCATAACTGTGATGGTTATTGGCTGAGAGTGAATTTCCAGCTTATTTCTGCTCTGTACTTGTTTCTCAGAAAACAAGAGGACTGGTGATCATAGTGCATGCTGTCCATGTTCAGTGCATGAGTGAAAAGATGAAAAGAAGATTAATCTTTATCTATTCATCATTAAACGGCAACAGAAAAGATGATATAACTGAAAAAAAAAATAAAAGCAAATGTTATGCTTTTAATAGCAATGTACAGAAAAGGGTCACATTTATTCATACCCCTATAGTTAGTATTTTGTAACTACACAGCCAAAAGGCTTTCTGTTGTGTTTTATGAGGTTAAAATGTTTCTGAGAGGATATTTTCAACCATTTCTCCACCCAGAATTGGTCTAGGTCATTCAGATCTTTTGGATTTTGTTTATGAACTACTTTCTTGGATTCAGACCATAAATGCTAGATTAGACTAAGGTCTGGAAATCAAGATGACCAGTTGAGGACATTCATTTTGTACTGTGTTAAGCATGTCTTTGTAGATTTGGATTTATTCTTTGGATCGGTGTTATGCTGCAATGTCCATTTTCATCCAAGCATGAGCCCTTTGACAGAGGGAACCAGGTATGAGGCTGGGGAACCCAGCATATTTCAAAATGTGCACGGATCTTTTCTCAACAGAGGATTCATCAAACACAATGACAATGACAAAATAGCACAGTTCTCATGTCATGGGACCATGAAACATGCTTCCAAGCACCATTCAGATGTATTCCAGCAAATTCACGTCACATCTTTTTGTGGTTTGACTTCAGAGGAGGCTTTTTCCTTGCAACCTGGCCATGAAGACCACATTTATTCAGATGATGTAGAATTTTCACATTCTGTATCCTGAAAGTGCCATTTTTGTCACTGTCCAGCTGTTGCTGTTGGATTTACAATTCCCTCTTGAACTACTTGCTTCACAGCCTATGGCGGCATTATTGACTTGTGTCCCCTTGCTGACAGCCTTGCCACTTTACCGGTAGCCTTAAATTTCTTAATGCATACTAACTACATAATAACTACAGTGGAATGTGGTAGATTCAGCTTTTTGTGAATAATTTCATAACCATGTCCCAATGCATGTGGGTCAGTGACCATTTGCCAGCAATCTTCATTGAGCTTGGTCCGGCTCACCTTAACTGTGGTACTACATGCTCCCAAAGAAAATCCTGCATATGTTACCTCCTTTCATACCCCTAGGAAATTAGGAAGCCTTCTGCAGAAGTGCTTAATGCTTCATCCTGGTGAATGTGTGACATAGTAAAACAACAGTGCATCAGTTCAATTAAGGTAGAATTCTCCTGGTGTAATAGATTGAAGGGCTGAGTAAAGTCTGGCCTATATTCTGAGGCACTTTCTTGAAGTCTGAAGCTCTTCATATAAGTGTTGGTTCTCTGTTACTAATTACCAGTCTTTGCTCACTTGTGTGGCTCTGCAGTTAATCACTGATTGTTGTGAAGTTTTTGGGCTCTGTAGTTAAGACTGCCTTGCCTGTTTTTCTTTTTTTAATCTTGGAGAAGAAAAAAACCAAAGTTGCAGCCCTGCAAGACCCTCAAAATCACTATCAAGATGCTGTCAATTATTCAGTTCCCAGGGCTTTGCGAAATCTATTATTAAACACAAAACTCAAGGCTCAACCCAGGACATTTTCACCAAAAACCGCAGCAACGCTGAATATATAATGGCTTTCCACTCAAACATCATTTATTCATCTATTTACCTACTTTTTTCTTCATTTAGAGTAACAGAGCTGTACTTTGTGTGGTTTACTAGGCCAGCGTGAGCTTTTCAGCTCATAATGTGACAAAAACACCCTGTGGTTTTGATTCAAAGCACCCAGGTTTCTTTCCAGCTCTCAACTTCTGCTAGAACATCAATTCTGATTCCACCAATATTACCTTTTTCAATATTTCCCACTTTAAGGTTCTAATTCATGTATGTAGCATTTCTAAACAGTACAAGATAAAAAGAGCTGTTAGTTCAGAACACATTAAAAAAACAAGGACAACAAAAACAGCAGGTATGCAAAATGGGTGGACTGATTTATAATCAATATTTTCTCATTTGGGCTTCTGGGACAAGCCAGAATTTTGCATTCCTTCTCATTCTCATTATTTTATAAATGAACGTGTCAAATGTAAATTAGATGTCGACATATTTGTAAATATGCTGATAAATATTTAAATGTATTGAAATAATTAATTTATGAATATACTGTATATTATTGAAGAACGTTTTTTCACTTTCACATATGCGGGCCAACAGTGCTTTGGCTCACTCTAGTGGCCAGGAGAAGTATACAGTCTTAGTACTCATAGTTTCGGCAAATCCGTTAGAACTCCTTCCCACAGTGTCAAGTAATGGGTTTTACGCTCGTATCACCCTCTTCCTTCTCTCTCAGCCACAATGTATAAATATAAAGCAACACAGGCGCAACAAGTAGGCCTACTGTATCGTTTCGTTACTATTCAGCTCTTAATGCTAAATAGAATGGTAACAATTGTTTGAAATTACTCTGGTCGCGAGTCAAGCTTGAGCAACAGCCGTGCATTTCCTGAGGGACGTGAGTAATTTGCAATCCCAGCTTTCAAGAACTAAATTGCCAAGTACCAAGCAAGCCAAGTATCAGACTGCTATGTGTTTTTCACCGCAAAAATATACGCATACCGATTACTATAATCCACAAGTAGCGACTAGCGAAGTTAGTTTACATTTTCGCCTCTTTGTCACATGACCTCTTGAATATACTGTGCAATGTCTTGCGCGCAATGAACTCATCTACAGATATTAGTGTTTTTCAATAAATGCTGGATAGATTCAGCACAGATTCACTTATAACCTACCCACTGAGCCCACCACATCAGTCGGTCCACATACAATACAGATAATTGTACAATGTGCCTTCTTGTGGACTTCAGGGAAATGTATAGGCCTATTTCTGCTGTGTTTTTAACTAGTGTAAGAAATAGAAGCCAATGATTGTAATGGGTTTCTTAGGGTGCTGACAGTTTTATGCATGTAATTGATGCTGTAAAAACTGAAAAATAATCAAAGACATATTAGTTCCACCAAATTTGGCAAGGAAACTTGGTGGCAATAATCTTTCGAGTGCTTCAGATATTCTTCTCACAAATAACTTAAATTTTTCTAAGTCACTACTGATGTTCGAGAATGTATTTATATCTTAATAAGAGGAATAAGCTACATTATAAGAGAATATTATGTTTGCACAAACGCTACTTTAAAAAATGGAATTGCAGGGGAGAGCACTGCAACTTGCTTTCTTCAAGGGCTTCCCTTAATATCCAGGTGACTCTTTTTTATATCATTTTCATCACCTAGTTCTCTCAGAAGAAAAATATCTCTTTAAATGAAATAGCTATTATTATAGTGCAGATTGTAGGCCTACACTTATATATCCATTTTCTAAGTGGTTATGTCTTTAAGGCTGTTAGATATGTGGCTACAGATTTGAAATGAACAGAAATATTAACACATACACAACGAGTAGAACATGATAAATCTTTAAAAACTCTTGTCAGTAGTCTATAGTAAAATGTCTCTTAATATACAGTAATCCACCAACAATATTCTAAAGTAATCCCTCACAAAGTGTAATCTATATAAAACCTCATCAATAGATATGAACAGTAATCCACCAACAGTAATTTGAAGTAATCCCTTACCAACTGCAATGTGTAGTTAAACCTCAATAAAATGATATACAGTCAAACCTCACCAAGAATAATATAGTCTATGTTAAACTAATCAACGTTAAATTGACACTGATAAACTGTTGTGTTAATTAACATGCATGAAAGAATTTCAGATTCTGCTAACCCCTGGTCAAACATATTCAACCAATCACACTGGACTCTTACCAGGGCTACTGAAGTCCATAAAATTCTCTTTCATGGATATCAATAACATGTACAATAGTGGATGTACAGTTGATGTCATGTCTGATCCAGCAGTTTGTGAAGAGACATTTTGGTTTATTTTATTAAACTGATTCAGAACAATATGCCTGTTGCCAAGATGCAAGTACATTTAGCATCACATTTATATTTTTGATGCCCAGCAGACATCAAGCACAAAGTGCATCCAAGAAAACAACACAAAACCTTACACAAGGACGCCACCATTCACACACACACATGTTGGGCCAAGACCACAAGTGTGCACCACAACTGAATTTTTGTACAACAAACAAACAAGCAGCATTAATGTGTGCCTGCAAATGAGCACCCACAGTTGGCAGGTACCTCATGTCTTTTGTTTATATTGCAGCGAATGATCTGAGCTAGTGTGCACAGGCCCGAGGGACATGCAAGTATGACCAGAAAGTCCGAAAGACCCGAAAGAATTTTCATAGCATTTTCAGAACAAGTGCAGTATGTTGTCGATGCATGCTTTATTCTCCGGCAAAGTTCCAGGAAATTTTCACCTTTCAATGAGGCATAAATCATGCCTCTGCAATATGCAGTTTAATGGTTTGATATTGAATATTGCCCTGCCATACAAGCACAAGCATATTATTCATTCTCTCATTTTATAACGGGCACAGTCAGCTATGGTGCAGTGCCCTCCGTTTATCAGAATCACATCGGGACAGTTTCATTTTTATACATTGCGAATCTTATAAGCAGAATGACAAATGGATGGATAAAATGGGTATTTATGTCTGATACAATGTGATTTTTTTTTCCATTTAAATGGAACACTGCCCTTAGCTAAATTCTTCAAAGATGGAACAGAATATATTTGATTGTACAATAGTTATACATTTTACATTTACATTATACATTTTTACATTTGTACATAATACATTTTTATTTTGTTAATTTTTCTCTGTATTTCCGTGATATTTGGTGCTGTTTAGTCGACAGTGTTGTAGTACCGCCGCTGTTTGGCCACAGACCTATCCAGTTAGTCCTAGTACATCCTCAGTCATATGGACTTTGTCAGTTTGCATTAGCTTTTTTTCCATTTGCTCTTCATACTCTGTCTTAAGACTCAAGAAGGTTCTATTTTTCATTAGTAGACTGTATTCCTCTTTTTTCTGTCATGTGGACTTGTATCCACGAGCTTACTTAAACTGCACAACCTTTCACAATATGTTTGAAGTGTTAGGTGCTATGGTAAATTCTGTCAGATAGGAGATTCACATTTCAATTTCAAATGAGTTTTTTTCTGCACCATTACAATCCTTTGAGTATCCTATTACACATGAGCAAAATTATTCTCATGTGGATTAATTCTTACAAGCAGAGTATTTAAACAGTTTTAGTAGAGACTTGGTTGCATTGTAATGATTCTGTCCCATTGCTTTCAATCACTATATGCCATTTATTATTATATAAATATTTCTTATAATGTGAGGGCACTGTTTTCAGGTGCAATGCAGGGGTTAATGAGAGTACAGTATCAGAATACAGCATCCATACTGGGAGCCTGAACATTTGACAGTTATTTGTGTTTCTCTGTGTATGGCATTGCATGGTATGGGTAAGTGGGATTGGGTAAATACCAATGGGATTGGTTTGGTTTTTGGTTTGTATTAACAATATTAATTGCAATATTAGCTTTGATGGTATGTGTATGTCTGTGGAGTGTGTGTGCTTCGTTAGCAGAAAAATTTTGTTTGCAGGGTCAATGTTTTTAACTCAACAGAATGTTCAGCTCTCCTTTGTGATGTCATAATAGTTTCAAGGTAATGTAAGGAATACTCGTGAATCTTGCATTGGATTCTATGTGAGTTCTTCCATTTCTGGTTGTTGGTTTGTTAAGGTTTTTGTATGCTTGTGTTCAGGTTTGTATTCCACTATATGTATATTGAAAATATACTGCTTGTTGTGTTTGTTTGTGTGCATGTGTTTGGGAGTAACGTTATTGGTATGGTCGAATTTTGGAATGCTTTTCAGGACTTGTGATATCACAGTAGATTGAGAGTAATGCTGGGGTTTGTACAAGGAATGTTGAAGGATTCCATGTGAATTGTTTGGTTTGTTAAGGTATGTGCATGTTCATGCTTAGTTTTGTGTTCTACTAAATGTGTATGACGAACTAGGGGTATGATTATGAGTACAGTATCAGCTCTCCTTTGTGATGTCACAATGGTTTGAATGTAATGTTTGGGCTTCTGTGAGTAATGTTCCAGTATGTGTGGATGTGCACATTTGTGTGTGTAGGTTTGCTTATTCTGTACACTTTATCAGAGAGTGTACAGAACCATGATTGTGATTTCCATTGTAGCTTCTACAGAATTTATGATTTGCTCCATCCTTTGCGCATGATGGCCATTTACAGTAGCTGTGTGGATATCACACTCCATTAGCAAGAAATGATTGTGTCTGGAAAATCCTCGTTTGCACATAAGTATATTTAATATACTTGTAAAATTCAGTATTTTACAGTCTCCCCCACCTGCGGGTGATCACAAGAGCATATCCTGGGCGATTGGCGAGCCCTCCTGCTGTTATCCATTATGTGCAACAGAATGATCAATTCTACGTTGTTTAGCATGTGCGTGATTTGAGCAGGCGGGCGACTGCATGTTCCTATATGTTCTCATTCGAGTCTTTTGGTATTTTGTCACGCAAAAGTACAATAGAATATTCACCTCTCCATTGTAATGTCCCAATGGTATGCACAGATTATTTAGAATTCAACACAGAAAGTCGAGAGGATTTAGCGTGTATTTGTACACAGGCGTTTGCGTTTTCAAAAGTACAGTGTGAAGGAGTAGTATCAAAATTTTGAAGAGCAACAATCTGCAAGCAGGGTGGAACCTTATGGTATTTATTTTCACGAGTAGTATAAAAACTGTAGGCAAGTGTTTACACTTTGGATACTACAATAATAATAATAATAATAATAATAATAATAATAAAGAAAACATTAAAACATCAACTTCTGAAGTGTGTTTTTTTGGTTGTACTATTCCTTCTCCGTATGTCAGTTGGCATGCTACTGTCTTTGCTAGGTTCTTTGGTGACGAAGCTAGCCCCACGCAACACGCCGACCTTAAGCATTAAAGCGTCAGACGAGCATGTGGCATGTGCATTATGCTGCCTCGGTCGCGTTTGGCAAAACTGTTTACATATTAGCTGGAAGGTCCAATCTGCTTCCATATGGCGTCATGCGTCACTGATACGCGTGACCAATCAGAGGCGACAGCTGGCCGCCACCGCCAAGCTTGTGTGCGGAATCTGACACAGGAAGCAGGGAAAGACGGCATAAAGTAGTTGCGGTTCTGCCCACTAGCTGATAGTTGCGAACTCGAGCCTGAAGTAATTTCTGGTCATATTTATTTGCGTTTAATTTCTTTTCGAGAGCCGTCTACAGCACTTGCAAGACATCCAGCCAAAGGTAAATAAGCGAATTGTCTAACCAGTTTGTTCTCTAGTACAGACGTGGCTAGCTAAACAGAGCAATAACAAACAGTGCTAGCGGGCTAGCGAGGTGGCTAAATTATGGAAAATGTAATTAGCTAGCTAGCCCCCTCCCTATAGGCAAATCCGTGAAGTAGCTAGCTAGCTATAGTTGTAAAGCAACTATAGGACTGAGTTTGTGGTTCTTAAAATTAGTTCAAATTCCAGATGCAAAGTATGCGCTAACCTGAAGTACATTTTGTTATTTTAATTATCAGATAACTTATATTGCTATTTAACTACATAGTTGTTTTGATTAAGGTAGTGGCTGTAATATACTAACACTGAAGTGAAGTTCGACGAGACTGGTGAAACGTGGGTTAACTGGTTAGATTTTTGGTGTGACTGCAGTCAGCCAGCTGTACCGTACAGCTTTTGTCTAGCTAGCTAGTTAACATTAGCTAGTTTCTTTGAAAGCTGAGTGTAAGCTTGGGTTTTTGACAGTACCTGCCCTGAGGCAAAACGAAACACACCGCCGACTCGGAAGGTCGTGGCCCAGGGACCAGTTTGTCGAAGAACGTTTGAAAGATATGGTAAGACCTGTCAACGTTTTATACTTTCACTTTTGTTCAACAGTTCAGTGTGTTTCGCGTTCACGATATAGGTTCAGATTTTTTGCTAGCCTTTGCTAGCGAGTTAGCTAGTCTAGCTAATTGAATTGCATTCCTGTGCGATAGAATTTTCTGTCTTTGGTAATGTGTGGTAATTTTGTGTGGCAGAAATTTTTTTACTTGTTCTGAAGCATTACAGAAGTTAAAAGGGGCATAAACACCTGCCTTAACCTGATGCAGCTTAAGGAGGAGAAGGGGGTTGTGTGTTGCTGTGGTCGACTTTAAAGGCACAGACCGGGAGCTTAGTGTGCTTCCATAGCAGGTGCCCCCGTCAGGTCAAGCGTGTGTCTGTCAAGTTAGCTGTGTGACCTGGTTAGGTCAGGTGTGTAAAGCTTCAGGATAGGTCTCGAAGGTTATTTGTGGAGGGAATGTGAGAGGCGGTTTGTTGGCTTACTGTACAGGGGCTGGAGAACAAGCTGTCAGATTTGATGGGGACATCTGTTCCCTTACAAATGGCGCGCTTGTGTAATCCTCCCCCTGGAGCCTGGAGTGGGAGTGAAAGGTTTGAGGGGTGTATGTGTGTGTGTGTGTGTGTGTGTGTGTGTGTCTGTGTGAAAGGCGAGACCCTCACTCCTGAGATCGCAGCGTATGTAACAGGTGCCTCTCTAGTGTTCACCACCTGCTGACCATGTTGTGTATGTGTGTGTTTCTCTGTCTTTGCTGTTGGTGCAGTAAGCTCTGCTGTGATTTAACAGCATGGCCTGTAACTGCGGCTCATATCCCGAGCAGCAGGTAATTGTGGTTCAGGGACATGGAGGGGATTGCAGGGAAGGCCAGATTACATCTGTAGAGTTTCTGGTTTTCAGTGGTATCTATTGTTGCAGTTTTGCATTCCAAACCTCTAAACGCACTGTTCCCCAGATATCTTTACTGGTTCTGCTGCATTTTCCTCAGTCAGGTCCACACACAGTTGGACCAAGGTGGACACACATCATTAGATAGAGATCTGGGGTGTGCATGGGTGCATAGAGTCTGTGAGGCTTTGTGTTTGTGCTGATGTGCGATCTGTCACTTCACATTACAACAGTGAGGTTTCCCTTGATGAGCGGACCTTGCAGCATCATACTTCCTGCTCTGATTGGCTAGTGTCCTTTGTGGGTCTTTGCGATGTCATGTGTTCTAAGCCTAGTTCACGCTTGAAAGACTAATGACACAATTGCAACAGTCTCCTTTAAAAAATTGTTGCAATGTGAACTCCTTGTCACATTTTGCAATGTTCTGCCTACTCAGGTGCCGTAAAGATGTCGTTTTTTGATCTTCATAAAATGGAGTTTGTCATTTTAAAGATCTTGGTGTGCCCAGATACATTTTGTGGCTTTTGAGGGTTAGTTATATATTAATTTTTCAGATTTCAATAGCGTGGATGGATATTGTAAGAGTACCATCTTTCATTATGTTAGAATTCGATATAAAGTGTATACAGTTTACTGTATGAGCACAGAAAGTGAAACATGTTAATTGGGGGTGTCATGAAAGCTGTTCAGGAGATTATGATTGCCAGCTTCTCAGATTTCCCTAGGTCTTGATCCGTTGAATGCGGTGGGGGAGGCATTTAATAATTGGAGTAATAAATGGAGTAATAATTATAATCCTAATGACAAGTATACTTTTAACAAACATTACTTGATTAAGTGATGATATTATTATTATAATATTAAAAGCTCCAGCAGGGACACCCGTCTGGTTGTTAACAGAAAGTGGTCAGTGTTTGATTGAAAGATTAAGACACAGTATGTATACAAATGGTCAGTGGTAGTGATGGCATATATGATTTCCATGGATATTTTGTTTTTTATGAGGATATGTGGTTTACAAAATTCTGCAAGTGAAGATGTTTACAATAGATATAAATGGTTTGTCTTAGTGGTGGATGATTACCAGTTTGCACACTGCCTCCTAAGATACTTTAAGGTGATGTCCAGCTTACAATGTTAAATGGGTGAATATGTGTTAATTTCAAGGTGAACCCCAACTGTCAAATTAAATTCCACTATCTTTTCTACTTAGCACACAGATCCTGGAGCAACAGTGTATTTCATTTCATAAATACTAGCACCTTAGCATTTGTATATGATGATGATTCTGTAATCTCTGAAATGGAGACAGTTCTCCCATCAGCTTTATAAATGAATTTTCAGGACTGCCACCAAATTGTGAACCAACTTGTACAAAAATGTAACAGAAAGCTGGCTAAGTAAACAGTTTGAGTTGGTTCCCACAGGAACATCATCCCCACTTGGATATTAGAGTGACTGAGCCAGCCCAGCTGTTACAGGAAGGAGGCTACTGCTTACCTCTGCTGTGTTCTGTAAGGGCCCAGGTGTAGCCAGATTGGAGTCTGCTTAAAAAAAAAAAAACATCTGCTGAATATCACACAACATTCTAACAGCGTGAAATAATAGTCTTTAATTTCAGTTTCCAAAAACAAAAATTTGAAAAGTTTTTTTGAAAATTAACAGAATTAATTCATGTACTCATTCTCAGCAGACCTTAAAGGGCAAGAATGTATCAAGGCACATCAAAAGCTTTAATGGGACAATAAAGTTGTGACACTTTTATGTAGGACAAAAAGGTCCAAGTTGTGAATAGAAACAACTTGTGGAATCCTCAGCTAACCATATCTTAAACATTATATACAGTATTAGTTTGAAATTTTGGATCTCCACATAAAACATCAATAACAATACATCAGCTTAAGAATTCTGAGGGATATATGCCAAAGTTTATCCCATTTCACACAGAATGACCCTCATGTATTATGGTAAAATCAAAGCACAATAATATGAAAATGTCCCCCATGTCCCAGATGAAGTGGAACAGCACTATGTAGTTGCTTCCTCCCGTGTATAAATGTAGCTGTCCTGTACGCACTGTAGAATCAGTCTCTCCCTCCCTCCCCTCCCCCCCGTCAGTGTGACATGCTCCTCCCTCATCGTGATGCGCTTTAAGGAAGCCCCCCCACAGGCTTGGGGGAGTGAGGGGCGCTGGTGGTCCCAGCATCCGCCCCCCCCCCACCTCCGCACCCCCCCCCCCCCCAAGCAGACTCGGACAGCGACAGATGGAGGGGTCACACTGTGGGGTGTCCCGCATCTCACAAGTGCAGCCCTCCCCATCCGTGTAGCCACCACCACCCCCCACCCCCACCCGCCGTCTGCATTGTTCCTCTGTCCAGCCGCTTGCTCAGAATCAGGCGTTCCAGGTCAGCACCCTTTAGCTTGTGGGGGTTGTGTCTCATCATGTCTCTGCAATGAACTGGGGTAGATACAGATGGAGGTGGGTCCGAGTGGGCCACTCCAGATTGTGCATACATAAATGATTGTGGTGGAGATCACCACAAGGTTCATAGGTTTCATTATGGATGCTCAGATTAATAATTTCACTTGAAGTTAGTAACACTGCCAATTTTTGGTTAGACTGAAAGTAAACTGAAAATTCTAAAGTGAAAACATTTAGAATCCACAAGGCGGTGGAGCATCAGAACAAGGCATTTCAAAATGCAAACAGAGGCCATGCAAGCACTAAAGAAAATAAAGTGCTCACTTTGAATGCGCAGTATGAAAATCCTCTTGATAATTGAAAATGGGCAGCTTTATATTCCTGGCTGCAGATCTCAGGGAATAAATATCAACAGGGCTACAGTTTGTTCTTAATTCTTCCTACTGAGCAGGTTACTCAAACAGACCCTGCCTATCAGTATTTTTAGGGGATAGTGCTGCTCTCTTAATTACTACAGTGATTCCTAAGAGTGAGAAAAGCTGTTCACATGATGCACATCTTCTTTTTTTCTACAATTATTCCGCAGTACTGAGTGGCATGCAGTTAGTTGCTGTTGTATTTGCAGCTAGTGAACTTGTTGAATGCTGACAGTGATGTGGACTTTCTGTGATTCCAAAGTGCTCTGACAAATTTGGCAATTTTCAGCAACAAGTTCATGTTTATCACGCAATCCAATATTGCAGACTAGTTGTTCTTGATGCTGAAATTTAGACTGACCGTAAATCAGTTCATACAAGTAACCTTGTTTTTTTTTTTCCGAACAATCATGTGGAGGTTTTTTAGAAATAAACTTTCCTTAAACCACAGTAGGCCTGTTGTCTGTAATTTGTCTCCATCTGCTATATTTCCTCCATTTCCTCCTCATCATTGGGCAAGCATGCAAAGTGCCTCACTTCTGTCTTGCCAAGAAACAGTGGTGGCTGGTGTGTATATAAAAAAGGGAAGCCACAATTTATTGCTTTTAAAAAATTGTTTTACTAATTTCTAAATTGATTACATGAGCTAATTCTGCAATGTTGACTGCTTTTGTACTTGCGGGTGTATGTGTACATGTATGTGTGTGTCTGTCTGTATTTATGTACACACTTTTATATTAAAAAATGGGTGTACTCTTGATCACTTAAGCTACTGCCAGACTTTGTAATATTGCCACTATTGTCCATGTGGATTTCAGTATTGTGCTGAAGCTTTAAAAAGCAGTTTAAATAGGCAGTAGGATTCTGGGATATTAAGCCAGAAATATTGAATGTAACCAAAGGAGACCAAGTTAATGTTATCACGTCAGGTCACAGGGAATCACAGTGCCATACCTGTTCTGAGTAGCAAGTTATAAGATCGTCCTCAAACTCCAACAGGTACAGCAAAGGGCATACAAAGGGCAGCCAAAGTGATCCTGCTTATCAAACAGGTAAGTGATGATGAAGCTCTGTCCAGAAGGTATAGGTTTAAATTAAAAGATGAATTTCTTGCTGATGCTAGGAAGTGTTTTTTCCATGCATTATTTCCATGAGTTATTAATTTATGGCATTTTATTAATGCTGTGCTTCCAATGATAAAGCAGTTACTCCACAAGTAATACAAAAATCAGTGCAGTGCAGTGATTATGTTCATTTACCCAGCATGCCAGTCATTCTGTACTGCCTGCTTGCTTGGGACGGAAAGGAAGAGTTTTTAAATTATACAGATCTGAAACTTGGAATGGAAATAATGTGTCTTTTCAAGCACCTGAAAGGTAAGGGGCTAAATAAAACATCTGTGATGGTTAAGATACCTCTGAGCACGTGGTGCAGCACTGTAATGTCTTTATTGTGGGACACAGAAAAGTTACAGTGGTAAGGTTCAACACAGCACCTTAAACAGAGGGAAATCTCTCTGTCTGGTCCGGTGGTGGTCTCTGTCTATCCACTCAGTATTAGTGAAAAAGTGAGTATCGGTTGTATGTCCCCCTCACTGGGACTGTAGACTGATACGCTCCCTCTGTGATGACAGGAGAGATTCTGTGACGACAGGCGAGTTTCTGTGACGTCTCGTTGCCACTGTCCAGAATTTCTAGTGATCGTGTTCCTGCTTTGTCCTCCACACTATGTGCGGGGCAGCAGCAGACAAACCGCCCTACCCAATAGTGCCATTAGTGAAGTAGATTTCTGTCAGAGATCCGCAGGCAGCCACTTTCAACCCCTGCCTGTTTCCGTGTAGTTTCTCCTCCAGACAAAAGCCCATTATGGGGAGTGTAGCTGGGGGTGGTCGAGGGGGGGTTCCCTGCTATTGATCTATTGAATAGAGATTGCTCACTCCCTCTCCCTCTCTTTCACCCTCTTGCTGTTGCTCCCTAGCTCTTGTTCCTTAGCCCTCACAGGCTCACCAGCTGTCTTGGTTTATGGCTGTCCTGAGGCCTTCAGCATGCAGAAACAATGGTGCACATACACACATACACACACAAAATGGTTTCTAATAGCCCTCTTTCTTGTGGATTGTGCTTGTTGGTGTGGTTTGCTGCTATGCTGCTGAGTGTTCTAGAGTGTGAGGAGCAAAGGTGAATGTCATCTACAACAATGCAAATGTTGAAGACTGTTTGTGCCTTATTCACTTAAGTGACTCTGTTGATCTATGTTGTGGAGGACCAGTGGAGATCAGGTCCTCTATATCTGTTTTACAGTGCAGAGTGAACTGTGCATAGAAACACCTTCCTTCTAAGCATAAATGCTGTTGTGATGTGTTGTGATGACCTGCGTTTGTGTGTGTGTGTGTTTTTTGTGGTATTAAACAGGTGGAATCCCAGTCTCATTTTATGCTCACTAGTCTGTGATCTGAATGAGTTTACCATGTTTCTCTATGGGAAGGAGGGCTGTGGGGGGTTGCGGGGGCTGTGGGGGGAGGGTGTGAATCTGCCTCTTTGCTTAGACAGGAGCTCAGAGCAGCCGCTCCCCTCAGCTTGGCTTTATCACGGCACGGACGCCTCGGGCGCTCGGGCCCTCTGTATCCTCCTCTATATCGCAACCGTTGTGGGACTGGCTGACGTCACACTCCATGCACGTGTTCAGCTGTCTTGCACACTCGCTGATGGCTCTGTGTGTGTGTGTCCTCAGGGGTCCTCTCTTTTTTGAAGTCTGAATTTGTGGCATTTGGCGTGCCTGCCCGGGACCCTCAACATGATGACCAATGCTGTGAGTATGTGTGTTACCCGCATATCCACTCCTTACCCTGTGCTCTGCCCTGCTCTGTATTCCCTCCTTCAGGCCACTTTACTGCACTGTCTATACCAGCCTGTATCCCCACACTTTACCAGACGAGACCCCACTCTGTACCCCGAATGTGCACTGCACTCCACTCTGGGCTCTGCGTCTGTAACTCACCCAAGCCCACTATAACCCACTGTGCCCCTCGCAACAATGTTCTCCCGGTTTTTCTATGTGTACATGTATGTATGTGCTTTTGAAAGATGGTGTCTGTTCCTAGGCCAGCAGCCAGTGCTAGTCATTATTTATGGGCCTTGAATGCATTTGCTTTACGTCCTTGTTCAGTCAGCCTTTCTCCTGTGTGGGTAGTGGCCCACCTCTGAAAGTGCCCCTCAGTGCAGGGGTGTCTGGTCAGGGTCTGAGGATGTGGTCTCTGGCACTCTGTACTCTGGTTTTGGTTAAAGTATCCTGCTTGTTAATGGTACTCGGTGCAGAGCGGGCGCTGTTCAGATCTTTACATTATATAAATGAGTCAGTATCCACCCTCAGTCATAACGGTGATCCGATGTCTGTGAGTCTTGACTCAGCGGATCTGCTAGTATGTTGAGCTGATGCTGGCTACTTTTTCCCTGGTGCTTTCCCTCCCTTGTCTCCACCCTCTGTCTGTGTGGCCCCTTGTTGTGCGATCTTCTCTTGTAACCTTTGCATGTGTCTCCACTGTTTTTTATGCAGGGTGGAGCAGCTCCCCTTTGTGGAGATCTGAAGGCTTTCTTGAGCACCAGTCAGAACATCACAAAAAGTAAGACCTGCTGTCAGGATGGGGGTGCGGGGGGAGGGGTGCATGGCCTTGTTAAATCGTGGGACTTGGGCCGCATTCCTTATTCCAGCAATGTGCTTCCAGGCCTGTGGCATTGCAGCAGTGAAGCATGCGGTGAGTAGGACAATGCTGTGGTGCTGCGTTGACTGGCCAGGACGAGTGACGTCCGTCACTCCTGACATTCTGCAGTGTGTGTCTGTTATATGGGCAGTTTCATTCTCAGCTCACGTCTGCTAGTCTTCAATCAATGAAAGAAGGAAGGGAGTCCTTATGTATGGAATGTGTGAGTGTTTCCTTTTGTATGTGCGTGTGTGTGTGTGTGTGTGTGTGTCCTTATGTATATGTATGTAGGGAGTCTCTATGTATGGAATGTATGAGTGTTTCCGTTTGCATGTGCTTGTGTGTGTGTGTGTGTGTGTGTGCATGTGCAGGGGTGTTTCTATGTTTTTGTGCGTATGTTTCTGTGTGTGTTAAGGTTGTCATTGAATCGAGAGTTTTACACCATGATACAGTTCCAAAAGCCTGGTCACCAGAATGAAGATCAGTTTGTCACAGCAAATGTCCATTCAGTAGTAACTCTGTACGGGGATGCAATTGCAGTGAACATCTCGTCAAATACAAGTCATTTCATTCTTGGGGGGCAGTGGGGCAGGATAGATTAGAGATTTGAAATTAATGAGATGTATAAATAGACCAGTATTTTTCAGCCTTGTGTAATACTAGGGACCAGCTTGCTGAAGTCTTAATTCTTTGACAGCCAACAAAACATTTGACTCAGAAAAGGAAGTGAAAAACAAAACTCATTCTTTACAACTGTAGTATCTCTTTATCAGTTCTGCAATTCTGCATCCTCTCCTCCTCGTTCTATGCCTGTTCCTGGTTCTGTATGTCTCTTTCTGTGGTTGTGTGTGTGCGCGTGTGTGCGTGTGCACATGCATGTCTCTCTCTCCCTGGTTTTGTGTGTCTCTATCCCTTTGATGTTGCCGCCCTTTTCCTTGGTTCTATATATTTCTGAGATTCTGTCCTGTCTTTTTGCTAAAATTGAAAAGGAGCCATTGTTTTTTCACCTCTTATCCACATGTTTGATTTCTCTTTAGCATAGTAAAGGCCTAGTATTTCACGCTGAGATGCTCTTTCTAGAAGCATGTTACAGTTGTACAGAGTATTAAACCTTGAAACAGCCAGCTAACTTAACTGGTTGTTTGGCCACTGTGCTTTTCTTACAGCATATTCTGAGTTTTAAATATCTTTAGCATCTATTGTCTATAGTCTGCAGAAGTGCTCAGGTACTCGAGAACGTGGTGATGATGATGATAATAAATGTATACTCACTGAAAATTTCACTGTGTCCAGTGTCCGCTGACACCATTTTCAGCAGTTTCAAGTACGTGTTCCCTCAGAGTTTTCATCTCCTCTGACTTTGGTGGCAGATTTTTTTTTTTTAAAGATGACTAAGCATTTGCAGTGGTCTCATACCATCATTACTGACAGATTACACAGTCCGCTCAAGCTTGAATTGCCTTAACACAGTGTTTGTCAATCCTACTCCTGGAGCCCCCCTGTCCTGCATATCTTCTGTCCATTCTTGCTCCACACACACCTGATTGAAATTAGTGTGAGCTCTTGATTAAATCAGGTGTGCCCAGCTAATCAAAAGTGCCACTGATGAGTTCAGTCAGGTAGGTAGAGCAGGGAAAGATGGAAAACATGCAGAGCAGGGTTAAGGCTTAACACATAGTGTAAGATTAAAATTGTTTGAGAGGCTATAAATTTAATATATTGAAGTAAGGTTTTGCCCAATCGTAAAATATATATTTTGCAAGGGGCACTGAAAGACTAGTCTGTACCTTCCTTGGACTGGGGTTTGAGAAACACTGTCTTACTGGAAAGCTAGTACTAGTCATTTTATGGAGGCCTGGTGAATTGCTAGGTGCTACCGATGCAGTAACCCTGGCTGATGTAAGCCCACCTTACTCCAGAGAGGCCAGTTATGTCCTGGTCATGTTTGGCCAATAACTAGTAATGTCAGGGCTTCAGGGTTCTGCCTGTTTTCAAAGCAAACACCTTTATTGCCTGATGAAGTTGAAAGCCAAGCCAGTCTTTTTATATGAATTCTTGTTACCAAAGCCACACTGAGCAGTTTAATGCTTGGCCTAAAAAGTCATTGTATATCCAAATGCCCAACATTAAATGCCAGCCAACTGACAACATGGAATATTTTGCTTATGAGCTGTCACCAGCCTGGCTGTTAATGATTCCCAATATATTTTTCATTTATTTCCTGTGTTTTTAGGTGCATGTTGCTCTGCAGTATAAACAGTTAAGGAGTACTCTGATATACCCTTGCAGAGTAAAATATATGCAAAACTGGTATAATTGTGCACTTTTGGAAAGCATTAAAAATTAGTAAAATTGGAACTACAAAGCAAGCCAGAAGGGTTTCCTTTTTTCCTGTATGCTCCCAATAAAAATGCATCACAGACCATATTAAAGTGCTCAGTTTTAAACATTATAAGATGCTTCTGCTAAACACTGGAGTCCTGTTTTAATGTCTATAGACCAATCAGACCAGTATCACTCAGAAATAAAAGGTGATGTCATAAATAAGGTGTTGGAGATCTGATAGGAGCACTCAGAGTGGCTGCTGTGTGAAAAGCACACTGTAGGGGAACCCACAGCACTTGTTCTCAGGAGTACTCTGACACTCTTAGACAGGCTAGAGCAAGCGAGTGCTACACGCCCCCCCCAAACACACACACACACACACACACACACACACACACACACACACACACACACCCTGCAGAAGCTCTGTCTGAATGGCTGCCCTGTGTGGATGCAGGCGGAGTCAGCCAGGAAGCAGCACACTGATCTCCTGATCACAAGCATGTGCTCTGTGAATGGAGCCCAGCCTTCAGACTTTGTTTGGGTAGGCGGGTGGACTGTCTCTGTGCTCGGCTGGCAATGCCTTGCTGGGTCTCAAGTTTCCATTGAATGGTAACAAAGAGTGCAAGTGGGGTCTGTTCTCGTGCTGCAGAGACCGAGCAGCATGCTGCCTGCACTCCAGGTAAAAGTGAGTCTGATTCCTCTTCTCTCGCTCGCTCTCCCTCCTCTCGCTGAGGTTTGCGTTTGGTCTCTCCGATTAGCTGTGGTTTGGGTCTCGGGTTGGGGGAATGTTGTTGGGGGGGCTGGAAGTGCCCCTCTCCCTCTGTCAGAGTGGAAGTTCTTCAGGCGCTGCATGTGGGAGGGGGGAGGGGTGCAGGTCTGAGCTCAGAGTGCCAGACTGTGCTGTGGGAACGCACAGGTAACCAAAGCGCTCTTGGCGTGATACCCGGGCACAGCCGCAGTTTACCCACTTCCTGACGGCTCTCCTGTCATTCTGCGCTGTTCTCACTTACCTGTGATGCAGTTTATCTGATGACTTGTTGAGGGTTTTTTTTTTTTTCTTATTGTAGCCAAAACTGTTCAGAAGTTACATGTCACTGCATTTTGTGAAACATGAGAGTAACAAAATGTAGATAATTGTTTTCATTAATTTTGTAAAATGTACACATATAATATTTTGTCTGTGTCTTTATACACAGTCATTGTAAGAGAATTAATCTGGGTTTTGTGTGAAACTTTGTTTAATGATAAGAATTTTATGAATAACAATATTTTATTTTGAATGTTGTTAAGCAACAGTCTTTTAAATAATTAACAATAAGGACTTCAAAAGCTCAGCAAAATGAAATGTAATTTATGAACCATATGTAAAAAATACTGCAATAGAAGAAAATGGACCATGCAATTTTTTATTGCTATGAATAATCTCTGATATCTACTTGTTGCATGTTAACAACATGCAACAATTTTTGAGGCTTGTAGAAAAGTACAATCTTATGGCCAGGCCTCTTGGTCTTGATAAAAGCTAAAATCATTACACTTCCAATTACATTAATGAATACTAAACTCCTATGCACATGTTGTTTGTAGTAATTAGCTTGATTTGTGATCAGTTCTAGCTATAATGGGATGTTCTGCATCTAAAAAGTGTAAGTTTTGAATGGCAGTATTACCTTATGAGATGAAATTTCAAAGTTAAAGTTATACTCAAGCTTTTAGAGCTTTACCCACTTTTGAAAAATAATGGTCCTGTTTTTTTTCTTTTTTTTTTTTTCTTCCCAGCCAATTATGGTCAGAATGATGAAAAATTTCACAGCCAACCACAGGACGCTAATTTGAATATGAATTGCCGCACTGCTGATCTCATGGGTGGGGAAATTACAGTGTCCTTTCATATGCTGCACATTTGCAAATAGTTTGGCAGATATGAGAGTCTAAATTCCAAGCACCACCAGCTGTCCTGTTGAATAATCTGTGGTGCTCTGTGTAGAATGCCAGGGGAAATACTCTTATTGATTTTACCTCATTTCTTGTCATTATCTAGCATTTAAATGTTTCAATAAAAGGATGCGTTACCTCTGGGGCTCACCTTTTGAAAGTCCGTGCATTGGTAGCTGAATCAAGAGTGAAATGCATAATGTAGAAGTTTTAGACTCCCTTACATACACAGAATTTTTCAGTTATATAATATGTGCTCACAGCTCATGTGCTGGAGAAATTCATGATAAGAGTTTGTTTCTGTTTTAAATAGGTGTGCATCTCTGTGAGTTTGTGTGTGTGTGCGCGCGTGTGTGTGTGTGTGTGTGTGTGTGTGTGTGTGTGTGTGTGTGTGTGTACTGCAGTGTGGCTCAGCTGTATTCTAATGAAGCTCAGCTTATTGTTGGCCCTTATAGAGATTGGGGAATTCCAGGGAGGCCCTGTCTACTGTGGGCAGAGCAGTCCTTCCTGAAACAGGCTGGTCCCTATTGTGGGGTAAGGTCCTGTTCAAGATCAGAACCCCCTTTAACCTAGCCCTAATAAGGGGAGGATATGGGGACAAGCTGGAATAACGGGCTGCCCGGAATTAATGCTTAAAATCTGTAAGCACCTGTGCTGCCTGTACAAAAGGAAAACTCTGGCCCCTGAAGGTGCACTTGATCCGTTAACTTCCACTTCTTACAACTTTTATGTGTTAGCTTGCTGTCAGCTGACAAAAGTGGTGACTTTCACAATTCTTTTGAAAATCCTCAACAATTTGGTATTGCATACACACTATCCTCTCCCTTTTTTTCTGATGCCCCTCTTGGCTTGGTCAGGAGCGAGGCAGGGGATTTAGGAGGAGAGAGACTGAATAGGCTTAGTCTCCTTCGCCTTCAAACAGGAATGGTGTGAAGAGCATGTGAAGCTCACTGGCACGCATCATAGATGTTGTGGCAAGCGTCATACCTCAGTTCATCCAGTGGCTTCACTGCAGGCCCTTTTAGGATAATTTAATACTATGGACGGAGAAAGAGATCCAGGATGCCTGTCCTGGACGATCGATAGCCCGTTATTTTGTGCCCATGCCTACAGCAGAGGCTGGCACACCTCTACATGGCTGGGAAAGCCTAGGAAACTCTAGACGACATTGCCCCGATGTAGTTGTCAATGGTGTGTTGACTGCAGTAAAATAAAACAAACCTTGTTTGTACGACTGTGTTCACTCTTCATGCTGAAAAACCATGGCTGCATTCACATCTTGATGTGCAGCAATGTTTTTTTTTTCCCCCACAAAAGAACTGAGGAAAGTGCTTCACGGCTGTCAGTGTCACTCTCTAAAGCACATACTCGGTTTTCTGGTGGTGCACGGTAGGCAGACATATGTGCCCTCTTTTCCTCTGTAGCTTCCCTGAGTAGCCCCAAGTAATAACTCTTGGCCATATGGTGGAGACGCATGCAGTGCTAAACAGGAAAGTCGCTCCCAGTTCCTGCCTGCCTTGAAATTGCTTGGGTTTGCCCATTGTAATGCGTACCCCAAACTCAGCCCTGTCTCTACCCGTTTAGTATTAGGGACCCCCTCCTGTAGGGTTGGGGAGTAGGGCTTCAGTAAAGAATCACCCCCCCCCCCCCCCATTTATGCTCTGCATTGTCACTCTTGTCTTCACAGCCCCTATGATTTTTTTAAAAAAAGTGGTGTGCACTTAACCTCAGGAAAAAGTTGTGCTGTGTCCAAAAACTGTCAGATGCGGAAACCTCCCTTCTTTACTGTGACCTTGTCTGAAATCCTCAAGCTTAGTGGCGTGTTTAGCTGCTCTCTTGTAATCATCTGTAAATAAAAAGAATCATTTATTCTTGCATCATAATAATTTGCGTCATAATTGTTGTAATTTACTTCATAATCTGATGCTTTCATTTTGTCTTCTGCTTTTCAGGTAATATTTCCATGGTAACGCCATCTAACTTCAACCCAACGAAGATCACTTTAGGGCCAGTTAGTGTGAATGTGGGGCCCTCAATGGTGAGTCTCCATGATGACCTGTGTGGATTTGCACTGGCAGTAATATTTCTGACTCTGAGTGACTGGGTGACATCATTCATCAGGAGACTGAGGTTAGATGCGTGGCCTGGAGGTGGGGGGAGTGGTGACAGTGTGTGTGTTCCATGTAAATCAGTGTCGCTGTGAGGTTGTGACCTTTTGCTCCTGTTGTCATCCCTCAGCCGCCAGGATTGCTTGCGCGCATACTCACGCCTGCGCACACGTGCGTGTTCTCTCTGTGTGTAATTTCTCTCAGGGGCATCTCCCTCTGTGCGTTGGGTGTTACGCTCTGTCAAGCGCACGCCCTACTTTACCAAAAATAGAGCAGCCTGCGTCACTGAAGCAGTCTGTATGGATGGGGTCGCTGTGAGCTCCTCTAAGAAGAGCTGGACTGGATGCTTTTTACCCAATGCGGTGTCTTCTGTGTGTGTGGATTCTTCGTTCTTAATGCTGCTTGTAGTGCATGGTACTCATTGCTTTCCATAAATCAGCAAGGTCGTAATGAGGACCTCCTGCTGTTCTGTTAGTGGCCTGTAGGTGGCAGCATATGACAAGGCCAGGTACTGAGGGAATCCTAGCTGGCTGGCATGTGCCTGTCACGCACAGGCCATAGGAGGGCACAGGGCCCCCCCTGTAGTGAGTAGAGGCAGCCCAGATGGGACCCCACTTCAGCCTCGTTTAGCGCGAACAGACCAGTGCTGTGTTGCTATGCCCCTCTTAATGAGCTCATTAGCCGCACTGTGTCAAAGAGAGGCTCGTTAGAGGCCCGAGAGCTCGTTAGGAAGCTGCGTGACTCTGCGGGCAGAGTGAACACTGCTCCACTCCCCCCTCCACCAAAGGCACAGGCTGGGGTCGGGGGCTTGGTGTTACCTGCTGTGGGGTTAGAGACATTGGTGATTAGTTACTGTGGTGATGGATGTCCTTGGTGTGTTTGCAGGTCACGACCTGGTTAGGCTGGTGGAGAGAACCAGGTTATGTTCGGAAGAGAAAGGAGATGTGTAAAGATGTAATATTATATCATTATGCAGTGATTGAAAGAAGGTCAGGCCTGCTCTAGTGAACTCGTGTGGTGTTGGACAATGTAGGGAGAACCCTGGATTTTGCCACATTATGAAGAGAGGCACCTTCTTATATTAGTGTATATAAGATTATATGCGTGTGCATGTCTGTAAAATGCAGACAATGGCTTTATATGACAAACAGACATGTTTCCCCCTTAAATGTGAGTGCATTTGTGCAGTCAAAAGCCGGTGTGTAATTGGGTTGCCTGGTATAATTATTCTAGTCAATTTTTAGCTCTGTTATTTCTGGATGATCTCTCTGTCATCTTGTGTGTTTGTTTGGCTCAGTGAAACAGATTCTGTTGCAGTGTTCTGTATCATGGTCCTTTCAATTTCATAAACAGAACACTCTGAGAAGTGGATTGAGGACAAGTGGAGCCAACAGTCTCTGTTCAGATTAAATATTGATCACTTTTTTTATTCTCTGTATAAAAATGTACTGGAACTGACTGTGTCTGTAAGGGGCTTCCTGCTCCCATGTCAGGCAGGTCGCTATGCGTTGACACTGTCGCCTCCTCATTCCACCCCCTCTCTGCTCTCTCCCTCTCCCTCCCCATGCAGATCATCAGCACACCTCAGCGAGTTGCCAACTCAGGGAGCGTTCTTGTGGGGAGCCCGTTCACTCACACGCCCACCATGGTGGCCCAGAGCCGCCCCCCTCAGGTTGCAGAGTGGACTCCTGGGTGAGCTGCTTCAAAACATTTCACCTCGATCACCCCTTACCTGCCTTTTCGCTCAACTCATTTCTGTTATCAGTGACCTACGCGCGCGCACACACACACACACACACACACACACACACACACACACACACACACACACATACACGCACCCCACCCACCCCAGCTGCTTCATCATTACAGCTGTTCACATTGAAGCCCACTGCTCTTACGTCTTCCTCTTTTTGTGTTGTTCCAGGGCCAAACGAACTCATGACATCATAGAGTCATACTTCTCTGACCGGTGAGTACGCTCATGTGCGTGCATGCACACAGTACTGTGCATAAACACTCAAGAAATCAAACTCATTTTCCTGCGTTCATATCAGTTTGAAAATGAAACTGATAAGACTGACGAAATCATGGTATGCGCAGTGAGATTTAACATGGAACGACTGCTTCTTATTCAATGTTCAGTTTTTGTAAAATGTTTTTGTACAAACGGATCAAGCAGATAACCGTCTCTTCTTCTCCTCCCAGGGACACCCTCTGTGCAGGCGACTCATCCAGGTAACTGTACTCTCTTTGCTTCCCATTTACCTGAGGTATAATCTGGTCTTACTTCTCTGGGTTCCATGCCCCTGTGGCCATACTTCCTCTCCATACTGGGGCGCTGCTCCTGTGATGTCATTAACAGGCTCCTGTTGTCTCAGTGCTTGTCTGTGAGCCCTGTGGTAGTGAAAGAGTGGAAATCCATCTCTGCATCCTGCCGGTATCTCTGTGTCTTTGCACTCTGTGTTAGATGTTTCCCCTGTGAAACTGGACTGCTAGCCAAATGAGGACACGGTCTCTCTCGCCCGCCCTCGTGTACATTGGGAAATGGGAGAACCCAGTAGATGGAACACTGACTCCCTCATAAATGCATGCACATGCTCGCTCACAGAAAGGCAGGTGAAGTGAAAGGAAGGTGTTTCTACATACGGGTGCAATTGGGTACAGAGGTGGATGTGTAGGTATAGAGGGAATCACCAATGTGAGTGAATCTGCATGTGCAAATGGATGCAGAGGTTCTGAGGTGTAGGTGGATACACAGGTGTTGGTTGTAGGTCCAGGTGGGTCTGAAGGTGTGGGTGTTGTATATGTGAATCAGGATGTGTAGGGAGTTATAAGGGTGGCTGTGAAGTTGTCGGTGAATCAGCAGCATTAGGAAAGTGTGCTGATGCTTTGGGTGAATCTAAAGACTGATGTGCAGGTCTAGGTGGATGTGCAGGTGTGTGTGAATCGGCTGGCGTGGATAGACGCACAGGTGTGTGGATGGGCGGTAATGTGCGGGTAATGAAATATTAAAGGCTAAAGAGACTTCCTGTTTCCTGCTGGTGCAGTGCCGGGAGTAAATAATTCAGGACTGAGTGAGAGGGATAAGCCAGTCATGGCTGAGATTGTCAGGGGATGCTGCAGCTCTCTCTGTCCTTTCCTTTCTTCCTTCCCCTAATGCCTTTTTTTTCTCCCCCGTCTCTACCTGACCCCCCCCCGCCTCCGCCTCACCAGAGTCTCTGCTGGTTCGTGGCAGATTGCCATTTAAGTTGTCACTGAAAAACAGTCCCTGTGAGACCCGCTTGGTGTGGGGGGTGGGGGACCTGTCAGCACGGGTGTGGGTGAGTGCGGGGGGGGTCAGGGACTGCAAGGTTGAGGATGAAGGAGAGGAACCGTCATGCAATGGGACAGGCCTTGACCTTCAGGCTGCGATTGGCTCCTCAAGGTGCTTGTGATGAAGAGTCTTGCAGCTTGGGGGTAGAGAGCAGTCCTTGCAGTTAGCAGCTGACTTTGACTGTTTGCAAATAATCCTTTTTTTTTCTTCTGTTCTGTTCTTAATGGTTTGTGTGTGTGTATGTGTGTATATGTGTGAAATTGTGACCGCGTGTGTGGGTCTGTGTGTGGTTGGGAGTGGCTAGTGTGTGCCTTTTTTTTTTTTTTTGAGATGCTTTACATGAGTCTGTATGCGAGTAAATACTTTGGTCCTGTCTGAGCTATCTCCCTATTTTCTGGCCTTCTCTCCCCTCCTTTCCTCTGCCCCTCACGTTTGCCATTTTTCAGCCTGCTTTCCCTCATTATTCCCACATTTCCCAAGCTGGGAGTCTGGAACTAATCCCCTCTGACAACTGGAACCCTGAGCTGCCACTGCGCAGCCCCCCCCCCCCCTACCCCCCCCCCCCCCCCCGCTCTCTCCCTTTTCTCCGCCCCCTTGCGCTCTGCTGCAGCATGCAGGTCGATTTTGGAAGCAGTGGTTACGTAACTCCACGCTCTGCAGTGCTTTCATTAATATTACAGAGACAGACCTCTCCCTGCATCGCTCTGCCCGTCTGAAACGTGCACTTGTGTGTGTGTGGATGCACGTGTGTGTGCAGGTAGATAGATGTGAGTATGTGTGTGTCTCTGGCTGGCTGTTTCTTCCTCAGCACAGCCTGTGTGAGATTTGTGTCCATGTTAGCGCAGAGAGCGAGGGGTTGAAACGCATGCATCCTGAGGGCTCTCGCTCATACTGAGCTAATCTTGTACTTGCTGCATAATCCAGATGCCTGAAAACTCACTCCTCACGTCATTCCCTCCCTCTCATTCTTCTGAATGAATCTTGCGTGTGGTTTTGCCAGTGAGGATGAGGACTGCATTCCCCCAGGAAGGCCTTGGGGGAGGAGGGGGGGGGGGGGGGGGGTTGTGGGTGCAGAGGTTACCATGGTGTTGCTTCACGTGCACAGCGGAGAGATTTCCTCAGAAACAAACGAGGGATGACAAACCCCCAGATCCCACAGTCACGGACATTTACAGATGCTGAAAATGGATTTATGCTGCTGTGTATCTTTCTGAAATCTTACATTTTCTCCAGGACTTAATGAGACTGCATTGTTAAAGTTACACACCCCATATTCAAGTCTGTTGAGTAATGGTCAGTAATGTATAGCGTTAAAGTGTATTTATGTCAGTGTTCAGGTGTTGTGCGTCGGTGTTAAAGAGTTAGCGTCTTCTGCTGTGGTAAGAGACATGAGTCACGAGGCGTTGAGGTGTGTCAGAGGCCATGTCAGTGCGTTTTTCCCTCTCCCGCTGCAGTAAGAGGCTGAAGAAGGGTGACAAGAATGGAAAAGGCCTGAGACATTTCTCCATGAAGGTGTGCGAGAAGGTGCAGCAGAAAGGCACCACCTCCTACAACGAGGTGGCTGACGAGCTGGTGGCCGAATTCACCAATTCCAGCAGTCTGATGGCCGCCGATTCGGTGAGTCCCTTTTGGGGCGGGGCTGGGGTGAGAGGGAGGGAGAACACGGATCTGAGAGATCGAACCTTCGGCACGACCGAGGGCTCTGAGCTTACCCCCCTCCAGTTTGCCTCGTGTCCAGTATTTTCTTTTCCTAACTAAAGATCCAAACAGTGTATTGAAAACTGGATCGTCATCACAGTTTTTGATATTTTTTATTTTTACATTTGTGGAGATGTCTATATGTCTACACCTATGATTTATGTAGGTTTTTATTTATTTGCCTTGGTGTTTGAATTGATAAGAAAAAAACAATGTGAATGAACCCAGTGAAAAACCCTGTGAATAGTTTGTGTGGTTAATCCACTTGCTTTTTCCCCGATTGCTGTGAAGAGAGCTGTGTAGTTTTGTTACTCTTTCTACAAAGCGAGGGTTAAACGATTTAAAAGCTGTGCACCCTACGAACCCAGGTCAGCTAACATTGAATACTTTCCGGTATTATTTCTGACAGGAAGGCTAGAATAGCCTGCCAGAAAACTAATCTGCTTACTCCCTGAGGAAAGTTTAAATTATAATTAAAAAAAGATTTAGGATGGTTGGGGATGGCGTTACGGGCTGCGTGGGGATGCGAGTGAGTGTGGAGGTCATTAATGAGATGCACTATGACCCACACAATGTGGACTGTGTTACACACAAACTCAGCTCTGTCTACGGCAGAACTTGCAAGGCTGAAGCCACTCTACCATATGGTGCTATTTACAGTGAGGGGTGTGTGCGTGTGTATTTATGTGTGTATGTGATTGTGTGTGTGTATGCATGCTTACGTGTGCACATCTGTGCACGTGCTTGTGTGTGCGCGCTTGCTCTCCCAGCAGGTGTATGATCAGAAGAATATCCGCCGGCGTGTGTATGATGCTCTGAACGTGCTGATGGCCATGAACATCATCTCCAAGGAGAGGAAGGAGATCCGCTGGATCGGCCTGCCCACCAACTCAGCCCAGGAATGTCAGAACCTGGAGGTGAGCCTCAGAACCTCTGCAGTCTTTCATCAGCACCAGTACCACACCAACATGGGCATCAAATGTACACAAGCTGTATATGTACATTGATGGTGCTCCTCTTACACCACTGCTGTATTTATACTTATTTTTACACCATTACTAAACTTGTAAATTCCAAACTGATTACTCCTACACCACTACTAAAACTACTACTTGTATGTCAATCCCACATCTTATTGTTGTCTCAGGCATTTTCCTCTGTTCTGTCAAGTTGACGATACTGACGTTTCTGTTCTCTTAAACTGAATATCTGTGGAAGGAGGCTATATTTATGCTACACACTCAGATCCTCTGGTTCACTGTGGTGACACTCACTCACAAGGTGAGGTTGAGAAAGTGAGAGGAAGGCACAGAAACGAGATGAAGGACAAGGAGGGCGAGTGAGAGGGAGAAAGACTCCTGTCTCTAATCACCCGCACTGTGTGTTTTGTTTCCAAACTCGGGAGCAGCTGGAGAAGCAGAAGCGTATGGAGAGGATCAGGCAAAAGAGGGCTCAGCTACAGGAGCTAATACTACAGGTACTGCTGACTGTGTGTGTGTGTGTGTGTGCGTGTGTGCGTGTGTGTGTTTGTTTGTCTTTATCTGTGCGTGTGTAGCATGCATGTCGGTTTTGAACTGCACAGTGATCTGACCCCCCCCCCCCCCCCCCCCCAGCGCACACACCAGCAATTCCAATAATGGATTAAGTTAGCTCTCAAATTTACAACCCAGATAAGGATTGGATTTTCTGGACCATTGATTTATGCCAAATACCTTCTGTCAATTTCAGTTTTAATTTGTGTGTTTGTATATGTTTCCAGTAATGGGTATAGGAGGCCATATGTTCATTGTTTAACTGAAACTGCTACAGGTTACCTCGCCAGCATCTGAAAGGACTGTATTGATTAGATAAAACTGTGATTTAGGGCCCCTTTGTAAAGGATAAATCTGATGAGTGTTGGGAGTTTCCATGTGATCTCAACTGGCTTTCCCAATAATTGGAAAACTAGGCTTTCTAGTATAAAATCAGATGTGTACTGGTACTGTGGATATACTGAATGGGTCCATTTCAAATAGATTACCCTTCATCTTGACCCCATAGATGGAAGATGTATTATTTTATGAGCGTGGGCATTGCATGACTATATCTGAGAGGGTATGGGGTTTGTGTATGTGTGTGTGACTGTGCTTTTGTAGAGATTGTCACCATGAACATGTGCATAAGTGAGCATGGTGTATGTTTGATAATGCGTGCTTATGTATGCACTATGTTTGCTCGTGGGAAGGTTTCCACAAACGCGTGCGATCCTAATATTTCACTCCCTCATGGTGTCACTCAGCAAATCGCGTTCAAGAGCCTGGTCCAGAGGAACCAGGCCAGCGAGATGTCATCCCAGGCCCCGCCCCCTCCTGGCTCTGTCATCCAGCTGCCCTTCATCATCCTCAACACCAGCGTCCGCACTGTCATCGACTGCTCCATCTCTGGCGACAAGTGGGTACTCCGCCTGCAGCCACATTCGTGACATCACCAAATATAAGGCACTAGACCAGATGGGTTACAAATCATAAGTCGTCACACTCTGACTGGTTTGTGATGATTTATGAATTGCAGTCTAACAGCATGGTTAGTCTGATCAATGAGAACTGCAGTTTCAGTGGATAGCAGTGCTGGGGGGAGAGTCAAGGACTCGCTGACCATTCATACCACTTTGCCTGATACTTCCATCACAGGTGCGAGTACCTCTTCAACTTTGACAACACGTTTGAGATCCATGACGACATCGAGATTCTGAAGCGCATGGGGATGTCTCTGGGTCTGGAGAGCGGGAAGTGTTCCCCAGAAAACCTGCGGGTCGCCAAGTCTCTCGTCCCCAAATCCCTGGAGAGCTACGTCACAGGTAACACACTGCCCCCAGCTCTCTTGCATATGATCCAAACAGAGCTCAGCTCAGTTCGTAATAGACCAGCTTGATATTGCCGTAGTGACAGAGGTATGGGTTGTTATGAGAAGCTTGGCTGCGGGTGTCAGGACTCCCTAGCCGGTGAGATGAGGTAGTGAAAACCCTGACCTGACAACTGTGGGAAGCAGGGGGGGGGGGGCAGGTGTCAGGTGTAAAGATTGGTGGTGAGGGTTTAACAGGAGGCTGGGTCTGGGTGTGTGAGGGGTGTGACTGTGTTTCAGTAGCTGTCTTTTTCTCCCCACAGGCATGGCAAACAGCTCTGACAGGTATGACCCTTCCTCTCACCCATATAACACTGCAGATTGTTTGATCAGGTAGTGCTTACGTACACACTAATACAAAATACTGCAAACACTCAGAGTAGGTACACTCCTGCTCTCTAACGGCCGATTACTCATGATGTAGTATATGTATATGAAAGTGTTTAAGAGGGGGGGCTGTAGTACATGACAGTGCATTTGGTTCAGGGAGAGGGATTGTGGTATAGGACATACACTGTCAGCTTTTGAGAGGTGCAGATTGGCTGTCTAAATGGAAATTTCGGTGGAAAATTTCATGTTGATATATTGGAGATGTCAATTTAGATGTCAGTTTTAATGTATTTTTCCTGAAGACAGCCAACCTTTATTGAAAGTATGTCCCTTTTTTAACTGCATTTGTCTACTTACAAACCCTCAACTTTAAAAGTCAGGTCTGTCAAAGTTTCCTGTGGCTATAGTTTATGCTAGGCAGTGTCTGTTATGCTAGGGGGGGTCTTTGTTATGTGATTGACAGTGTCTGTGTTTTGGGGATGTGCAGTGCTCTGTCAGGCCTCTGTGCGGACCAGGACACCTCGTGTTTGATTGGTGGGCAGAGCCGCAGCCACAGTAGCACCGCCCCCTCCCACGCTTCTGAATCCCGTGGACAGACGCCCAGCTCCTTCAACGAGGACGAGGAGGACGAGGACGAAGAGGACGAGCCTTCCTCCCCTGAATGACTGACAGATTCGACCCATCAGACGGCCAGCACTGTCCCCCTCAGGGGCAGGACTCCCACTCATGTATGGCAGGAGCAAGAAGACGGGAAACACGCTGCCTCAGTAGTTTATATTAAGAGTTTTTTTTTTTTTTTTTTTTTTTTTAAATATAATTTTCCCTCTTTTTTATCTCTCTGTCTGTGGGCGTGGGGAGCTTTAATTCCAGTGCAGGGGTTTGCTGCAGTCTGCTTGGGGTAGGGGGTGTGATATGCTTCTAGATGCTTGTTGTCACAGAAGGCAAGAGCATTTGTCCCACTGTCTGCGAAATTCTAAGTTTTCTTTCTTTATTCTGCAGGATGTGTTTTTTAAAAAAATAACTAAAGATATCATTCATATTTATATTTCGCCAGCTACTTTCAAACATAAAAACCTATTTAGTAATGTGTTGTGTTGGTTTATGCTAATTTTGTTTCTGTTGTGTTCATTTTTGGGACAAGGGATAGATTCCACAATTGAACTCATCTAACCCTGATCTAAAATCTCAAAAAGGTGTAAGCTTAATCTAAGTTACATGAAACTGATAGGTTATTTGTATGTTTCTTTAACAAAACAAAAAAATCAAACACTTTGTACAAATTCTGTTTCTGTTTTTCTTGCTCTTCAAAAAATAACCTGGTGATTTTCTAGTGTTTATTCCTTGCCTCTGGCTGCATTTGTATGGGAATCTAATATCCACAGCTCCTCAGTCATCTTGTGACCGTCAGTGTCTGGAGAAGTGTGCACCTGAGTAGGGAATAGTCACCCCAGTGCCTAGGTTTCATTCAATCACAGCCTTTACATCTGATCTTCTGTGACTCAGAGGGATTGAAAATGGACTGAATCCTTTTGTTACTGGAAAAACCCCTGACTCCTTATGGTTCCCCAGAGTGTGTGCATTTGTAAGTATAATCTTGAATGTATATATGCGTATATAAACCTAACTTTTGGTTATTGCCGTTCTTGTATTGAGTATGTGCAGTTTACATCCAGTACATAGCTTTACAAATCAGCACACACACGTGGTCTCTTGATATCTGTCCATCTGTGTAATACAGTTTTGACACATGCTTACATACTTGGTCCCTGCACGGGTGGTGATGGGAACATCAGAATCTAAACACGAGCTACTTTGTCTTCCTGATACAGAAATGTAGGTTCTGTATCACAGCGTGATACAGGGTAGGGTCTGCAAATATATGGTCTGCCTTTTCATATGTGTGTATGAAGGAAAACTTACCTTTACAAGGTCGAATAGCTCCATGCTCTTGAACCAACATGATACTTCCCACAGCAGTAGGTCTTTGCGCATCTTTAAGAAAGAATGCATTTTAACCCAAAAGAGCACTGAATAGGTTTTGTACTGATAAAGCCTATCTTTGACCCATCATCTTATCACAAGTGCCTTCCTTGTCACTTCCAGAGTAAAGCATAAAGTGAGTAAAGTGGCATAAACCCCCGAGTTTCTCTTCGCCTCATGTTGGCCGAGAACAGGCACTGCACTGGCCGTAAGACGCAGCAGAGTGGAAAGCCCTTTTTGCGCGATGCCCTGCTGGGGCTCGCTGTGCAGGTCCCGGAAGATTTCTGTCACGCTCAGGCTCACACGCAGCGGGGCTGTTGAGGTCGAACTGCATCATCACGTAATCCTAGAAGCTAAGGGAACCCTCGCTATGATTTCAGATAAATTCATCACAAAATCGCAAAGCCCACTTGCAACATCTTATACAGCAACCCCTTTACTTAATTTATTTGGAAGAGGGACGTTTTAAAAGCTTCCTTTGTTGCATAGAAATATTCATCGATGGAATTATGCATCATATTTACTGATCTGCGCTACAGAAAGCATTACATTTATACCCTCTTAAAATCCAACGTCTGCTTTATGCACTTTTCATTACATTACATTACTTCATTTAGCAGACTTTTCATTCGTAACGGATGATGTCGCTTGACTGCCAGGAGATGCCCGGTCAAACAATTATGTTCTTTGGAACCTTTAAACAACTAAATAAATCATACTGTTTTGGTTAGTTGTATTTCATTTGATGCATGTGACAGACATAAACGAAAGGGGGCTGTTACAGGATGTGATTGGAGTTTGCAAGACACTTCATGCGCCGTAAGAGATTTCAGGAAAGGTGCTGCACCGGAAGGCAAAAATGGTCTGGTGGTTGACCCAAGTCTCAACCTAAGAGGTTCTGAGAGAGCACAGCGTCAGCCCCCTGTCACGTTCCTTTGTAATGGCCCAGCAGTAACATTGTGTGCAGTGTATCGCACGCCTGTCTTTATGGCAACGTTTGGTTCAGGCGTTTCACCAAATGTGTACCGTTTAGATGCTGATACGATTCGTATGTTTAAAGGCATTCGGAGACCCCCTGATATGTCCTCAGTCGACCTTCTTAGTTCTTAGTCTTTATCAACTGTTCAGAACGAGCAATTTTGCATGCTGCAGAGCTGAATTTATACAAGGACTAGTAATGTCCTCAAGTGCCAGTCTTGTGCTGAGACAATAATGCAGTGCTGTCTTAAAGAAGAACTGCACCGTAAGGTAAAATAAGAATCTAAATAAAATTACATGAAAACGAAATTGCTGGCACAATACGCAGCTAGTGGGGCGAAGTCGGCGGGTTATCTGGCCGGCATTTAGTGTCAATCGTGGCAAGTAGGTTGGTGGTACTAATGCATTTTGCTATTTTAGTTACTAAAGCTAATTAGACAATTCGTGTAGTCCAAGACACTGACTGCCTGATGAGATTTATGTTGCGCACGTATGTATTTTCACTTACGCAAATGGTGTGACTGCTTCTAAAACTTCAGTTATTTCATGGATAGGCTACGTTATCGTGTGCAAACGTAGCTTGATATTGAGATTTTTATATTTGCCTATTCAGCTAAAAATAGAAAAAAAAACAGTAGATTTCTCAGAGTGTAAGAACTTAATGACAGCATGGGATTACTTCTCTCTTTGTGTTGACTTCTTTAAAGGCACGTTTCCTTGAGACAAGTGTAATTGACGGCATGCACGAAACTAGCTGAGATTTATTTAAGACCCCGTGAAAACAGGAGTAAGCAATTGACCTCTATGAGAAGCCTGTTTCTCTATTTCTGTTTCCAAAAATGAAGGCGTCTTTAACATGATAAGCACTTCCAATCATAAAAGAGGACATTGACTGTAATATGTCTTAGATTTTCATCAGAACTTGTCTACTATGCTCTAAGAGAATAAAAATGCATTTAATTTCGTATCAGTTTAACTCCAGACCCCACCAACACCCAAACGGCTAAATCCTAAACATTCATCCTGAAACAAGACAGCAACGAAAATGTTGCAGTTCTTTCCTGTATGGGTCATAAAGATCGTCCCCTCCTAGCTGTCAAAAAATATGCCAATCTCGGAATTTCGGAGGTGGAACATTGCGCCTGCGCTACTTAGCCTCAAACTCCCTCCTTCAAACGCGAGCTCCGCCGGTGTTGGTTCGCTGTTACGGTGTCGCTGTGTGGAGAGGGGAAATTGGAGCGGAGCAGCGTCGCTTCGGAAACGTCAGTGAATCTTATTATAAAATATCACAGCTACACAGGCGCCCCCATCATTCCTATCACTTATACAGGCATCTTATTTCGTGACCCTTAAACGCCAGCGCCCCCTGAATTTGTTAAACCCAAAACCCAGCTATGTCGAACAAGGAGGAAAAAACCGGAGAACAAAACCAGACAAATTGGAAAGATTTTATCTACAATCCAAGGAGTGGAGAGTTCATTGGTCGCACCGCCAGCAGTTGGGGTAAGGAGCCAGCTGAGGAGCAAAAGCCGGGGTTGAGTGGTGCAAACGGGGTTGGTAATCCTAGTAAATAATGATAACCGAAATATGAATCATTTATTTATGTATGAAAATGACGACGGTCTTTGTTTTATAATTGCATTCACGCATTAATTTATTCTCGAATCATTTGTGCGACATAAAATCTAATTATTGAGTTGACTTGTGTGATTTTCGAAATTGCATTAACATAGGCTACGCAGGTTTATGGTTTTTCCCTTGATTCCCTGGAGACGTAGCACAGAAATAACCGTGGCAAATTTTCCCTAAGGATAAATAGCTTTTCCTAGCTAACGGTTAGTATAGCTATATCGTAAGGTATTTCCTCGTTTTTTTTTTACTGTACTTGCAAGAATACAGATGTTTCTGTTTTAATAGGCCTATATCTGAAAATAATAATAAACCTTGGCTTTTGACATGTCCACTGAGCAGTTTATGGACTAAACTAACATTTCACCCTTTTTTGGGATTACAGCGCTGCCAGCTACCGGAATTGCTATTTCTTAGGTACATTGATCATTTTTTCAGTAATGCTAACTGGTTCATTAAATAGCCTATATTAGGCTGCTTTTTTGATCCATATTTGTCACCACCCGGTTGCAAGCAAAACACGCATTAGGAACCTAGCTAGCTATTTAACTTAAGAGATTTAGCTGATGTTATTGGCTATTGAGAACAGAGCCGAGGAATTAACGTTTTAAACCGATTTGAGATCAAATTAATCTTTCAACGGTGAATAGAAGGCCTGCCGGTAGGCTACAGCTAATCTGTACACCCGATTGAAATATCAATTTTGTAAGTCAAAAGCTAACCGCATATCTACACAGCACATAACAATTACGGTAATTTATTGTTTTATATTTTACTAACTGTGTTGTTGCGATGATCTCAATTAGAATTTTCATAAGAGAGGGGGATTGCACCACAAAAATATTTGGGTTTGAGGACCATTCGGCACGATTCATCATGTTCCTCATGGCTGCTCTTTAGAAGGGGTTTTTCACGCGGCTGGGACTTGTGCACGGATGCGGGGGGGGGGGGGGCATAATCTAAGTATAGCCTTGCCTCGACATTTAATGACATCACTGCCGTCTTGATAACACTGAAAATAAATTTGCTTACTAATTTGAATGTAGTATTAGGTGTGCCATCGACGTGTTATGAATGTATAATCCAGGATATGGGGGTCTCAGACACCTTACGATTTGCGTGCGTGTGTGTGTGCGCGTGGAGCGGGGGTGCCGGGAGGCGGGGGGAGACGTCCGCCGGCCCTTTTCGCTGTCAGTCAATTGCCATATTCCTGACGTGTACTCCAGATTCATTTGAATTTGAAATGAACCTATTGTATTCCTATGCTGTTGGGGGGCTTATACTTCTCCGGTGCCGGCGGAAAGCGACGACAAGATGAATGATGCCATGAATCAGCCAATCCCCTTTGCCATACAGGGGACTATGTCAAGGCAATAAGACTGTAGCTGAAAAAATATTGTTCAGCGTCGAAAAATAAATGCAGATCTTTTATGCTTTCTCTGGAAATCGATGTCTATTTAGTCCTCAATTCTTAGCATTATTGTCTGTTGAAGGCTTACCACAACAGTGAACAGGCAGTTATATTCCTCGCTCAAATTTAGACCTAACATTTCAACTTTGTGTAGTCGCTAAGGTGCACCGGTGGCTGCGTTGCGTTTGCTCGAAGCTAACGCTGTGATTGACAGCCAGTGCAGTGAAGGAGAGCTCTGCAGTCATCAGGATGGGGTTTGGTGGAGGGGAAGCTGTGTTATTTCAAGGTCAGACCGATTTATGACCGGTTTATGGGAAATGCAGCAGCTACAAGAGACTTTTTGGGGGACCTGTTTCTCTGTTTTCAAGTGTGTCTGCATGTGTAAGTCCTGGTATGGGCACCAAAGCCCATCAGACCTGCTTTCACAAGTATTTCCTGTCAATGCACAGCATACCTTTGCACAGCCCAGAGCCAGGAATGTGAATCAAGCATCAAAAGATGAATGTTTTGCCATAGAAAGTGCTATTGTGATGTAATACTTAAGGAGCTGGGCTTGTGACCTGAAAGATGTAGGTTCAGTCTGGAGGAAGGCCACTTCTGTTGAACTCGTGAGATGGGCACTGAAGTTGCTGAATTGCTTTAGTTGCTGTATAAATAATAATAATAATAATAATAATAATAATAATAAAAACTATGTGCACATGTGAGCTATGTAGCTCTCCCTGGGCAAGTGTGTTAACAAATACACAATGTAATGATGGCAGCAGTGGCCAGATTGGAAATAGGGAGTCAGAAAGGTATGGTACTGACACTGAAGAAAGACAAGTTGAGCTGGGGGCAGCAGGTGGGCCTCACAGGAAGCAAATGTAGTTGTGAGGCTTGACTTGATGCAAAATGTCCTATGTGATGCCATAGACAGGTGACAGGGTGTCAACACTGTTACAGGGAAGTCTACATCATACCCCTGTGATGTAGGCTGCAGTTTCCCCGAAGTGGGAGCTGGATGGGGAAAGGGAGACAGGCAGATAGGTCGATGAGAGAGAGCAAGACAGTATTGAAGAGATAAGTGGATTGGGTCAGAGATAATGGACAGCTCCTGCTCTCCAAGCAGGCCATGTGTCCCTGCGGATTAGAGAGGCTTAGCACCATTAAACTGCACTGCGCATATGCTAGGAAAATCACAAAATCGCCGGGCTAATAACAGGTGCTATAAACTCAAATACACGTGCAGCCATGTCCATGAAAAATTGGTTCAGAAAAGAGCTGCTCATCCAATTCTTGAACGTTGGTTTCACAGGTGTTTAAATTTTTTGATGATTGGGGGGGGTAATAGTCAGAGGATGAGCAGTTACTCATGAGCTGGTGTTCACCCGGGGGAGTTCTGGATTTGAAAAGCATGCTCTTCCCCAATGGAGGCAGCCATGTGGCATTGATGTAGGCCTTCACATCAGCACAATGACTCAGTTATAGCTCTTTATCAGGGAGAAACGCTGTTCCTTTTGTACTGTTCGAGGGAGTTAGAAGAGGCGTCCTGCGGGTCACGATGATACATTGCATGAAGGACCGAGAAACATACATCATCAGTGAGAGTAGTAGAAGTACAGTGTGTGGGTGAGTGGTTGTGTTTGGAGAGGGGTAGGTTCAGGAGCTGCGAGCTTAAAAAGGGAGCACAGGTCCCATGTATTCGGAGGTGCCATGACGTTCACTCAGCGAGGATCTCACAACAGCACAGCAGGTCTCCGTTAGTGATGCAAATCCAGCAGCAGCGCCAGCGCCAGTGCTGTCGGTGAAAGAACGTGCTAACCCCACGCACTGTCCTGGTGAAGGACGGCTGCGTGAGGCGTCCAGTGGGATACGTGCTCCTGTGCGGAGCTTCTGTCCAATTGCAGTGAGGGTGAAGGGGCATAATTATCTCACTTCGCTGTCAGCGTTTTCGGGCCACGCCAGGCACCGTGAGCATCAGTGAACGTGCCTGCAAGCGTTTTGAGTTTCACACACATGCTGCCCGCCCCCCGCCCCTAACCCGCCCACCCTCTCACCCACTGTCTCTGTCCCACACTGGGCTATTTTTAAGCTAGCAGGGTGGCAAGCAGGGCGTCTGAACCGCACCAAGTATTCATTTTTAAGTATTTAGTTACAGTCA
Source organism: Megalops cyprinoides (assembly GCF_013368585.1). Lineage (NCBI taxonomy): Eukaryota > Metazoa > Chordata > Actinopteri > Elopiformes > Megalopidae > Megalops > Megalops cyprinoides. The sequence goes on from NC_050591.1 coordinate 22,529,453, forward strand.
ACACACCAAAGCTGTACATCAAGTACAGCTGAGCTCTGACTGCTCCAGCGAAGTCTTCCTTCTGAAGTGCGTTACTCCAGGTGAAATGGGCTCTGTTTTTTTTTTTTAACGGATTTGATGGTTTGTCGTGAATGCAACAACTGTCTGTGGAGCCGGGCCGGATTCGGGTGTGGTTGGAGCCGCAGGGATGCCCGGATGAGTGGAAGTCTCACCCTTAATGGAGCTGCTGTGTTTATGAGTTAAGTGCCCATGTGTGGAGAGGAAATTTGAGGCACCAGTATGTCTTGCAGGAAGGACTCTAATGGGACTCAGCGTGTCTGTGGGAAAGCGGAGTTTGAGCCCGGGCTTGGCCCCCTTCCAACCCACCACATATTGATCAGAGCTCGGTATTAATACGCCCCCAGTGAGCAGTGCTGGCTGGCTATGATCACTCTTGGTCAGGGAGCTCCCCCTATGATCACGTGCAGCGGTCCGTCAGAGATAAGATGACTGAACAGCTCCTGGCCTATCTCACTGTTAATGACCATTAAATGGTTTGCCTGTAGTCATAAAATGAAATTAATTGTGATCTGTTCCTGGAGCCAGTGTTTATTGGAATATTTTTCTGTGGGACTAAATTAAGATGTCACATCCTCACACACGATACCAGTGACAACAACTAAACTAAAAGTTGTTGTTTCCAGAAATATGATTTTGCTTTGAACTACAGTTTCTCTTTGATCATGTAGTGTGAGGCACAGTTTTCTAATAAATGTTCTGGTGGCAAGCATTGAATTGGGATTCGTTTCAACTCTATAAAATGAACAGACACCAAAATCGTGATGTGATTTGCCTCACTGAAGAGCGACCAATCTAAGTTCTTTTTCAAGCAAACATAGCCAAAATAAAACATGTCTGTTTTTGGTTGCATTAATCAGCCAGTCAGCCAATGAATCAACAATCAATCAATTAATCAATTACCTTGCATTGAATGTGGTGACATTAACAAAGTAACAGTGCTTCACAGAGTGCATTATGGAGAAGTAGTGAAAATTATAAAAGATGTAAGAAAAAATGGAAAGGAAATAGAGGAGCTGTGACACAATGACAAAAACGGCCTTTTAAAACCAAGCGGCATCACGATAATGGATATGCAGATAATGACTGCATAAAGGCGAGGCAGTCAAAAGTAGAAGGTGATTCACTTGCTCAGTCAGCGCACCAGTGGTTCTCATTAAAATTTGATAGGGTTTGTTTGGTCGGGTCTTGAATAGTTGTCTGTCTGTGCATACTTATGTTACGTTACGTGTGCGATTGTCACTGGAGATATGCATGACTAGCTGAACAAGACAGGCCTGACACATGGATGGAAAGTGAGACAATTTGTCTCTTAGCTGCCCCTCTTTAAGAGGGCTTAGGAGTCCCCCCTTCCTCCTGGAAATATCTCAAACAGCACCTGAATTCTGTATGTGTGTGTAACAGTCCCCCTACCCTCACTGTATTGTTACATTCCCTACACTCACTGTGCTGTGATACTCCCTCACTGTGCCTGTAACACTCCCTACACTCACTGTACTGTAATGCTCCCCTATCATGCTGTAACTTTCCCCTTCTCCTCACAGTGCTGTAACACACGCCCTGCTTTCCCTGTGCTGTAACACTCCCTCTGTCCTCAGTGTGACGTAACGTCCCCCCTGCTGCTGCTCTGCTGTAACGGTCCCACTGTCTTGCTGTGCTGTAACACTCCTTCATTCTTGCTGCGTTGTAACCAACTGTCCTCCCCCACATTCTATATATAGAAACAGTCTCCCTCTGAGACTTCCAGAAAGGAGAAATGCATCTATAATTAAACTCTCTCTTTCTCTGTCAATCTCTGCACTGAAGAAAGTGTCAGTTGCTGTTGCGTGAGGCCCAGTGTTTTTCCCTGGATCACATTTCTCTAGATGTTGTGAAAGTGCACCCAACCACATACTTTATGTTCTGTCCTCAGCTTCTTCACGTAGTGGAAAACACTACTGCCCCCATGAACAGACCCCCTGTTATGGAGAAAACTTCTCTGTAGTTCCAGATGGACAGTGTTTCAGTGAAAGCTCAATGTGTGATTGATGTGGTGGAAGTTTTGTAGGGGAAAGGGAGTAGTGTTGATGAGGTGGATTCATATGCATTTGTATCTCTCCCCAGGCAGAATGACAGTAGTGAAGCTGCATGGCTGCTGGGTTATTATTATGCTGTTTTTTTTTTTTTTTATGAATGAGTGAAATCATTCATGTGATTGAGTGAATGAGTAGGGCTGAACAGAATACTGGGTCAAATAATCAGGTCATGTGATCTGCAGTGCTGGGAAGAATGCTTTTGATTATGTGCAGGATAATTACTCCCTTTCTCCTCCTCTGTCTCTTGCTCCCTCCCCCTCTCTTTCTCTCTTTCTCTCTCCCTAGCCCTCATCTTCCTCTTCTATCTGATCTTCTATGGATTCCTGGCAGGAATGTTCTCGCTCACCATGTGGGTTATGCTGCAGACGCTGGACGACTACACTCCAAAGTACCGGGACAGAGTCTCCAATCCAGGTGACCCACGTCGCAATGTAATGTCCCTGCAACGTAACAGAGAGGCTGTCAAACACAGAACCCCATTATAGAACAGTGGGAGAGGAGTTGTAACCCAGAAAGAGTGAAAGAGGTGGGGGGAAAGGGAGAAAATTGTATTTAAAAAATAGAGTACAGACAGGGGATTAACCATCATTAGCAGGCTACCTTGATAGACTGTGCTCGCTTTGTAGGCAACAAGAAGTCGAGATCACACAACAGGCACAACGTCATAACAAAAGTAGCAGTACAGGGGAGTAAGGGAAAAAACGCCAAAGATAACGAAACTCTTTTATAGTTCACACCTTACAGGGCATGGATAGAACATCTACTCGCTTGGAATTAGCAGAGGTGTGCAGTACTGACAGCCTGGTATGCAGCTGCTTTGTGTCATTGTCCATGGTCTCAGAGTCAGGATTAAGATGGAGTGTCATTACGCAACAGCCTGGGGATGGAGTGGGAGTGGGCATGGACCATGGACTTTGTGTGTGTCTTGACATGGAGCTCTGGGCTGGAGCAGCCTGCCCCTAACCCCCCCCCCCCCCAAACCAATGCGTCAGCATCGCTCCAGTCACCCTCCTGTGGGACGTTCAGTCGCATCTGTCATCTCCAACACACTGTAACTCCCCCCCCCCCCACACACACAGACACTTTCCTCTCCTCCTTTCTACTACTAACGTTGCACGTCTCTCTTTCACTCTCATTTTGTCTCACTCTGTCTCCCCTTGCATCTTCCTTTCACTCCTCCTCTCATGTCAGGATTGAGGTGTGATGTAGCGGTTAGGAAACCAAGTTTGGAGCCAGGCTCAGATCTCAGTTGTGGTGTTGTGCCCTAGGGAAAGGTGCTCAACCTGATCTGCTTCAGTAAATGTCCAGATATACAAATTGGTAATACTTAAAAAAGCATCTACTAAGCAAATTACATAATAAGCATTTATATTGCATTTGCAAAGAAAGAGGCTTAAGAGAAATAACACAGTTTTATGATGTCTCAGGAGGGAATTGGTATCTTGTTGATCATTGGCCATTCCCTGTATCTCCCTCCCAGGACTGGTGATTAGGCCCAAGTACATGGAAATTCTCTTTAACCGGACGGATCCTTCCAAGTATCTGAAGTATGTCCAGCACCTGGAGTCTTTCCTGCAGCGTAAGTCCCAGCCTACCTGTACACGTGTAGTTACTTTTCGTTCAGTAAATATATAATTGCTTTTCATACAGGGTTTGTTCAACATATACTTACGGGACTTGCAGGGTTTATTGCCAGAGAGTGTGGGAGCACGTGCAAGTAATCATATGTAGCATCAGTCCATAATGCATCCAGGTTTTGTTTATTTATTCATTGTATTGACCATTATTATCTGAAGAAAGTCTGACTGCTCTGATCCTATTTATTCTGAAAAGCTGAGAACTACTCATTTACCCAGACACTGCTGAAAATGTCTGATATCAGCTGATGTAAGATGATGTGAACTGGTGTAAGCTGTGTAAGCAGACTGGAGTCTGGAAGTGTGCGTAAGGGAATATGAGAGCGTTTGAGTGTGAGAGAGTTTGTGAGTACGGCAGAGGGTTATCGCTGTGACATTCTTACGTGCATGTGTGTGTGTCTGTATTTCTGAGTTTGCTTGTTTGTAAATGTGTGTGTGTGTGTGTGTGTGTTCTCTCCATGCTGACCCAACTTGGCGCTGTCTCTCAGCGTATAACGACACGGAGCAGGAGCAGAATGAGATGTGTTTGGCGGGGCGGTACTTCGACCAGGACGCGCAGGAGGAGAAGAAGGTGTGTCAGTTCAAGCGCAGCTTCCTCAGGCAGTGCTCGGGCCTGTCTGACACCACCTTCGGGTACTCCGCTGGAAAGCCCTGCGTCCTGGTCAAGATGAACAGAGTGAGTGCCTCCTCTGTCCTCCTCCTCTCGCTCTGCCACCCTTCCCGCCTCTCTTCAGTCCATTTATTTCTCCTCGATCCCTCCCTCTCGCTCCAGTTTTCTCTTTGGGGTTTTTCAGAAACAGAGTCTCCCCACATGGCCTCAGCCTCTGGTGGCTGTGCGTTCTCAAAGTAAACAGTGACTGTGTCTGAAATTAGCCATTTCTTGGGAGTAGTGGGGATAAAGCACTCAGAGACTCAGTGGACAAACACTAGATTAAAGGTAAGGTTTACCGCTGAGGTTCCTGGCTATAGTTCCCGGAGGATAAGGGGCCACTCCTGTGTCATCAGTGTTAGTGCAGCTGAGGGTTATCTGTAGCTGTATCAGGTTATTTGGCATTGGCAGGAAGACGTGTTTTGAGGCGAGACGTACTTTCTCACACCCCTCCCCCTCGTGCCCTAGGACAGTTGGTGGCAGGTGCAGGGCTATCTTCTTCGTACAGGCATTCACACATGCGAGCACGCACACACACCCAGAGATGCATACTTATGTACCCACCCACACACACACAAGCACACACACTAAGCAACACACATACCCACACACAGACAGACACATACTCTCTGCAAATGCTTGAGCACTCAAGCATGCATTCACACCCACATGGACAGAAATGTACACACACACACACGGGCGCGCACACCACAGGTGCACATGCATGCCCACACAGACAACACACATGCATACATACTTACAAACAAGCACACATGTAGATTTATGCATGTATACATGTGTGTACACAGTTTCTGTAGCCTGACTGCTGTTTTCCCCATGCTTTTAAACTGTTTTTTTTTTCCATTTGTAATATTCCTTTCTTCACAAGTTTTGAAGCCTCATTCATATAAAGAAGGTAGGAAGAAGCTGAAAATAAACATTTTAATCTGTTGATTTCTGTCTCTCTTCCACCCAGATTATCGGTCTGAAACCACAAGGTAATCCGTATATCAACTGCACTGCCAAGGTAGGTCAGATTTATCCACACACACATATGTGTGTGTGTGTGTGTGTGTGTGTGTTTGTGCTCTTTTTTGTGCTGTATTGTATGAAATGGAGTGTGAGTCTATGTGGGTGAGTCTGTGAGACACAGTGTGAGTTGTTATGTTTGTACTTAACTTCGCTCCATGCTGACTGCAGTAAAATGGAGAGTAAGCCTGGGTCTTAGTGCTGGCCATGTCCGTGGGCAGGCCTTGTGGTACAGATGGGGCAAACGTGGATGTTGTGTCTGGATCTACCATGAATGCTCAGGTCCATTGTTTCCCTGGGACTAATGTACTAGACATACCAGATAAATTGGCAAAAAAATGGAACTGATATAATCCACGTAAATACAAATGAAACTCAGATTTGTGATTCTGATGCCCTGAAACAGCAGTTCACAATTTTAGGTGACAATCCTCCAAATCAAAAGAAAATGCTTGTTTTGTCTGGTCTGTGAGTTGCCTACATTCGGTGCTCTCAGACTTTTAGTTGACTCTTGGCCCTAAATGCCTGCATAGAAGAAAATGTCAATTGTGGAACAGCTTAGATTTTTGAACATTAAGGGCAATTTTGGGAGAGACCTGTTTTTTTTTTTTGGCTGGCCAAAAATCATAGTAAAAAACAAAAAATGTTTACATTGACATCAGGCTTCTACCATCCACCCCCACTCTCTATAAAACAACCACCCATGAGAGCATCATTTCAAGTAACAGTGTCACGAATGAAGATACTATATGCTTATGATAGGTGATAAACAAGTATCAGGATATGGGAACTACTGCTACCTACTGCTGAGGAACCTTGTGATTATTTATCCTCAGTGTGAACTTCTGTTTCTCACAGCTCTCTCTGACAGATCTTCCAGAGGCTCTGATATGTGACATCACACCACCTATGTGGGGGCTCTGATATGTGACATCACACCACCTATGTGGGGGATTGGGCAAGCCACGTCTCCCCTGCGGGTGTAAAATTGTATAATCGCTAATCACTCTTGGCTACAGTGCCTTCCTCCTAACAAAGTTTTTTGGCTGTTCAGAGAAGAGACACTGAGAGAAGAGCTTTGGGATAACTGAACCTGCTTCTCCCCTCCTCACCTGTTGGGGGGAGTATACAGGCCTTGGCTGGTCTAATCTAGCAGTTGAACTGAACACGCATGCATATGGTGGTGGTTGTGAACATGTATTTTTGGTGGAGCAAATGTGTAAGATTGTATCTTCTGCTTCTACTCAGAAATAGTCCTACTGTGCACATGCAGAAACTGTACTAGCACATGCAAAGCAAGCTGACAGTGGTTTCACCTTACGGAATGTCACTGCTTTAGGTGTTGCTGATGCAAATTGCAGCGTGTGAATTGATGCCATGACATTCTGTCATGCGTATGACTCCACCCTGCTGCAAGACATGCTACATGCCAAGCTCAAATTTTGAGCCCACAACCATGTGGTATTCTTTAGTCCAGAACCCAGAACCAAATGAGCTTTGTGCTGACCCCGCCTGAATTTCAGGAACAGATATGAAAGAGTGATCTGACCCATCACATTACCCAGATTGCTCTTTAGCTGTGAATAATTCACAGCCACCAATTGGCATATGAAACTCACATCACAACAACACTGTGTGCATAGAGACCGAGATCACCATGGCAACACGGTTCTCCTTCACAGGTCCTATTAAGACCACATGTCTGATTGGTTAGGATAGATGAGATTCCATGGGCTAATGCACCTCACGCTGTGTGTTTCTGTATGTTGGTGACTGTGTATATGTGTATGCAGTCAAGAGAAAGTGAAAGAGTGCTCTGTGTCTGGGTGTGCATGTCCATGCTCGTTTCTATGAGCGTGTATGTTTGTGTGAGATTTTGCAGTATAATTCTGTGGAAGCTGGGAGCCAGTGAAGCAGTCCTGAGCAGGTGTCAGTCTATGAACCCCTGCAGGGGGTACCTGGCATGACCCCCCTATATACACAGTCTAGTTCAATGGTCTGAATTTTCCTCATCCTCCTCTTCCTCACACAGAGAGAACACCCTCTGCAGATGCTGTACTTCCCCGGTGAAGGAAAGTTTGACAAGATGTACTTTCCTTATTATGGGAAAAAAGCCCACGTAAGTACAGCTTTACCCAGACTTTCAAGTGAAAAGGAAAGTGTGTGATTTAAAAAAAATCAGCCTAACAGATATTTGGTGTGTGATGGTAAAGAGTTGAAAGCAAACGATTAGATGGAATGAAAGGAAACTTTTGTAGGAATACACGTCGGTGCACTTATGGTTGATATAACATAAAGAGCGCTTGTCCTTTAGGTGTTACCTGTCTCTGCAGACTCATGTGTGCCTTAAATATGTATTAATGGCAGTTAAGGATATGTATATAGCACCTTTCGTGGATATCAAAGCGCATTGCAGTGAGTAGGATGGTGCCTTAACCACCAGAATGCTCACCATACACTGGCTAAAAGTGGGCAGGGAGGGATTTATTCAGATAATTAAAGTAGAGGCTGATCACATGGTCAGATTGAGAGAAAGGTGTTGGGAATTTTACTAGGACACAGGGGAACTCCCTTCTCTCTTCAGTAAGTACCATAGGATCTTTGATGACCATATTTAATCAGCACCAAGGTGCACAGATATGATTCATGAGGTGGTGCTGCCGGGGTTGAGTGACTGTCTCCCGCCTCTATCTCTCTCTCTCTCTCTCTCTCTCACCCCCCCCCCCCCTTTCTCTCTCCCCCCTGCTTGCTCTCTCAGCCAAAATATGTCCAGCCTCTGGTTGCGGTCAAGCTGCTGCTGACGAAGGAGGATTACAACACGGAGATCACAGTCGAGTGCAGAATTGACGGCTCTGACCTGCGGAACAACGATGACCGAGACAAGTTCTTGGGCCGCGTGACATTCAAAGTAAAGGTGACAGAGTAGGCCGGGGCTACCGGAACTGCACAATGCCCAACCTTGTGTGTATCTACACCCCGCCCCCACCTCCCCGCTCCCCCCACCCCTCCCATTCTGCCTGGGACTGGCACCGCTCCTGTACTGAAGGGCCGGGCTGTGTGTGAGTGTGTCTGGGGAGGGGTTGCTGTCGGTAGCACGATGGCGTGCTTCCGGACTTTCCGTTTAAACCCCCTAGTGTGTTGCTGCCTTCGTTCCCCTGCCTGCCTCTCCCTCAGCCATCCCCTCCCCTCCCCCCCAGCCCCCTACTGGAAACATCCTGCCCTGACTTCCTGCTGTCTTGAACAAGACCACGAGCGTCCAACAACATTGTGTCGTACCCGGGACCTGTAAATAGCTGTATTTGAAGCCTCGAATTGCTGTGTTTTCCTCTCTCGTGCGGTGTATCATGCAGAATGTGCTGTGAAGTTTCTGTGTACATATTTAATGGATCCAAGCAACCACTGTTTTTCTGTCATAGCTCACAATGTCTGACCACTGTAAGAAATCAGAATAAATTTAAAAATAAGAAATAATTTTAAAGTATTGAAAAAAAAAACACTTAAAAAGCCCAAAAATATATAAATCAAGCTGAACCTGACAAATGTTTAAAGGGATTTTTTAACCTCTGCAGGAGTCTTGGTTTCTGCAGATGCCTTAAGACCTGTATGGAGAAAATCTGAAATAAAGGTGATTTTAAACAAACAGTGTATTCGTGTGTTCACAACAAGGATGTGTAGACAGTGTGTGTGTTTGTTCTTTCTGACGCATGTACATACATGGATGGATACTGGTACATTTTTCTGTTGTTGTTTTTATATAGAAACATGCCCAAGCCACAATTTGAAATTTCTTTACCTATGGAAACATTACTAACTGAAGAGTAATTTCACCGTGTTACCACGTACCTCCAAAGAACACCACCACAGGATGGCATTGCCACCCAAATAATTTTTGCTGTAAAAACTGAATTTGTTCCTTCTTAATGCTGAACAATCATCAGCCATGTCTCAGATCTGCCTGTGTATACCATCTTCACTTGCATCTGGCGACAGTGCTTTTAGATGAGCATAGTGGTTAGCACGCTAAATGGACCACCTCTAATTGCTGAGAGTAGCATTGCCCTTTCCCACCTGCCCCTTATTTTCCCATCCAGTTTCGATCCAGTCAAACAAACCTTGAATTTTAATGAGGAACGCCTACTGCATCTAGTGCTGATTGAGCGGGTGACTCAACCGGGCGCCTTCGACTGCTCAGCCTTTATGCATACATTATGTGCGTTTGCACATTTATCACCAGGCGTGTTGTGTGGCCTGACACAGGGGTGGCTACAGTCTGTGTTGGATAATTTAAAGATATACAGAGGCTCTGAAAAGGAGCAAGGGTTGGAATCATAGTTGTCACAGAACATAACCTGACCATAATCTGAGTGTGCTCCATTTCACATTAAAAGGCCATAATACCCATGTATTTAGTACTTACTGTACATCTACTTAGGTCCTGCTCTATACTTACATAGTATCCATTATGTACATGCGCATTGTGAATGTTACAATTAAATTAGCCATAAAAAGGTTTAGCAATTGTAAGTACTACTGTACGTAACTGTACATGCACACACTGTACATGTACCTACTCAGATAAATAACCCATGAATTTGTACCCCTTAAAGTGAAGTGGAACCGAAGGTGCAATACAATTTACTCTGACTAGACAAGAAGATTACCTCATTCTTTTTGGATCTTGCAGAGCAAGATGTAACAGTGCTAAAATGACAGTAACACTAGGAGTCTGATTCAACCCCCAGCTATCTGCAAGCAAATTGAGTAAAGTTTTTGTATTGCAGCAAAGATGGTTTACATTGAACCTCTGATGTAAATTTCAAACAATGTGATAAAGTGCCCCCAAAGGATTTTTTGTGGGGCATTTTTTTGCATGACTTACCCCTACTGTTTATGGAAGTGATCAAAAATATCACAAAAGCAATGCACTTCCAGACTTTCTGTACAGTGTACAGTGATGTCAGTCTTACAAAAACCAGGCCACTGAGGAAATTCACCATTTGATTACAGACACATTTATTTAATTCTGATATGAAATTATTGTCAAACTTGATTAATAATAATGCAGTCAAGACTACCAACATTAAAACCAAAGAGGGTTTATCCAAAACAGACATCTCTAAACTATTGCACACATCTGCCTTCATATTACCAAAAATTCCCAAAATAATAACATCTTCTTGAGTTGGAATTCTATGAACAAATTTTTACCTGACTTTTACCTGTATCACATCATTAATTAGTCAGATGAAGAACAATTAATCAGCATGGAAGTTGATCAAGTTTGCCCAAAACCTGTATTTGAAAAATGATTTCTAAAAAGTGGTATAAACTTACATAATCTTATTATAAATAACAATTTACCCATTTGAATCAAGTTGATAAAAGGATATAAATATTTGGTTCATCTTTTAAACAAAACAATTCAGTTGGTTCTTATGGGAAACTTCAGGCATTAACAAAATATAGGATACGTACATACATACATACATAGTCATGTCCTTTACTGACCTCAGGGGAATACAAAGTCAACAAGGATTCCTTTAGATACCTTAGATGGAATAGCTTAATCGTGAACAATTTCTCCGTATCCCACCGTAAACTTATAATGAAGAAACTGCATATGTTAAACAGTGTTAAATCTCAGAGGAAAAACATATAGTATTAAATCATTTGACTGCTGTACCATTTTGGGAAAATACAATATGAATTCAAATAATGCATGGGAGATAAATGACAAGGATAACGTACAGAAAGAATGTTTGCCTCAAACAGAAGAAATTTCTACCAACACTAATGTACTTTAAATTTTAATTGAATACAAACTAATGAACAAAATATGTTAGAGATATCCTGAAAAGTGCAAAGATAGTTAATCCGCCCAAGTAACAGAATCTCAAAGAAAAGCGAGGTACAAAGACAATAAAATCTGGTAACTGTGTATGAGCTTCTACTGTCATACTAATGATGAATTCTGGGTCCCCACCTCCAATTGTCGGATATGTGTGAGTTTCTGTATGTATTAAAGTATATTTATTATTATTTTTTTAAAGTGCAGGTAAGCTAACAATAACATTTAATTACAGTCTGCACCGCAACAATGACTAAACACATACTCTGAACGGCCATGAGCGCCCTCTGGTGGTAAAACGGTACTGCCGGTGCCGCTTGCTCAAGCAGTGAGTGAGTGAAGGAGTGAGAAACACAGGGCAACTTCTCCCGTTACAGCCAAGCATACATTTAGCTTCCAGATTGTGGATATAAACAGACGAAAAGCAATTAAATAATGACTTTCGTGTGGAGTAATGTAGTTATTATTATTATTCTTATTTTATTATTATTATTATTATTATTATTATTATTATTATTATTATTATAGAAGAGTAATAAGACGCTACACTCTCCAAGGCCTCTTCAGTGGAACACTGCAGTATTTTGGCGACATCTGCTGGTGAGCCATAGTTACTTTTTGTATTTTCATGATTTGTCCGCTGGATGGTGCACTTGAGTAACTAAAATTATGTCCTCTCTCAATGCCATGCTGGATTAGGCTTGTCCAGCTGTCTCAACCTCTGTCAAACAGACAGACACGGAAGAAGGCAATGCAGGCACAAATACCCACCAGCCCTGTTTTTCTCTTTATAGAAATGTGAAAAGTACTATAGTTGTTAATGTTAGTTATTACTACAGTTATAGCAAATGTAGATTGTATATGTTTTGTTAATTAAGAATCTGATAATGTGCATTTCACAGCAGTGTACAGGTGTTGGATTTGTTCTCATGGTCCAGACTGGTGATGGACTGTTTCTGGCTCGGGTTGTTAAGCTCCTCAAAAAGTCCACTGTCAATCATTTCTCGCTGCCAGGGGATGGACACTGCACCTGTGCTGAACTCTTTAAAGAATTTTTCATCTTCAGCATCAAACTCGATGCCCTTAACCTCGGAGAAGTCACGGATGTCATCCGTGTCCTTGGCGTAGACCACGTTGGGCTTGGGTACCCAGGGTGCTTCGATGAGCCCTGCCTCCAGACGAGGGAAGTTGATGGACTTGAACCAGTCGTGCTTTCGAGGGTCATCACCCCTCAAAGACACACAGAAACACACTGGAGTCAGGCAACCAATCAAGACATACCCCTGGTAGCTATTCTCAAACAAGTCCCACCTGATACTGAAAAGTTGTCAGTCACTTTAAGTTACCCTGCTGTACCAAAGCCTCAGTAATAATGTGGAGGCACTTTGTTACACACTTCTTACAGTCACGCTGCTTCAAACCACAGGATCTTGTGATCACAGATTATCTTAACAGACTAATGCTCTGCAATATCCGGTTTACTACACCAACGTCATGCATATCTTACCAGTTCACTAAACTAGTGGCCACCTAACCAGCTGGAACCGAACAGAACACTTCGCTGAATTTTTGCCTTACTTGCAGCCCAGCCGCTCAGGGATCTTCTTCTTCAGGAAAAGGCTAATGATGTCCTTGGTGTCAGCGTCAAATCCTGGGTGGTCAAACTGGCACTCTTCCTCCAGGGTGCGGCGTGCAACCTCCTCCCTCTGAATCTTCTCCTTGAAGCCCTTGAAGGGCAAACGCCCAGCCACCATCTCATAGATGGTGCACCCCAGCGCCCACCAGTCCACCGAGAGCCAGTATGGCTCCTCTTTCAGGATCTCAGGAGCCATGTAACCAGTAGTGCCGGCCTATGTCGGGGGAGAGGGTGGGAGAGAGAGGGAGAGAAGAGGAGATGAGAGGAGGGAAAGGGACTGAAGAGAAGTTGGGGGGAGGAGAGAGTGGTGATGTAGAAGGGATCGGAGTTGTGGAGGAGAGTAAGAGAAAAGGAGAGAAAGGAGGGGAGACAAGGGGGGATTTAAACAGTTTTACACAGGATTTACACAGTTGATTGTCGTCTTTTTTTATCCTCACTTCATTTTCTACTATGTGGGGGCTCTTCATTTTTTCTAATTATCATGGGGAATACATTGAGGCTGACCACTTTGATCATACCACATTGTTACTGAGAATAATTTAGCCTTGTATTAGAGGTGATGAGAACCTGTGAAACTCCACGTCAGATCATCAATAGTTCTGTCCCTCCAAAGGGACATCCTCAAACTGGATAGATGTTCTATGATGAGGAGAATAGAGGGCTGTTCAGGGTCAGGTGGGTTCATCCAAGAGACTATGGGACAGAATCCCGATGAGGTAGAAGACAATGTACCAAAAAACAAAGCACTTGGACATTATCATTAATTTTACCTCAGATTTTGGAAAAAAAAGGGTTTATGATAAAAACCATTTTCATTGCCATGTATTATATAGTCTTGAAGTAATTTTCCCAATTAACAGTGAATGGGTGAGATCAGACTGGTGTGATCACAAGTAAAAGTTGATGAGAGACAGAACTTAGGAAACATCAGCCATTTGACAGCTCTCTGAACTTACAGAAATGTACAAAACTCATCTCCTGTTTAGGGCTGGATGACCGGACTGCTCCATTCTTGCTCTAGGTAGAAGTACATTGCAGAGTCCAATCAGAGATGGGTCACTGTAGTGCAGACTGATTGTATTATCTAATGCTAACAAAGCCCTTGGCACCCCCTGGGATTGTTGAGCTGATGACTCCAGCTGCAGGAGGGCATTAGACAATGGGATCAAGGGAGGATTAAAAAGATGTTACATTTTGTCTTTTTAATAACATGTGAGTTGCACCATCGTGTCACAGAGGAGCTGGCATTTAGACCCAGAACATCAACTCATTCTCCATTTCCACTGCCTACAGTGCTGCGTGGATATGTGACACTTCCAACAGCAAAAATCAAACGTTAACCCCCCACCCCATGCACATAGAAATTACTATCCTCCTCATTGCTGTCACCTTCCTGGCTGTTATGATGGGTCATGATGCCCGGAAATGGCTACCTCACCTTCTGGGTGATAGTCTTCCCAGCAGGGAGCTCAACAGCGAGGCCCAGGTCAGAGAGACGACACTGGCCCTGGCTGTCCAGCAGCACGTTCTCGGGCTTCATGTCACGGTACACGATGTCCATGGCGTGCAGGTGCAGGAGGCCTGTGGCGATCTGTGCCGTGTAGTAGACGACACGGTTCATCTCGATGCCCCTCTCTCCTATGTTATAGATGTGGTACTTGAGGTCGCCACCGTTCATCAAGGTCATGGTGAGGCACAGGTGGGTCTTAGTCTCGTAAGTGTACGCCAGGTTCACGATGAAGAGGCTGTTCACCTTTTCCAGGATCTGCTTTTCCAGCAGAGCCATAGCTTCCCCTTGTTTCTTCTTCAGTCGTTTCTTGTCTAGCTTCTTACAGGCATACATCTGGCCGGTGTTTTTCACCTGCACGGCACAAACCTGCATACACAGGAGAAAACATACATTTTTTTCTTAACAGGTCAAATAATGTACAGGTAGAACTTTTACAGGTAAACAACTACAGGGGAAATTCTACATGGAAAAAAACTCTAGTTAAAATATCTATTTAAAAAATGAAAGCTGTACAGGTAACAGCATATATGTGAATATGCACAGGTAAAGGTATCAGAGGAGATTTAACTTTCACTCACTTCTCCGAACCCTCCCTTGCCTAGAGTCCGGAACTCGTAGAAATATTTTTCAGTGATGGGCTGCCGCTCATATTGCTTCCACTGCAGGAACTTGTCAAAGAATGTGCTGCTCTGGTACTCCTGGAAGGCCTTCCCCTTCAGAAATTCCCGCGTGGCATCCCTGACCTTGCCCATCATCACCTCCTCGAAGTCCTTGTCAGTCACAGCCTTGCACCTGTCAGCTGCCTCACCGGTGAGGTAGGACAGAGAGATCTGGGACTCGGCCTTGCAGAACTTGTTGATAATATTCTGCCGAGCCTTGTCCTTAGCCCCGGCTTCTTCCAGGTCCCACTCGTTCAGCTCGTCCAGGAGCTTGGCGGCCGTGGCGTATTCAGGGTTTGAGGCCAGGAACTGCTGGAAGAGCTTTTTCCCTATAGGTTGCCTCTCGCAGAGTGACTCAAAGTCCCTCTCGATGGTGGATCGCAGGGCGGCGCACTGCTCCGGCTTGGGCAGCGACAGGCTGCGGCGACGCCTCTTCATCTCCCTGTCATCCCCGCACTGGGCCTTCAGGTAAGCTGTGTTGGCCACCAGGTTCTCCAGCCCACCAAAGTCGCACATGGCGGTGGCTTCGTCTGGGTTCCTGCTCCGCGCCTGGCTCAGCACTGCTGGAGGCGGTGTGTCTGATCAACCGCGGGGCCCGGGTGCAACTGAGAAGCTCTCGCTGCCAACCTGGCAGGAAGGCACTCTGTGCCACTCAGGTAATTACTCCTTTAGAATTAAAGGCCTCAAAAGGATTTTCCCTTAAGTATCTTTGTGTGCTTTACTTGCAGACCATATTAACAGAAAAGAACTTATACCAGGGTTGGCTCATAAGAAGCTTTGGGCTAACTATTTTTAGCAGGGCGCAAAAACGATGGACAAAAGACACGCTGGTGGAGATGAGTCTGTCTCAGAAGGCTAAATCTTACTGCTGCTGTGTGGTGAGGAGAGGTCCAAGGCGATGGGACACACCTGGCTGACGCACAGATCCTAGACATTTTTAATTAGCGTATGCAGCCCACAGCAGTAAGCCCCATCCCACACCATCACTTGGACATCCCACACAAAAATACCGGGGGCTACATCTATTCGTATGACGTCCAACAGACACCACTTATATTTCAAAGAACTCACCTGTGCAGAATGAAAACAATTTTGAGGTTAAGTTGTGAGGAGTCTTTAAAATAAGTCATGCGCTTAGGATGAGCTGGAAGAGGATATGTTAGGTGAAGAATAAGCAGTGTTTATGACATACTGTGCAGAGAAAAAAAAGTATTTAAGATAAGCTGTGTGAAGAGTGAAGTGTTTAGGATAGTGTTCAGGTATAGTGTCTCAACCTCTGGTTGAGTGAGGGACATGCTAACCCCCTCCCTGACTCAGCATTAGGTTCTTTAGCACTGGAGAGAAATGTCAAATCCTGGTAATGACGATGAAATTCATTTATGGTACTTCAAAGGTTTAGAATTGCAAATTTTAGTTGTTTACTTTTAATTGGGAGTGCTGTGTCATTACAGACTTATTATGTCACATTGTATTTTACACAATAAAACTTAAAGCCAGTCAGGGAGCCAGATAAGTGCTCCATAGATGAAGGATTTTTGACTCTGTATGTGCTAGAAATGCTTTTCTTCTTCACTGAAGAAATATGTAAATAAATATGGTGTGAAATATTGCCATACCAAATGCCTGGTGACATTTTTCAGTGCATTGCTTTCTAACATGACTCTAGTAGGTGTTTATTTATTAATTACTAGATGAAATTAAGAACTGATCAAAAAGTGAGTGCTCATATTACATAGATTACAGCTGAGATATGCTGAGATATTCCATAATACAGGGTAGTCATCAAGTCCCAATTTATTTGGTTAAGAAACATTTATGTAAGTGTTACTACTCTACTTATTTCACTCTTAGGTGTAACCCAAGCAGAGCAAAACTAGCCCAAGGTTATTTGTAGTTATTTTAAATTAATATTATCATTGTGTTAAGTGTAGCATAGTGGTTAAGGAGCAGAACTCGTAACTGAAAGGTTGCTGGTTCGACCCCCACTGGGACACTGCTGCTGTACCCTTGGGCAAGGTACTTAACCCACAATTGCCTCAGTAAATATCCAGCAGCTGTATAACACTGTAAAGAACTGTAACCTATGTAGGTTGCTCTGGGTAAGAGTGCTTGCTAGATAATGTAATGTGAAATAATGTTTCCACAGAAATAGACAACCCTTCATATCATTCTTTGTCTTAAAGGTGCTCTAATTAGGTATTAAAATTAACTAATCTAAAAGGTAATTTGTGGGCGCCTGGTCATATAGCTGATGATAATACCAGTTTGCATTTTAACTCTGTGAATACTGACTCCCCTACATTTTTCCATATAATTTCTCCCTCTCCTAAAGAATAAATGTACCCAGACAGCTGTCTGGCATATCATTTTTCAACACAAACTTTTTGTAACAGGTCTCAGAAACAGAAAATGTACAATTAATATGAGGTACCTTTGAGGGCACAATGGACATTTATATCAGTTAATGAAAACTGGTCCTTAAAATGTTGCTGCAAGTTTGAGTTCCTCCTCAAGGTAATACTGATCTCAGGGAATAAAATCAGGACTGACAAAGCAGTAGTGTCTGAAAGACAGACTGCTCATTTGTTAGTCAGTCAGTAAGTCATTCAGAGAACCTGTGAGAGGGTGACAGACACCACCATGTCTGCTTCTTCCATTCACAGCTAGAAAAATTATGTGAATTCAGTTCTCACTTTATGCACTTTTAATACCCTGTGATTCTGTTTATTCACAATATGCACGTCACACTGGAGGGACAGACTCAACAGCACAGAAGTTCTGTCTCATTTCAGTGCCAAGATTTTCCGATGGACAGTTTACAGTGGCTTTTATATCTGGAAGCTGCCATCTGATTGGTTGGCACACACACCACAGCTAAGGGTCTGTGCAGCTAAGTAAGTCTCTTAAAACTAATTTAATCTGCTGGTGCCCTTGTTTTTGAACAGTACAAATGGGACGCAGGGTGTCAGACCCTGGCTGTCACTACATACAATAGGTGTAGGCAGTGATATGTCTCCTCCATCTATAAAACACCGTCATCTTGAGCATCAATAAAATGCTGAACATCACAGAGCAAGCGCATGTGGTTACTGTGGAGACCACCATGTCGCAAGATAGGCTGAACAAGCTAATACATGCACTCTTCCATATATTGTTTAGGACCACAACCAAATCCATTCTCTCATGTTTCAAGAGAAAAAAATTACATTTCAATACTTTTATTAGAACATACTTTACGACCATGTTACTCAGGGCACAAAAAAATTATTCAGACATCCAGAACAAACACAGGTCTCTGATCTTCTACATACATGTAGGCCCCAAAAGAAAAACAAGAAGTCACTGAACAAATGCAGCTCCGATGCCCAACAAGGGCACACTGGAACACGTGATCTGCCTTAGGCAAGTCCATGTTCCGTGTCTGGGGCACGACTTCGCTTGGTGCCTAGGGATTAAAGGATTCGTGGAAGCGGTATGGCAGGACAGTCTGTTGTGTCTCATTCCGCATTACTTCCCGATCCTCTGGACCACCCAGTCTTGTTGACATAAAGGACAGCGGTTGTTCTGCTTCACCCACAGAGACATGCAGCAGTTGTGAAACGAGTGATTGCACTCTCCCCACACCACTAAGCGAGAGAGAAAATGAGAAATAGAAAGGTTAACGTTATAATTGTGAGATGTGGTCATCTTTAGCCTTTCATTCATTTTTCATTCAACTGCCTACATGTAAATAACGTGTAGGTAACTAACGAGCAAGAACAACTTACCGACACAGTCCTCCTGCTTATTCTCGGCTTGACAACGCAAACAGGCATCTATATGGCAGCGGGGAGAAGACTTGTTTCATTCTTTGATTGGCATTTTCCCAAGTGCTATCTTAGTATCGAACTGTTTTCAGTAACAGAATAACCTAGCTACATTATAATCATTTAAATTTACACAGGCTGCGTACCTAAAAAGGGTTTGTTCAGCTAACAACCTCCCATAGTTACCTAACCAGCTAGCTGTCTAGAAGGCCATACAAGAAAACCTAGCTCACTATCTTGCTTAATTATTGCAGCGTTGTATGAAAGCTAACAAGCCTGGCTAGCTAGAAACATTAACTAGTTAACTACAAAGCCATTTCGCCTTGCATGGCGGGGGATAAGCCACTTCCTCCACACTTACAACCCGTAACGAGGCTATGACTACCTAGCTAACGTTAGCTACCCAAATAGCTAGCAAGCGAACTAACACAGGCACAATTATGTCTACTTTGCAAGCTAGCTAGCTAAATACTTACCCATAACTTGCACTCTACATATTGCGCAGGTATCGCACTCGACGTCCCAGCTCCACATTGCCACAGCATTCCATTTTTTGAGGGAAAACATTTTGTCGCCTCCAGATTTTGACCCTGCGGCACTGTGTGTATGAACCAAACCCGACTCGTCTCCGTCATCCATCTCCGCCATATCAATAGAGGACGGCGGAACAAAATGGACGGGCCCCGGATGACTAGTTGTAGTACCACCAATCAGCCATGCGATGGACCCACAGACCAAAACTGAGCACTTAGAGATCCCAACACCAGAGACACAAGTACTTACTACCGCTGTCTTCTAAAGCTTGCAATATCGATCGCAGTGTTAACGTCCGAAGTAAAACCCATCTCTTTAGTCTTTCTTATTGTCTTATTGTCAACATCAGGTGTTTACTGTATTATGAATCGCCATAGTCCACTAGTTTACATTTACATTTATTCATTTAGCAGACGCTTTTATCCAAAGCGACGTACAAACGTGCATATAAACGTTGAGCACATGTTCTGGTTTCCACGTGCACCTTTTGGATGCGCAAGACTATGACGACTTATTGTTAAAGCTTTACAATTGCTGTATATGCTAATATGTTGCGCCATTAAAGCATTCCTCAACTGAAATTGAGCTGTGAGAGAAGGGGACAATGCAAGAATCTTAAACTGCATTAGACCCGTATGAAATACTGCATGGGAGCATTTCTCTCTGGGTACCGTTCAGACCCAGGGGACTTGTGTCCTCAGCAGTTTCATGGCAATTTCCTCTGCTTTGTACACCGTGGATAATCGAGGCATCCTCCTTAGAACGGTTTTCTCACGTGCAAAGTTCTGTACAAAACTGGACATAGCTAGTAAAAGACCATTATCTTCTGCCTGTTACACAAAACTCAAACAAGACGAATATAACAAATTGACAAGATTTTTAAAATTTTGAGTTAAAATCAAAATGTGACTAACCATTGACTATGCAGAGAGCGTTTATAATCTTACTGGGAAAGCTGTTGTTCCTTGTGGTTTTTGCTCTTTTCTCTCTCACTTTGTGTTTCCTTTTATTTCAAACAGCTTTGGATTTTTCTAATTTTCCATTTATTTTTGAATAGCATTTTGTTGAAATATCTTTGGAAAAGGGTAAATATAAGGAAAAATGTGACTGAGTAAAATAATATTCTTTACCGTAACATGATTAATAGCTAACATGTTGATCTACAATTTTGTAATGAGAGATGTAAATGTATGCATAAGATCATATCTTAAAGAAATAAAAAAGAACATTTTCAACTCCTCTAAATATCTCTCAGGCTCCTCTACACTTTCACCTGGCTCCTCCAAGCATTTCAGCTGATGACAAACATTTCTGACTGACCATGTTTCAGCCAGTATGCCAGCTGCCAACCTCTATTTAAGGGAGCTGGATCCAGTCCTGGTATGTCTCATTTAAAAATGAAATGTAGCTCTGTCTTTAGGTCATGGGGCAGACAGCTTGGGTGCCAACTACCCTCTCTGGGAGGAGAGTTTAAATACCAGTGTGTGTTCAGTGAGCCAGACCTATGCTGAAGTCTCGGCCTTTTTCATTGAAACGACATAGTCTGTCACAATTAGTGTCCTTATAGAGCATAGCAGTTGATGAAATAGAGTTAGTCCCGTTTTATAATGTGGTAGACTCTGTTTGTGTTGGAAAGGTGCTGTACGAAAGTCGCTTGATGTCACAGTGTAACAAAATCAAAGTTTGCTGGCAACAGTGCATTTGTGCACATGCAATTGTGCATTGTGCACTGTGTCCATACCAGAATTATGTGATGCAGGTGATTCTCTGTGTAGGTCCATGAACAGGTCCATGAATACTGATGGCTTTCTACAGTATTCTGCTAAGGCAGGAGTAAGCGACAAACAAACAAAAAAATCAAACCAAACTAAGCAATGGCATAACTGGGAGAAATTCATGCGACAACACGGATGGCTTTGACAACACTATTAAGGATTTATATTTATATATTTTTAAAACCCAGATAAAACTGGCTTTTGGTGTGGAAGCCCTGTGAAAATTGGTTCGTGAAAAAACCTTGGACCAACTTGATGAGGTGTCTCTTCTGTTAGCACTTACAGAGGGGGGAGGATGCAATATTGAAGCTGGCTAATTTAACTCTCTGATGATTACTTTCAGCAGAACAATTAGCTTTGAAGAACCACATGATCTTATTTTATTCATCTGCTTTTAACTTACCCTGAGTCAGCAGAACTTAGAGTGAGAAATCACAGCACTTCACAGGCATCATACATACTCTTTAGTCAAATACTGAAAAGGCGTTTCAAATTCTCCTGACCTTCATCAGTTGATTAGGTGCTGCCCAAGTGAGCATATGTTCTTGACATATCAAGTAGCTGACTGTAATTCATCCAGTGGTCTTCCTTATCTCTCATTTTTAATGTTCAACCATACCCCTGTGTTGTCCTTGGGTCAACTGTACAAAGCTCATGTCTGTTATTTTCCACACTTTTTGAACATTTGCACACACATAATGTATTTGAGTAATATGAAAAACATGTTAACTTTATATTCATCCATCCGCCATTGTGAGCCAAGACATTATGACCTTCACATTCTGGGGGTACAAACTTCTTTATCTGATCTTGTAAAATGCAACTCTGGAGGAACTATTGAAAATTCCACGGTAAGCCATGGGCAATGTCCAGAAAGTGCAACGATGTGAATGCAAACTTCACTGATGAACCAACCCTGATTTATGACCATTATCAGCTAGCCAAGATGGCAATGTTACAGTGTAATGACCAAAGAATGTTCAGCTGAAAAGATACAATCTAGAAATGCAAATAAAGGGAAGTTAATGCCTGCCCATGGTGTCTCTTCATGTCATTACTGTTTTCATCCTGTGCTCTGTGCTTTATGAGCCCTGGAAAAGTCCAGCCCAGCTGATGTAAGACACAGGGTGTAACAGCGTGTCTCACATTGAGTTTTCTTTGAAACTATGAGCTGTTTATTTTGACTCAGAAGGTGAGGGTCACAGACCAAGTAAGAAGATTCACACACTCAAAAACCCAGGGTGTAAAGTTATGAAAACTTTTTTTTTTTTTCTTTTTCAAACCTTGCTTGCATGCATGTGATATTCCGGTTTTGCTTAAGTTTATTCTTGCAGGCCTTAGGTTCTGGATGGTAGTTTAAAGTTTTGCAATAACCTCAGCAAAGCTCCGTTGTCCGTATTTACATCCTGAGTTGAGGCATTCTGAATTGTCTCTCGGTCATTTTCACTGAATTCCTCCCAGAAGTGCAGACCCTCATTTTTTGGCCTAAATGGAATCAGAAAGAACAGAATTTGGAAAGGGTGAGCCTGAGAATTACCCGCACCCAGAGCTGGTGCAACACAAGGCTGAGTGTCAGGGCATAGGGTGGAACCACACTGCGTGTAGGCATCAGTGTGGGGTGAGGAGGGCATGAGCAGATGGAACTTTGAAAGGTCAGATAGGTCACATGGTGGTCTGTTCTGTCAAGTATTGACCAGGCATTTTAGGCACCGTTCACATGGTCTAGGCAGTTGTCAGTCAAAAAAATCCAATTATGTTGAGCTGATAAGTTCAGCTAAAGACATAGCCCTGACTTTAAGTTGTGATGTCCTGGGCTGCGGGTCTCACAAAGGCCTTTGCCAGCTTAGCCTGCAAACTGCAAAAAAGTATTATTAGACTGCAAGAGACAACATTATCATCAACATTATTTGCACAGATATCGTATCAGCATCTGTATATGTGTCTGTAATCAGAGTTTATACTTGTGACTCACTTATGACGTGGGTTTCTTTTGAGCTTTTCTGTAGTGCAGTGTCACTGCAAATTACAGCATTACATTTGGGCCTACACGGCTGCAAGGGGGTAAGTATAGTTGAAAGACAGACCTATTCACAATGTGAAGGAAACCTCTAGAACACACCCAGATGTTAGGCCCCTGTGGTGGACTGCTGTATCACTGAGTGTCCAGTTTGTCCAACCTGACAAGGAGAGCATTGTTGTGCTGGCAAAGGCTGGGAAGGATGAGATGCTTGCATTTCCTTGACTGTTTGTATTGCGTTCTGTTGAATACATTTTAATCCAATTACTGACTGCGGATTCCACTGGCGCTGTGACCAAGGGTGCTGCTGAGCTGACACCCCCCCTCCCAACCCACCACACACACACACACACACACACACACACACACAAAGACTGCAGCCAATCCAGTAAAACTTTCCTTGTAACTTTGTCGCAATGTGATATCTTTTATTATCTTTTAATAAGACATTTTTTCTTTTTATTTGTTCCTGTGTCAAAGTTTTAATGAATTGGACTGAGTGTTGCTTGTAAAGCTTTAGTGCGTAACAAAAGAACAGGGATTTCTGGGAGGTCTGTGGTGTTTGGGTGGGGTTTGTGTGGGTCTCGGTGGTTTGTGGTGCATGTTTCGTTTCTGTGTGTTTGCTCTGTGATGAGGAACTGTGGGAGGTAGAGATGCACTCCTGCACACCGTGCTTTTGTTTTTAATATGTTGCAGTGTGTAGACCTGGTTCCCTCCATGTTTTAATACATCCTAGTGCAGCCTTATAATTAAAACACAAGCTAATTTTCCATGGTATATCCTTTGCAGTAAGATGAGTGCAAACATGTCAACTTTTGCCATGTAGTGGAAATAAAAGATACAAAAATACAGAAATACAGGAAATTGACAGGCACACTCTTCATATGTTTTTACCTTCTTTCTCTTTTTCAAGGACTTCAGTTTCTTGGAATTCTTCATGATGTTGGCAAATATGTCTGCACTCATTTGGGTGCTGACTTTTACTTTTAACGGTGTCAATTCAGCTGCAGGAATGAATGAAATAAACAAGTAGTCAATAACATGAGAGTAAAATCCTTTCACTGAGACTAAAAATTTAATCCTTTAAAATCACTTCACAGTTTTGCTGTACATACCTTTTCCCACAAATTATCACAAACAACTAATTTATCGAAAGAGCTTAATGAGCACAAGGCATGACTGAGAGTCATTTTACTTCATGTCACCCTGGATAACACTGTCTGCAAAATGGCTAAATGTAATATTTTGACTCTACCACATGGTCAAACACCTCTACTTTCTAAACCCCACCCCCATACCCTCTATACCCATCCCTAGCCATACCCTCTCTCCTCTCCTGCAAGGCCTCCAGGAGCAGTTTTCCACTGAGTTCCCCAATGTGGTTCTCACTGAGGTCCAGCTCACACAGATGAGCTGAAAACTTAATCAGCCTGCAGAGGAACAGAGGGGGTGGGGGGGAACAGAGAGAGGGAGAGGAATATAGAGGTAGAGGGGAATAGAGAAGAGGAGTAACGAGAGGAAGACAAATTACTGAGTGCCAGCGTACTGTAGCATGAGGTGGGCTGGGGGGAGAAGTGTATAGGGCAGTGTTTCTTATTTTTTGCCATGAAGCCCACTTTGTCTGAGCACTGCCAGTACCTCTCTTGTAAAAAAAAAAAATGTTTTGCACGTTTATTTTTAATAGTTTTGTGTGGTAAGTTTGTTAGTGTGAACCTAATAACCCACTTTGAGCATCATAACAACACACTGTTAAGTCTACAAGTGCAACGGTATTTGTTATCCATACACAACATAGTGCCTTCAAACTTAAATACTGAAAATTAATTTAGTGCCACACAACTATCAACTATGACACTTGCTTCATGTCAGCTGTCTTCACTGAACCACTTCATGAAACATATGTAAAATTTAAAGAATTCACAAAACTCCAAATAAGGAATAACACTTCCCTCAAACTTAAAGAGGGCTATTTAAACTCAGAGGGATTCCCACCTGTGAGAGCTGCCGCAAGTCAACCAACTGCCAGGCTATGATACTATGATAGACTATGATACTGTTGAAATGTTTTTGAAAATTACTATGGAATGCAAGAAAACCAATACACCCCAAGGTGCTTGAAGTCATTCAATACTAGTTTTATTTACTCCAGCCTCCCCTCTACTATCAAATCTTTAATAGTAAATTATATCCTCCTTTTTCTGTCATATCTGCTGATGTAGCCACCTGATGATGTCATGCTTTGGAAATGTTTGTATGTGGATTTCTGCTTACTCTAAATTAGCTGAAAATAGCTATCAATTACTAACCAGCACTTTTTACTGCAAGTAAGCTATTAGCTAGATAGCACTTGATAGCTATGATCAGCCAGCTCCTTTTCTACAAAACATATTGTAGATTAGTCTATTAGCTAGGTAGCTGCAAATGTTGGCTACATTCATTTCATGTTATACAATTTAAGGGAAGTTGGGCTGTTTGGAACTTGCAGGAACCCTAACATGACAGTTTTGTGGTGTATTTTTAATTTGCTGAGGGGTGCTCCTTGGGGGTTATGCCATACAGAGCTGAATTTTTCAGTTGTGTTAGATTGCACTTTGAATAACGTTTCACAATTTGACACTACTTTTAATTGTAACCAAGGGGAAAAACATTTGTGAATGGTGTAAAGTGTTCTAAACCAACTAAAGGATGCAATAAACATCTCCAGAATGTCTTTGTTAATTAAAATGCTGTGCCCTCTTTATTAGCCTCAGCCCCCACAGTGTAATAAATGAAGTGTTTTTTCATTATTTTTTTTCATCCCCTACCCCAGGTCTCTTGCCCTCAGTAACCTTCAAAAGTTCCAGCATGCCTACTGGAGAGCAGTTGCGCCCACACTGAGAAACCCTAATTTGGAGGAAACTGCTTCATCATCGTTTCGCGGAAGACAAAAGAGATGTATGTTTGGAGGTCTTCTCGTAAGCAGTCACAGCTACAACAGTACGACCACACATCACCAAAGAGATAAATCTAGAGTAATGTCTGACCACTATTATGGAATCATGGAGGAGAGTTCTTCAGCATAATTTATCATCTGAACTACAGTGTTTTTAATTAGACTGAAATAAGCACACACAAATGTGTGAACACATGCATTCACACACTTATCTGAAGTACAATGTTTTTAATTACATCTAAATGCGTACACACACACACACGCAAACACAAAAAGAAAAAGAAAATATGTTTCAGTCTGAGGAGCATTTTCAGTAAACTATTCAAAAAATGAACTGCAGTCAGAAGTGATTAAGTTTGTGTGGTTTGACACCAGGTGGACAGAGGCCAGTAGATTCTTCATCAAGCTGATAGGGTCTGAGAGGGGGTAGATAGGCTTAGAGGGGTATTCAGAAATACAGAGGGGTGTAGAGTGATGCAGTTGGGGTACAAAGGGGAGCAGAGGTCAGTGGGTCTGATAAAAAAAAAAAAAAACATTTCCTATGCTGATGGAAGGGCCTTGTCTGATGTGTGTTGCACTAACACCCCAGTCTTTGCCCTCCCCTGTCTCTACCAAGCTGTTTGATTTAAACCTTCAGTGCTCCCTAAACCTCATTTGTCACAATACTGCAGTCTGACTTTGAGGACCGACTGTTACTATAAGTGGTGAACATGAGCTGTACTTCAATCCTCTCCTTGTGAGTGGGTGGAAGGGCAGAGAAATGGAGGACCGCAGCTTGTCCAGGCGTTACAGTAATATGCCTCTTTACACAGTGAAGAGCCTCTCCGGGTAGGCGAACTTGCTAATGTGAGACTGACCCCATCATTGTTGAGGAACCTCGGGGGGGGCGGGGAGGGATGTCTGATCGGACTGGGTGAGAACACAAGGCCTGCAGCCAAACCAAGCTCTTACGTACTCTAAACAAAGCCACAGAGTTGTAGCCTGGCGATCAGAATCCAGATCTCTGTGGCTAACACTGTTTATTCCTTATATTTAGTGGTAAGCTGCATGGGCCGAGCTCATTAAGGGCCTGTTAGGATTCATAAGCAGTAATGATCAAGTTAACAACCACACAAATAAGTATGCTCACCACAAAATGTGAACAAATGCAATGGAAAAAAAGACCACAGGAAAATAGGAACTTCCAAAAATATCTCCCCTTTTGGAATTCATTCCTGCTGTTAAGGATGTTGTCTCTTCGTGAGTCATAACATTTTACAGAGGGATATCCTCTTATTTTGAGGGGGAATCTTCTTTCAAGTTGAATGAATATAGTGCTGAACATTCTGGCCTTGACACATTACAGTCCCACAATGCCTCTGACAGACACGCTAACACTGACCATTGCTGACAGACATGTCCAGCAGAGCATGACATCTTAACACGACACATCTTCATTAAGACTTACCGAACATTTCACAGACAATGATACTGGACACTAAAACTGATAGGTCATCACAACACTATGACTCACACCTTGTTTTCATTTGTACCGACAGCTCATCTCACCACTAGGATTAACAGGCCATGAGAACACTGATACTCACGAACAGATTGTCTGCATGAAGTTCAGCGTTCCCAGAGTTCTCTCTGGTCCTAACCTGTCAATGGCATTATCAGACAGGTGGAGTTTTTCAAGCCATGGTCCGATGTCTGCCGGGGTCATAACAGTCTTCTTCTTTGTTCTCTTTCTTCCTTAAGACATAGAGTAACCCAGATTTCAGTTTCAGGAATTTTCTACTTTCCAATAGCATGGCAGTGAAATTACTGCTGTTTAAAAAGACGCTATTTCATGCCACTTAATCATACTAACCTACATTAAAATAGATCATTAAAAAAGAGAGTGAACACCCTGCAACAGCTGTTCATATCAATAATTCTTTTTTATTTGTACTCTTTTAAAGGGAAATTGAAACACACTGAAGCAATATTATTCATTCCATCTCACTAGTATGAATGGTTTCAGTCCTAAATCAGCCTCACAAAGGGGACGGTCATTCATCACTTCTTCTGGGACACAAAACCACAAGTTGAGACACAGCCTTCCAGTGGCTGGGCCTGAGCCCCCTGTAGCCCTCCCACACCCCCTTTCTCTCTCAGAGGAGAGTCTAAAATGAGGAACAGACAGAAGCAAGGCAGAACAATTTCTGGGGGATTTGTGTTAATCCAGCAGCATTACTCAGAGAGCATTGACAGGATGTGATGGCTTGTTTTCCTTTCCGTGAACACATGGGAATGATTTCCCAACAAGCATTTAACCTCCTGTGAAGGATTATCTCCTTGTCAGTACATCCTTTGGAAGCACGCAGCACCACCAGGCATACTCGCTCACTGAGAGCGGTGGTGCAGGTGTGAGAAAGGAGAAGGAAGAGACATGACTGGATAAAGCAGCCTGAACCAATAACCTACCACTGGATACGCCACAAAATCGCATCACGTCAGTCAGTTAGCATTTTAGTCATGGACAGACAGGACACTTCTCAACTCAGGACGTTTTTATTTTTGGAAGGTCTGTTTGATGAGGTTGCTCATCCGTCTCTCTCTCTCTGGGTCAAGTAAACTGGGTCAAGAACCTGACTAAAGCTTAAAAATCATATGGGTTACAACCTACTGCGCACTTTATCTTACAGTGCTGCCTTGTCCTGCTAAGCACGCCACCACGGGCTTTTTAGCAGTGGCCCTTGAGCAAGAAATCACAGTAACAGAGAGATAACCTTTTAACTAATAATGGTTCTGAACCTGCTTTTGACTATTTCACAGATTTAAAAAGTTTGTCCATCTACGTAAAGATCACTAAATACTGGCTGTTTACTTTTTACTTTATTGTGTATTTCAGACCTACTCTAGTAGTGTGTGTTTGGTTCAGACCTACTGTAGTAGCAGACATTAGATCAAAACCGTCGTTTGTTAGCAAGCCATGTATGTACCCATTTTTTAAGAAAAATACACTTTTTAATTTTCTTTCCCCCGCCCTCTCTCTGTTGAGCATCTGAGAGGCACAAAGACAGTGTATTGAGTACCTTTGCCCTTTTTTCTTCCTCCCTCTGAAGATGCTGTCCTGGTCTTCTGTGTGTTTGATTTGGCAGTGCCTGTGAGGAGAACACACCCATTAGATCAGACACCTGGTGCTACTCTGTCCTCATGAATCATCACAGTGTTATTCTGCTCAGCACTCGCCACTCTACAGGGCGCTTATGACGCTCACACACCCTCACACTTCTGCCTGGACCTGTGCTCCACCAGAGCCCTCCTGATTCTAAAGGCTCTCTGTCCTACACTGACCCAGGCCAGGGTGTGAGCCCTGACGATTTTGGTATCTGCTGTTTCTTGTGTTGCAGGCCACTGGGAATGCAAAGATCCGCATTTGAACCCAAATCCATCCTAGTAACTTATATTGGGTGTTAATTAGGAGTTCTTTTGGTATAATGAAGATGTAACTCCACACTTTTCAACTCATGTGATTTGGTGAACCGTTAACAACAGAAATTGTTGTCAGGGTTTGGCACTAGCTCTTTGCATTTGTTTTTCTGTTGCTAGGGAGACCTATACCTCACCCGACTGCAGTACTTAGCCTGTTCCAAATTCTACTCTGAAATGTCTCAGAGCGTTCTGTACAAACGCTGCTCATTCTTTACAAGGTGTGTTTCTAAGAGCAGATTTAAGTGATTTCAGGTGACGTGAATTAAGGGAGCAAATGTGCACAACATACTCACTGTCAGGTCATGAAACAGACATACGCGCACACACACGGACACACATGTGTGCATACACTCACTCACACATTCTATCCAGCTACTTCCACCAGCTAAATCAGGCATCAGAAATACACTTGGAGACAGATGAAACATCGTGGACCACCCCATATGTGCTGACGTTTTCTACTACAGTGCCAATAACTGCCCCACCCTCTGTCAGTAGTGGCTACTACTGTGCTGATAATTGTCCCAGAAGAGCAAATAACTTAGCTTACTGTGCCCATAATCACCTCTAGCATCATCACTGCCAAATGGTAGCACCTCACTCCACTCACAGTTAGGGACTATGGTTGGTTTTGTGGAAGTGTGTGTTTAAGCTTAAGGGAAGGAGACTTGCTACAGTCTTGAGTCTGACTCTAGATAAGCAGAAGGATGTAACAGTGAACACACAGTGCAGACACTCTGCAGACAGACTCAATTTTTGGCTGCACAGCATGACACGGCTCTCTGTGGCTCGGGTGTGGTGGGAGCAGTGATCTGATTGGAGGAGAGAACGCTGGAGGTTGGCAACGAAGTACAGGAGGGAATTGTGTGATTGCGCAATCCCTTCTGGCTCCCACTTCACGTCCCAGTGACCTGAAGCAGAATGGCGCACGGTGTGCGAATGAGTTGTCGCTGGACCCAAATCTGATCACAGAAACAATTCCATCTGTCATTATAGGTGTGCAGCAGTTAGAACTGAGTCCATGTGTTCTTGGCTCTGGAGCTGAATGAGACTGTCCACAGCCGCATTCCCTTGCCTGCCAGGTGACTGGGCTCCTCTTGGGCCTCTTGGGCTTGGCTCTCTGCATACTCTGCCAGCACACCAACGAGCTCAGTGGCTCCCTCGCATTGCAGGTTATTGCCGTTTATGTATAGATCTCTAAAAGAGGAAGGAAGAGAAATAACCTCACAATGTATAGATTACAACAGTGCAAGCTGACAGGACAGTGCCCCTAAACCTGACACACCTCAACATTGTGTTTGATGTGAGAGCTCCATATACAAGTCACAATAAAAACACACAATAATACATGTGCCTATACAAAACATCAAAAATCACTGTATGTTGGGCTTTGTTACTACTTGGATGGCAGACGTCCCAGAAAAGCCAGGTCGCTGCTTGAAATTGCATTAGTGGACCAGTAGGGGGCAGTCTTCCCTATTGACCAAGCAGAAACCCAACCCAGTGCAGTGATAGGGACATTGTGCTGTTTTAGATGCCAACTTTTGAATGAGTTT
Organism: Megalops cyprinoides; assembly: GCF_013368585.1. NCBI lineage: Eukaryota > Metazoa > Chordata > Actinopteri > Elopiformes > Megalopidae > Megalops > Megalops cyprinoides. Next base: position 22,560,632 of record NC_050591.1, read on the forward strand.
AACTGTGGCCCTAGACTAACTGTGGTCATTAAAGATCCCATTGTACTGCAAAGATTAAGGGGTTCCCCAATGTCTTGACCAAATTCCTACTCTGGCTCTTCCCCAGTTTAATAGGCTAAATAAATTGCTCCCCTCTCTACCTCTGCTGATGTGTGGTAAGTGTGCTGGTGCAAAATGGCTGCCATGCCTCACCCACTCATTCCCATGGTTGTAGTTGAGGCGAGTCACCATCTATTCACTACAAAGGGTTTAGAATCCCTGGAATGTGCTATATAAATGGAATACATTTCAACAGCCATGAAAGTACCAAATGAACCTATATGAGATGCACAATGATATAAAAAACAACAAAACGACAACCGTGTGCCCACCTGATAGCACTTTTGGAGACCAGTGCAGCCAGCAAAGGTCCACTGCCTGGGTCCAGGTTACAATAACACAAACTCAGGGAAACAACATGTTTGTCCCCTTCAAGGCCACACAGTAGCCTTCTCACTCCTTCCTCTTCAATGCTGGAATGCAAAAGGAAGAGGGTGAGTGAGTGATTGAGTGAGGAAGAGGGAGAAGGAGACATCGAGGTACAGTATATGAACTGAAGAAAGAACTGTTTGAGGTAAAGCTGTAGCACACCCTTCTACATGTGTGTGGTGACTGTAACAGCTTTAGACAGATGTATGGGAATTGGACCACCCTCAGACAGACCTGTGTTAATCGAAACACATCTTCAGACAGATGTGTGGGAAGCGTAACCCCCTCAGACAGACAAGTGATCACTATATCACACTTGGACAGCTGTGTGGTGATTGTAAAAAATCCTCACAGTTAGATCCCAAATGGTGCTTGGATTTGGATAAATCGGCATGCAATATGTACTACAATGTACAAAGCATCTGAAAGAAAGATGCTTAATGTCTGATACTAAATATGAGACCAAGGTAAACTTCAGAGACCTGTCAACAAAAGTGTAATTCTGTCTATTTCTGTCTTCCCAAAAACACAACAAGCAGAAAAAGAATGAGAGAATGAGAGGGAGACAGTAAGAGACAGTGAGAATGAGAGGGAGAGAGAGAGAGAGAAAAGTAAAGGATATCCTCACATGAACTCTTGCCATACATTACAATCAGGACTGTGGATCCTTTGATGCTTTTGTAGGAACACCCAGTTCCTAGAATTTCCTGGAGGGTAATCCAGAGTGTAATTAATGTGTGCGAGTGTTTCATCTCAGGTGTTCTGACACTCACACACACATGCACAGGGTCACTCACGCAGTGTAATCCAGGCAGAGGGAGGTGAGGGAGCTAAGCGCCACCGCCCTGCTCAGCCGCCCCAGAGACCAGGCATCCAGTCTGCAATCCAGCAGCTCCAGCTGCCTGAATGGGTACTCTGTCTGCCCCCGCCTCTCCAGAAGGAGGCACTGTGCAGCCATGAAGAGAGAGGCACTTGTCAACACAGGGGTCCATTTGCCAAAGGTAAGGTTCTCAGAGACTAAACACCAGGGGTAGGGGCAATCTCCTTTCACACCAAGATAATACACAGACATAATAATACCTTCCAAGGTCAGACAAGTTGCAAACCTTATGTACAAACTTTCTACAGCAAACAGTACAGGCACAATGCTAATGTCTGAGCTCATTACACCTGATATGCACCACTTCTTCAAACATAACATTAGATAAGCTGCAATGCTCAGGCCCAAGAACACTAAATAGTCTCTAAACAGGTGCAGAGGATGCTCATATGGCTGGATACTTAAAAGTTAATTTGGTCAAGTGGGTATACTGTACATGTATACTGTACATGTAATGTCATCTGAGCTATCCATAACATCTGAATGAACATGAAATGATTCAAAACATTGTGCAGTCAATATTAAATTAAATACAACATGCATTCTCTTTTTTAAACCAGAATATATTAATTCCAATTCCAAATTATGCAATTAAATTCAAGTTCAACAATTCAAAAATTCAAAAATTCCAATTCCAATTCCAATTCCGGCCCCAGTTTCAAGATTCTTGAAATTCAATTCTCCACTTCATGAGTGAACTTGGAATTTCAATGTAAATTGGAATTGACCCCAGCCTAGATAAACGCAAAGGTTTCATATGCCTCTAGGCATGTCTGATCTGAGGAAAATCAGAAAATCAGAACGTGGGAAATAGGGTTTGGTTTACTGGTAAAGAGACCATTCAGAAGCTAAACTCAAATTGATTTTGCCTCATAAAATCTCAGCATTCTCAGTGTATGACCAAATTCTGGGAATCTGTGCGCTTTGTAGCAGGAGAGACAAGTCAGTGAATGAGGGGATTGTTCAGACTCCAACGACCCTTGAGATTTAAAAAATTTGACTTGCTGTGGTCTGGAGTAGCTTGTGGACATGATATACTGAGCCAAACGCCACGTCCCAATGACAACTTATCAGTGGCAATAGGACAACTTTTACAGCTAGCTTATCACATCTCACCTTAAAGGCACCAATAATTTTATTTTAATGCTAGACTGCTTTAATGACATAGTACTCCTGCTATTATTATTTACGATTAAACACAGTTAACCATTAGTATCAATAACACCTAATACCCATTTTAAGCTGTCATTTTCTGTGGATAATTTTATCACTAGTAACACGTGTGCAATTCGATGTATTTCACTCTCTGTGCATTAAAAATGAAGATTAAAAATGAAGATCTGTGAAGATATTTCTTTAAAAGCCAGCGTCCACCCTTTGAACATGTGATAGAGAGCTTTGGTTATAGTTGCAGTGACTGTCTGCAGGCACACAGAAACTTAGAGAGTGAGGAGAATACAGGGATTTGGAGTAAACAGCTCCACATTCCCCAGATGGGCCTTAAAACAAGGATGTGTTGCAATGATTAGTTGATCGTGACTCATAAAAAGAGGAGTTATGAAATCTGGAGAGATTTCAACTGTGTTGTGTAACTCAAAGATAGGGACTGAGGGGTACCATATTAAAAAAGAAAGGAAAATCCATGTTATGATGGACATGCCAGTCCCGAATGAATACATCCGTCTTGCAAACTGTTAAGATGAAACAGCTGGTAGTTAATGGAAAATTATTGATGTGCACATAATAGTAAAAATAATGTTTCTGCTGGGGCGTTTCTGTAGCAGCAGCTTGGTGCCATGAGTCCTCAGCATTGCATGCCTGTACAGTGGGAATAAGTAACAGATGGTTTAGTCTAGAGCTCAAAGGGACTGAAATCTCTGTGTGGATAAAACATGACAACGGAAGTGTAGAGTGTGTTGTCCTTGTGGTATGTGCAGATTCTGTGAGTGTGTGGACACCGTATGTTGTGAGTGCATAATTTGTTTGCTGTGTGTGTAACTGATGCTCATGTTCTATCACAGAGCAAAGTGTATTCCAAGAATGTAGTATTCCTCTCTACCTTAACTTAGAAATAGCACAGCATGTGTACCATACATCTGAGCTACCACAGGGTTGCCTCACAAGTATCTGCTACATTTATCGTCACTGTAGTTGACACAGAACTGTATTATTGTATCAACTACAGGGGAGAAAAATATCAAAGACATTTTCCACACATCTTTTAGAAACCCCATAGTGTTTATGCCTGGGAAAACAGTGCCTTAAAGAGGCTGTGGAGCAGAAATATTTTTTTTTTTCCTGCTGGCTGTCCTGGCAATGGTTGCTGTCATCATGAAGTGTTAAACACGAGTGTCAATAAAATCTAACAATAGACTACGAATTCCAGAACTACCCTGCCGAGCACTAAGTCACTTACAAGCTCGGCAACATCCTGATGCCTTGGTGAAAGGCCCCAGATGACCAGCTCTCGTCCTTCTGTGTAGCGTGTGTCCCGCAAAGCTAATACCAGTGCCCGGAGGCTGCAGGACACCTCCACCCCAGATGTGTTATGGGGAAATGCCAGAGTGATCTGCCACAGAAACAAACATGTCAGACATAGCCTACACAGACTGGTCTCAGATAGAGCCTGATTGCAGACTGCGTGATTATAGAGAACGCCTGATTTCAGAGCATTCAGCCATAACCAGTTTCAGAGAGATTCTGATTTTATATACATCTACACACATGACTCTGTAGTTAAATCAAAGGCCACAGAGTCACATGATCTGGCAGAGACCCTTCTGCACCTATTACCTGCTTGGCACGTATTAAAAATTTTTTAAAAATTAATTGGAGCTCCCTTTTGTCAAGGCTTCTTAGCAGGTATACCAAACATAAACAAGACATAAATAAAAATTATATCCCACAGAGGACTCTGCACTTTGAATGTTTCCACTCTCAGCACATAAGTGGTTATCTCACATAAAAAGACCCTCAGAAGATCTAGACCATCAAGTTGATGAATCCTGCCTTGTGGAGATATGACAAGCTGCCCATCCCACTGATCCAGGACCTGGAGTCGGGCGTGCGTATGTATGGGTATGTATGTTTGTGTGTATTTGAGAAAGAGAGTGAGTGTGTGCATGTAAGTGGTGTGTGTGTCCATGTGTGAGTGAGTGTGTGTGTGCCTGTGCTTAAGTACATACTTATGTGCCCCCATATGAGTGACTGCATGTGGGAGCGTGCGTGTGCGATCGTGTGTGTGTGTGTGTGAGTGTATGAGTTTGTGCATGTGTGTACCTTTGTCATGCTTTTTCCATCTTCAATGCAGCGCAGAACATCCTGCTTCACTGAGGGACCGACACAGCTCCCGCTTTCTGCACAGTGTCCTTCATATGATTGCCAGAACCCTCTGAGTTTGGCGGAGACAACAGAGGCCTTCGAGCCTGGCTTTGCCATCATTTTGCCCCTCTTTGCCTGCTCTTTCCTCAACATATTTCTCCCCACAGATTTCACAACCTATTATTTGAAGGGAAGAAAAGAAACAATAAAGTCCTTACATTTTTTGGTTGTTATTAAATCAGATATGGTTGGGTACTCTGCTGATTGTGCCATGTGTCTGGTAATTTATGGGAAATTCACATCCAAGTTGAAATATGAGTAAAATGAGTAAAGGGGCTGCCAATAAATCATAAATCACATGAATACATCACCCAAAAAAATTTAGCAAAACAGACTTTTACAAGGGAGATTTAAAAATGTATACGTTTACGTCATGTATACTAATACTTTTCTGTTACATCTACAATAACAATAAATTGCAGATTTTAAAGTCATAAAACACAAATAATTTGTATGGTATATAATACCATAAATATTAAAATGTTTCTATAAAAAAGAGCCAAGTTGGGATTCTGTCCAGAAAGAATTAATCTAAAGAGCCCCACAATGTCTGCCCTGTATGCTGTCTGCATTTTATATGAAACAGCTGATCCCTAATTATGTACTCATTATATGGAATGAAAATGCAGCATTTCTTTTAGATCTTTAACAGGAAATTATACATCATTACACAAAATCATTTGGTCTTTCTGGTATTCATCTTGCCAATTTCAAATACAGGCCCAAAGCCCATTGTTGACACGCATGAATGATATGTCCATTAACCAGTTAAAGCTGAGCAATAACTAAAATTACTATGAATACATACTTTAAAAATGCCTATCTGTCTAAAGCACTACAGTAAATCTAAGCCCCCTCTCACCAATGGTCAACTTGTAGCCTACCCATACCAAATGGCTGAAGCCAGGCAGAGCTATGGATGGTTTTTAATTGATATAGTCTTGACGAGAGACTTGGGAAAGGTTGCTGCTGGAAGAGGTATTTATGGGTCAGTAGAGGGCACTCATCCCTCTGAGGCAAGTAAATCCAGTGCAGTGATTGGGGGGGCGACACTGTACTGTAGGAGGTGGTTTTGCAGATTAGACTTCACACAGAGGTTTTGACCAGCTGTGATCAGCCTAGATCCTACAGCACTTATCAGTCCACCAAAGCACTTAATACCCTGGGGTGCAGCTGCATAACACTGACATGCAGGTTTGAAGTACGATTTTCAAGAGAGAAGCACAAGAGTGAAACCGATAGAAAGGGATTGGGCATCACTAATAAACAAGAAGCAGGGTGTGAAATACGGGGGGTCTCGGGGGGGGGGGGGGCTAATTTTTTGTCTATGCGGCAAAGTGTTGGCGAGAATAATAATTTTGAATTTACATCAAATTTAATCATAGTTACAATCTGCATACAGCTCTGCGTCCACCTCCACACCCATTACTCTTGTTTGAATTACTCATGAACTTGTCATTGCATAGATATGGAACTCATATCACAAGAAATAGCGGAACCAGAGCTTTGTAATGATGCCAGTCACATATTTGTACTTACGAAGAAACTTAATAACTAGTTTCTTCACCCATTTTCACACTCCTGCTTCTAAGTCACGAAGTCCCTATTGCTTCACAACATACCACATATCAAAATAAACAGTAGAACTTACCCTTTCCGATGATATTAGTTGTTTCTCTGTGTGACAAAGCTTTGTTTTGAAATCACAGCAAATTTCTGAATTGTCTCCAACATAGAGCTGACATTAAATCCCACTTTGTTTGAAAAATAAACACAATTGCAATGATTCAAAAGTTGTGGTCAAAAGACGTGCGCAGGTTTTCCCAGGAAACTTCCATTATTTGCATGTCAAACTTTATTATGAATAATCATCATACATGGATCCATAAACTTTGTATGTTCGCCTGACGTTACCCAAGTTGCCAGATCGTCTGTGAAACACAATCTACACACACAATCCACACATTACAGTTATTTATGTACTTATTTATTTACTATCCACCCCCCCCCCCCCCGAAAAAAAAAACCTCCTATATTTTGCAACCTAAATGTTAGCAGGTATGGGTAGGGGGGACCCCCCCAATTGCCACCAGGTATTTCGCACACTGACAAGAAGGTATCGATTGTGTGCACCCCAACATCATAACCTTTAGAATCTAGCTACAGTTAAATGATTGCTGAGGCTTAAGGTAAAAATGACCAAGCCCTGTTCCATTCCTCTTAGCACACAAAGCACACTTTGCTGTAATTGGGCTAGACATCGCCTATGACACAGTCAAGATGACTGAGACACACGCGCTTTGTCTGTGAAGAGAAAAAACATGCCTCTGCCATTTAATTTTAATGTGGTCTGCTTTCACTTATCAATACCTCAGTCATTTTATTATTTCAAACATCCCGTGCCTCTCTATGCTTTGCCAAAAAAATAAAATATAATAAAAACACTGGTTGTCAGCTAGTATTAAGTAGAAGCCTGTAACTACTACCCTGATAAATTAAAAAAGAGGGCTGAAAGTAATGGAAAAACAAACTTTGATTATTATGGGGCCAAGCACTATAGGTGCTTGGGCACTCTTGTGTTCTTGTTCACATCTTTACGATAGAGGAGGAGACCATTGGCATTGGTGGGTCTGTGTTTTGCTAGTTTGAATATATGCTGCATGCCGTTCTTCCTGTTCCTGACTTCCTCACTTATTTTATTGTATTACCAAGTTTTATTTAGAGTGAGAATGTATTCTTGTGTCAAGAACAAATCCTGTTTGCATATAAGTCTTTATCATTGGTAGAAGACTCACATTTCCCTGTTTGTGGGCAACAATATGTCCCCACAAATGTCAAGGATCTCCTGTACTTTATTTACTTTTTATTTTATTTAATTTTACTATTTATTTTACTATTTTTAAAATTCACTCACCTTTTTGAAAAATGTCTATAAAACCCAGTTTTGATCAAAAACTACGAAAATGTAGTAGTTATTTACAGTCCACTTGCCCAATATAACATCTGTTTGGCCTGACAGTAAGAGCCCTATAACATGTGTTTTTGTGCAATGTTTAAGCCTTCATAAAAACATATCATGGATAGAAAAAACTATGTAACCTTCTGCATATATGTACCTGCTCAGGCTCACTTTTGACTTCCATCATACTGGATTTTGATGTCCATCATTTCGGGGTGACACCATAAAGTGGAAGGAAATGTATGAATTTCCAGAACATATCAGTGTTAAAACACATTATTGATGAGATAATACATTTTATTGATACACTGGACTTAAATCACACTGTGGACAAGTGGTCTGTGGACAGCTGAGCTGAGGTTAGCATTTTATTTCACCTACATTATAGCCCTGCATCTCAGCCCACTGTGTCATGTACTGAATAAGAATAAAAAGAACAATTTTGTTGTTGTTGTTGTTGTTTTTTTTGTTACTTTTTTGAATGCTACTTTTTGAATGCAAGTATGATGTCCGACACAAATGTATGTAGAATAATTTCAGGTTTTAGCTTTAACCTAGCGCATAACACTTTGCAAATAGACTTAATGAGGGAGTCCTTCAAGAACAATTGTAAACGATTTGTAAATGATTTTCAGTTATATTTCAAAGATAATTTTTATGTCTCTAGTAAATTTAAAATTTCTAACGTCTGTTAAACTAACAGCTCACAGTGCACGAGGTGTACAACTACAGCTGTACATACCCATAGCCTGCACTCAGGTACACTTTATCCCACGCTCAATGTGCAACAGCTGTCTAAAACAAATTGTTGTACAGACCCACAGCCTGCACTCCTGTACACTTTAACTTATTGTGCAGTAGCTGTTAAAGTATTGTACAGCATCTGTTCAAATTTATTTTTCTATATATCTCATTCTTTCCATCCTTACGCCATTGTATGTATGTGTCCTGCACTACTCTTGTTGTTTGTTGTTCCAGTACTATTGGATGGTATTTGTTGTTGTCACGTTGTAAATCATTGTGTGAACGCACTACGAGAGACACTGGAACCGGAGTCCTTGTTTGTGTAACTCCTTGTATGTGTAAAACCATACTTGACCAATAAACACTGATTCTGATTCTTATTAAGCATGAGAAGTTAAAATGGTTAATTGAATTGAGAATAAAGTATGACGTTATCAAAAACATTATAAGTATTGCTTGTAGTGCAAAATCCACAGCTCACGTTTTATATATCGTCAGTGTATTCCGCAGGTATGTTTAATACGTAGCAAATTGTGGTATTGCACCGGACTTCCTGAACTTGTGCATAGGATACTTTGGTTACATGCCAGACAGACTCACTATTATGCCACTAAACAGGACGAAATGGAGACAAACTAGTTGCTGGATAGATCAACGTAGGAATGCATGAAAAAAGCCAATTCAGCTAGTACTGGAAACGGTGTAAACACATACACGCTCACTTAATCCTAAAAAAATCATACCTGTTACAACGAATTCAAGACATAAGCCAGACGCTCGAAGTGAAATACCCCAGCACTTACAACAGAAACACATGTTATTCAAAGAGCGAAGGTTAACCTTAAGGCATCTAGGCCATCTAGCAGGGTTGGTTTCTATTCCTCCGACGGTGTGTCACAAAAAATGTCATAGAGCTTTGAGAAGTTATTTATAGCTATAAGTTATTTATAACTTAATGCCAAAATGCACATCAAGTCATTTTTGACCCAAGCAATGCACTCACCCGTTCACCAGATTTCTTTCTCGCTTCTTCTCAAGCGTCTGTTGCCCTAGCAACAAGCTACCACTCTGAATTGAGTAGTTCTTCATGCTCGTCATGTTCGTGGCCCTCATTTCAGAGCAGGTGCTGCGCAGGTCCATTGATGTTATAACCGTCTTGGAGGACTGAAAGGGGACAGTGACGGTTATACTGGCATATTCATATTGTTGCTAAAGATACAAGCTTTAAAGTAATGCCCAAAAATAATGTGTTTGGGCTCCTACCGAGAAAAAAAAAGATGGTTCACTGAGCAGCAGTCGTCGTGATTGGTCATCCACTCGTGACTTTCGGTGTATCAGTGTGCAGTCAGAGCTGTCGGAATACAAGTGGCAGCCATAGCTGTAGACGTCATGTTTGCGCAGTTCGAACGTGTATTTTCTCTTAAAATAGAATTTGCGTGCGCGTGTGCCAATGTGTTTACAGTTTTTCTCAATTACTTTCATACATCAACTAAGACTGTGGTTACGAGGATCAAAACCAGATATTTGTCCATCAAAGCATTGCATGAATATGCTCTCACTTTTTTCCACACAGATGGCAATACCATAAACACACTTTTGCAACACAATTACCACAAGGTGGTTATGAGAAATTTAGCACAAATAATCGGATATTATCTGATCAATTAACAATTACCTAAATTTACATTTCACGTAAAAATTCAAGTTACTTAGAGAGTAACCCCTTTAATGAAATGTGTTCACCTCTTCCTGTGAAGACTCTAAACAATGAGAAATATAATGTGGTCTGCAATGTTTGAGATATTATTTTATTATTTTGTTAGTTTGACTATTATCAATAAAAAAATTTACAGAGATGTCCTATCAGAATACGAGACAGAATGATTATTGTGATGTCTTCGGCATATTTGCCTACAGGTAGCTAGCTTGTTCAGAAGTTTGTTTGTTGTTACTATCCTCCTGTATGTTGTAATGCTTTTATATGTGTTACTATAACTGTGTGGGATTTAGTTTTCATTTGGGAACGCTAATGTGGCAGTTTTTTTTTTCAGATCATGAGTGCAGAGCTTGCCAAGGGCGTAACTTTGGATTGAACATTGGGGGGGGGACCTCTCTGTTGCCTTGTAATATGCATGGCTGGTGGCTATCATCATCACATGTAGATAGGTAGCTCATAAGAGCTCTCCGTGCACAGCTAGATAGCTATTGTATCTAAGTAGTAAGATCTCAAGGGATGTAGCCATTATTGTTGGGGATAAGGCCTTACAATTAGCTGCATTCTTTTAGTATTATTTGATATTGCTGCTGCTGCTACTACTACTACTACTACTACTAATAATAATAATAATAGCATTAATACTGAAGTACCTATTCTATTTTCTGTTTTATTCTGTACATTATTTTAGCTGTTTGCTAAATATTTAGCCACTCATTAGCTATAATTTGTATCAATTCAGAGCTTGGAATTCTCACTGGATGCAAGAGGTCGTGCTCTCTAGCCCACAGTGCTTTTGCCAGGGGAAGGTTACTTCATGTAAAACTTCTGTAAAACATGGCATCTGTACTGACTTTAAATGAGATAGCAATGTCAAGAAAAAGTGTGATGTAGTGCAAGCCCCATAACATGTCTGGAAAATCAGAGATCAAAACAGAGATTGCACAGGCATTGCAGAGGCTTTACAGTGACAATAATTACATTTTTATTTATAAAGACTTTGGGGAGAGTACTCAATACACAGTGGCAGAAACACAGGATATGGGCCGTTATATATAGTAATGGACTGTTACCTACTTACTCACGCACGTATGCACTCATTCACTCAATCACTCATTCAGACATGCTTCATAAAAACCAGCTGGATCAGTCCTCAAGGACTGGTTTTAAAAATGAGAATCAGGTTCATCAGTAAGTACAGGATACTGTCTCTTAAACCTGTTCCAATGCATGACAACAACCATTCAAACAGAGGAAGGGAAACTCATCTCACAAATCACCTTGTTATGAAGAAACCCACCAGTAGATTTGGAGTGGTTTACATGTATAAAAAACAGTGCATCAGACACAAAAATTCACATGAAAGCCACAGCAGAGGATGACTACAATAACAAAGCCATGATTCCTTTAACCATCTTACGTAAATGACGTGATTGGCAGGAAAACAGTCCTTTGCCTGGAGCCCCTCACGTTGTTGAAGTGAGCTCTCTGTCAGGACGTTTTCGCTTTATTTTTAACAAGATGTGGCGTTTGTTGGCTTATCTGCCTGCATCTGGGGCTGGGATGGGTGAGGTGGTAAACAAGGCTGTCTCCAACGCACAGCAGGCCTGCGGCTCCAGTCCTAGGTTCTGGTCCCAAGTCACAGCCCAATACGACCCTGCGTTCAGATCAAAGCCCACAATGCTCCATGGGGTCCAACGTGAGCCCGGAAAACCCTGCTGTTCAATACTGGAGACCACAACAACCTTTATGAGCAGAACCGAGCCTGTGACGCCACACGTTGCCAGGTTTGGGTTTGGATGGCCTGATCCAAGCTGACTGTAAGATCTCGTTGTAAACAAAACCTTTAAACTTTACTTGGGGGACTGAGTCAGAGCTATGGACAGAAACCTCACTGGCCTGGCTACCATCAGAGGTCTGCTCTCGGTAACAGCACATGGGAAGTTGTTTGGTTTGATTTTCATTTATACATTCCCTTTTTTTGTGAACACTGTGAATGGTTCTATTTAGTGAGATGGTGGTAACAAAAACCCACAGCAGTGATATATCAAAGAGTATCAGATATATTGAAGGGAACACACAGCCTTTGAACCTGGTCTTTTCCGTCATCTGTTCTGTGCCCCTGTTAACCAGTTCCTTCCTTAGCTTGTGAATATTCATCAGCAAAAGACCACTTGGCTTCCTCTCACCTGCACCAAACAACACAGTCTGTCTCTCTCCCTCTTTCTAAAGATTTAATCAAAGGATTTGCAGATTATAGTCACAGGTCAGTGAGAGAAATGTTTCAGATATTATATCAAAGTGGTCAAATGAGTGATGGATGTTTGTGAACCTGAGGAATACATCATATTTTATGTATTATAATATATAATATATTGTATATTATATAAAATACTGTGCAGTTGATCAAATAGAGGTGATGGTCCCATTGTGATCTGAGACCCATGTCTTTATTGACTAATAAACCTTAATAAGCTTACCTGATGGTTGACTGTGCTTATGTAACCTTACATAAACTCATTCTCTATAGGAAATATGGCCAAAGCAGATTTCTGTTCCCTGCCACAGCCACTGTCTCCATGCACTTGGGGCTTCAACCAACAGTGACTAATAAAATCTGTAATTGTTCATTTACAATATCCTGAATAACTAAAGCCAAACTGGGAATCAGGAGGACTATTATTTTAATCTGTGACAGCAATTGTTGGCAGTTACTGCAGCCATAACATAAGTCACTACTCTGTTGATGATGTGACCCTGGCAAATTCACTTTATTAAATTAATGCTTGAGGAACCATAGCTTCCAAGTCTCATTGAATCTTTGAAAGCTGGATTGGACTCTATTCCCCTAGAGATCAGGCAAGATTGTTTATGCTACTAGTTCTATCATGGAAATCAACCATATCAAATTGGAATGAAATTCTGACTGTCAAACTTTGAGAGTTCTGTTTGACGAATTTCAAACCTTGTTCTGGAATGTGGTGGACTTCCTCCACCCTGGACCTTCCCCCACATGATGGTGTCCTCTTGATCTGAGAAGTTGTTACATCTGTCACCCTCTACACATTTCATATTAAAAATGTTATACACACCAGTGACCAATGTTGGCAGCATATACATATTTGCTTTCAGTAGCCCATGCCTATGGGAGTGATATACTACTATATAACATACAAACGTGATTTATTCTCCCATACACCCTTGTACCCCTATCCTTCTCTTTACACAGGTGTCCAGAATTTGTCCAGGTGTCCAATCAATTAATAATAGTTTATATGTGAAGGGGATATATCTACAGAAACAGATACACAGAAATAAAAGAAATTGTTTTCATACTTCCATGGCATCATACACCCATGGCAAAGTAAAACAACAAGGCTTCTGTCTGCTTTTTGATGGACTAATTACCCTTGATATGGAAGAGATTAATGATACTACACTGTCATTAATTTACTAATCAAAATAATCCAGAACTGACAACTGATTTATAAATGCCCATTATTGACAGATTTACATTTTTACAACAGTAATACATGGATTGCTTTAGTCCAGGGCTGATGTGTTTGAAATTACAGCACAGGATTAGGCCTCTCCAGAACACAAGCATTAGTCAAGTCACAGTTTCAGAGTCCTCCCTGTCCCATTTGCTTCTAATTTATCATTTGTATTGTATTCATTTCAGTGGATTTAAGCTGTCCCTCAGCACTGTGACACTGCTGTAGAAACACACACGCTACACAGTCGCCTCATATCCTTGTATGTTTAACCCCCGGTGAGGACTGTGTTCATGATATAAACTGTTGTCACTTGAAGTACAGTTCCTCCAGTCAGGTTATATGCACCTCCAAAGGAACATGGTGTGAAGCAGGGATAGAAGGTCAGATCACAGTTGAGAGGGAGCCCTGTGAGGAACTGGCAAGTGGTTGCTTCAAAAACAGATCGCTGGTCTGGTTTTCTTCTTTTCTTCCTGGTTTTACAATTGCTTTCACAAAATTAATAACATTATTGACACATTTTTCAAAACTCATAAAACAAAACATTCTCTGGCAGAAAAACCACTAAAACATGCAACAACACAGATTTTCCAAGGTTCTGTTTGTATTAATACATCTTCTGAAGCAGATACCTGTAAAAAAAATCATGGAATATTTTTCACCAACGAAGCACATTGTCACCAAACATGTGATAAGACCAATCAGTGACAGCAGCCGGGTGGGTTTTTCAACAAAACCTTTGCTTTGATCATCCATACATTTTGTTCAGAGAACTGATGAGAATGCAGAATTACAAAACAATTCTGTAAAATAGGCTCTGATTGTAAGACTCGTGGTATCCATAGGGTACATTGCAGCACTGTGCTCTCCTGATTAGTGAGCAGTGACTATTTGCAAATGCATTTATATTGAAGTTTGCAACAAATACATTAGCATTTCAAAAGCGCATTTAATAACAATGTAATTTAGATCTTTGTGAATTTGCACATTTGTATGTTTTGTAATTATATGTAAAGCATGTAAATTGTATTTATGTATGTAGTCTTTAAAACTTTGTTTGCTGCTGAGTTTTTAAAAAGTTGCTTGCAGTTCTGTCATAAAAAAGTCAACAAAAAAAAAAACAAACAAAAAAAAAACAACAGTAACATAACATGCCTATAACCACAAACCACTCAGATTAAGAATGTGGGGAAAAAGAGGTTTTGAGGTCCACAACTGAAGTAATTACCGAGGTTCTGAGTGATAAAACAGAGCAAATAAGGAACAGAGAGGCAATTCCATTTTCTCTCTTGAAATGCAATGTATTCCTCACAGCTGAGATCAGACCTCACATTAACAGAACACATGACAGACCAACTTACTGTTAGAGTGCTATATGTAGAACATGAGTGCACTCAGTACAGTACATTTAGCATGTTCCCTGGAAAAAAGCTGAGAAAAAGACAGAAATCTATCTGCTCCAACATGAAGGATTTATAGGATTGCACATTTAGAGGATTGCACTGTTGGTGGCATCTTACATTCATTATCACCAAAATGGGCTCCTTCGGTTTCAAGTGGAAAGACCATGTCAGGGATGGGGTTGGGGTGGGGGTGGAGGAGTGACCTGTCAGAGCAGACGATCCCTGTGTTTGAGAGATTCCAGATGAGGGCTGGTGCGGTTCTCCCAGGAGAAGGGGCCCCAAATGAGGAGTGATAATGCAGCAAGGGGCTACCCAGGATCAAGAGGTCAATACAGGGGTACAAATTGAGTGTGTGTGTGTGGGTGTGATTTGGGGGATTCTCAATCCATACTGATCCTTTGCTCAAGGTCTGATGGGGAACCCCCCCCCCCAGCCCCACAGCATACATACATACAAGTAAATTCACCTCTACACCTTGTTTATCTTCCTTTCATTTTTATCCACCGACCTTGGTGGTGCATGTTCCTCTTTCACTTGAAACATAATTTGATGTTTGAGTTCAGCCTCCAGAAGTTTCTACTTTTGTATCAACTGTGTCATAGGTTAGAAAATTCAGAAACACTTCACGGGACTTAGCTCACACCTGTTTCTGAAACCAACTGGATCCATTCTGCAAGGCTGAGGTTATCCTTCTGTCCATGGATGGAGGGTTGCAGAAGTTTGCACTGTTTCACTCCAGGCTTTCGTATAAATCTTAAATGTTTCCACATTTGCCTGACAGATGCGTTTGTTCTGGGCTGGTTACATTTGTCATATCTGAGGACATTACTCATGAGCACAGCTGCGATTTTACAGGGGTGACTCAGATTCCATGATCAAGGGTTAAACAGCAGTGACCTACCTGAGATCTGAACCTATGACCTGATCCACATGAGGGAGCTAGCTGGAAAGCAGTAGGTAAAATTAATGAAATGTTGATCAACCTACTATTAAAACAATCCTGACACAATGAGCCATGGAAACAAATTTAATTTGGTGTTTATTAAGACAAAACATTCCTGTGTCTGTAACTGTCCATGCATTTTATTTGTTATTATATGATATAAATATCTTTAATGCACTTAACAGTACTTGCCATATTTGTCTTGAATCATCCTCGAAGTGGAATGTTTTATGGTGTTGTATGCCAAATCACATAGGATTAGGAAAAAGATATGTATTTTTAATATCTGCTGATTTTAGTGTTGCAGCTGTTTCCCAATTCAAAACGTTATGAGTTCAAATGCAAAGCTGGACAACACAATTAAACACAAAGATAACCTGGATCATATTAATTGAACTGATGTGTAAAATGCAAGCTGTGTTAAGTCAGAATAATATTAATATTAATATTTTATGTTCTCCATAAATGGTCTGGAAACCAATCAAGGATTTAAGCCAAGATTAATAAATGGTTATAGCTACATTTCCTGAACATTATTATCAGAACTACGTGTTCTTGACTGATCATGAATGTTTTTATTTCCTTTTAATATGTGATGTATTTATTTTCTTTATGCAGAAACGCCTGAAAAATGTGGCAGACGATTGTGTTTTAGTTATTACTATTGCAGTGTAATATTTTTTGAGCAATATGATATATAGCGCTGATGTGCCAGTTATATTTAAATCAATATCCCTGCTTTAAATCGATACCTTATCCCATGAAAGCTTTTTTTTCCCATTTCCACACTAAACACTTGCCATCTGGTAAAAAATGTATGGAACTCTTCCACTCTCTCGAGAACAACAAAATGCAAGCTTCTGTTGTTTAGGACTAGAGCTAGAAACAAAAAAGTCCTATGGAAATTGTGAGTAAGCTGTAAATATCGATATTAAACTATTTACGACATGAAAGAATATTGTGTTTTCGATTCTGTCGTAAATGTACAGAATGAATAAATGAACCTTGGTCATTACAGGTTAAAAGTGGATGATGCAAAAAAGACATCATTGCCTTTAAAGCTGCTGAAAGCCCGAGCGCTGCCAACAGCCCCCTCTCCTATAAAACCCGTCAGAGTCCCGTGCGCGTCTAGTCCATGAGGAGTGCCGCACAAACCTGCACATACTGTGGGAAGTAACGCTTGGATACTGATACACAGCGTCGCAAGGAACTTTCAGAAAATATGACACCTGGGAGCAAGCGTGAGGCCACGGAACTGGATAAACCCACTCCCACGCCCAGCCCAGCAGGTAGGTTTCGCCGTAAATATATCTGACTGAAAAATACACACGATATAGAGATTATAATCTAGATGAACGTTACAACCAAGCATTTAAAATATCATTATTATCACTTTTATCTATTTATTGGCTGACCGCAGATATGTATATGGTATATATTCATACAGTCGATTGCTTACATATCGAGTTTTAGTGTAAATTGTTTTTTTTTTTAAGTTCCAGCATCCAATTATTTTAAACTATTTAATGAACGTGTCAGTTTATGTCTTATTTTGTATCAGATGATCAGATGAAATTGAAAACAGCAGTTTACTTGGGATTTTCTTGCATGCAGATCATGTATGATATTCTGAATGTATTCGTTCATCATAAAAGCAGACCTACCACAGCGGGGTGTTAGACATTGTCTGCCATAGCACCTGATGGTTGATTTATCTGAGTATTTTCGCCATATTTGGTATTATGTTATAGGGGCAGTGTAGCCTAATTCCAAACCAACAAATGAAAGTGTAGTGGCGCGGGGAAAGGGACATTTTAACAAAAAGAGATATGCATGCTATCATACTGATATTATATGAGTAATAACTATCCTGAGGATTTGGAGGTTCTGAAATTGATTTCCCCCCCAACAAGACTGGTACATCGGAGACTGTGAACATTATTAATATAGGTTGTGCTATTACTCATTTACAGCCTTAACAGAAAATCATAAAACAGGAAAACGGTGTTTATCCAACTTTATCGAATCTGATTATTACCTTAAACTTCAAAAATGTTTTGAGTCCACTGCAAGTACTGTACTGTTTGTAGAGTATTTTAGTGTGAAATGGGCTCTGTATCTCACATATGGTGGCTACACCTTGGTGGTGTGTGAACTGAGTTAACCCTCGACGCGGTTGTTGTAGAGACCTGTGATATCATTGGATCAAAGCCACTTCTAAATGATGATTTGCTCTTATTACAAATATTTCTGTTGTTTTAAAAACTGAAATATGTTGTTGCTGTCAGAATACCTGAGTTGTTTTACCTAGTATACCAATTTTGTGGGTCAAATAAAAAGAAAATAAAAATGTATATTTATTTGTAATATTTTCTGAAAATCAGTTGTTAAAATATGCAACAGTGTCTTTCATGTGAACAAAAGGATGGAGATGTTCTAAAATTAATTTATGGATTTGACTTTTACCAGATTAAATTTAAAAACAAATTAGCGATACATTTTCTTTCTTTTTAATTTTTAGCTTGGGTCTGCTCCAGTAAAAGCATTTTCACTGGAAAACGGACCATATGTTCACAGGGATGGCTTCCACCCTCTGTTGTATTCCGGCTTGAGTATGCGCATACAAAGTTGAACCATCCAGCATAGTTAAATTGGAGCAGATCTATCGTATGGAGAGGCTCTCAGACATGTGGTTGCTATTTCAACCAAATGGAAACCTAACATTTCTTTAGAAAGAGCAGTGCAGTATACTTTAGCCCATTGTTCCCCTTAATCTTTCTGAGCCCCACTCTGCGTACTTCTTGTGTTCAGACTTGATGAAGAAGAGGAAGAAGAGAGCGCTGTGGCTGGTGGTGGGCATGCTGTGTATGGCCCTTCTGACCGTCGCTCTGGGAATCTACACCACCACCCGCACAGAGAGCCTGAGTGTCACTGGCTACACCTCGGGGGTCATTGTGAGTCATTTTCCACATAGCACCATAAGCACAATCAACACCTGCATGCACTATTGAAACATCAATGCAGTCTGTGTAATCAACACCACAAGAATATATTTGTACGTTAATAATATCAACATTGGTTTTAAAATCAGTAAATGTCAATGAAAGCTATATCACTACATAGACTAGACAACCAATTGAACATCCGTGGATCAACAGGATGGTTTCTCCATGTCTGTGTATGCACATACGTTACAAATCATATAGTAAAATGAAGCCTGCTAACAAAGTGACTCAAAACCAGACTCATGAAGGAAATTAATGAAGACTTCATTGTTCTCCTGGAGAATTAAATAACTGAAAAATCATTGAAGATATTACATATAATTAGAAGCAGATTTACTCAACTGAGGAGGGCAGTAGAGTTTATTTGACAGATTTTACTTTATGGAAAAAATGAAACTACCAAACCTCAGGAAAGATTAACACGTTAGGTTAATATCAAATATTTTAAAAGATGATTGCATTTCATATATGGTTACTTTTGTGACCAATTTTTTACCACACCCATTGATTTGGCAGCATGCACAGAACAAAACAGTGCTAAAAATGGATATTAATGGGAAAAAGCTTGCAGTAAGTTGTAGATGAAAATGAGACATTTTAAATGGATTTCAGTCAGAACCTTGCTTTGTTTTCCCCAGTTGGCAAGCATGTCCTGGGTGTTTTGTCCTATTCTATGTCATGCCAACTGTATCTAAACCTGGTGCTAGGACACAGGGGTACAGTTTGTAGTTAGGGCAATGGCAAGAAGCAGGTGGTGTTAGGGTGGTGTAAAGTAACAGGAGAAGGAGGTGGAGGAGGGTTTGGTGTTAGGTGGTGGGAGTGCTGTGAGGGGGGGGTTTGGTGTTTGGCAGTGGGAGTGCTGTGAGGGGGAGGGTTTGGTATTAGGAGGTGGGAGTGCTGTGAGGAGGAGGGTTTGGTGTTTGGCGGTGGGAGTGCTGTGAGGGGGAGGGTTTGGTATTAGGAGGTGGGAGTGCTGTGAGGAGGAGGGCTTGGTGTTGGGCAGTGGGAGTGCTGTGAGGAGGAGGGTTTGGTGTTGGGCAGTGGGAGTGCTGTGAGGGGGGGGTTTGGTGTTTGGCAGTGGGAGTGCTGTGAGGAGGAGGGTTTGGTGTTAGGTGTTAGGTGATGTTATTTATGCACCTCCACCTGTTCTTTTCCTTTTGTGTATCTTGAATTTGTTTTTGAGGCTTTTCTTTTTTTGCCAGATGGTGCCTTCAGCGTGAATATAAGCAAGAACTGAGATGGTGGTGTGTTGTTTTGTGCTTATCTTACTGACTTTAAGCTCCCCTTGGCTGCAGCGTGCAAGAGAAGCACAGACAGGGCGATGCCCATGCTGTGAGGTCCTGCAGGGCTGTTCTCAGTCCTGGTTCTCAGGGAGGGGTGTCCGTTCAGCTCAAACAAAACACAAAAAGAGGCAAATGAGCCAATGTCAGGCAAACACCTATAAAAGGAAAACAACAAATTCCTCTTACCATCATTATTATGTCAAATATATAATTCCCTGAAAGGAAAATTGGCATAACTACACACATATGTGTGATTGTTCAGGGAGGAGTGGGGCACGTATGAGAGCAGTAGCTTTAATGGAGAAGAACTAGAGTGAATTTTGGAGAGGAAGATGTTCTGATCAGATTGTTTTGGCAAAGTAGGATCTAATGCAGTTTACTACTGGAATGTGGTGGGATTTGCTTGATAGTAAATGAATGGTGGTGTTTATCAACCACACTAAAAGACAGTTAATGCACCTGGACACTGAACTAGTGGTCACCTGTGCCATTTGCCTTCAGTTTGAGTTTCCTCTGATATTTTATTGTAGTTACATGTCAATCCAAAAAGCTGCAGGTGACATTTTTCAGTTCAACACAAAACTGAACTCAGTCTCACCAGGTGGCACCTAAGATAATTTAGGGAAACTAACAAATGACCAAAGTAAAAGGATCAGTTTGGTAATGGACTAGTTGTGCCAGTGGTTGGTGTGGCTGACTTAATACAAACAGGGGAGACAGGTAACAATGTTAGGGCACAAAGGTACTGCACTGCTACATCGGACACAATTAAAAAACACATAAAGAAGAAATCAGCTGCTTATGGATGGCAAGGTTGTTCATTATTTAAAAAAAAACAAAAAAAAAAACAGGTACAACAACACAGCAAAGGCTCAGCAATGGAGTCCCAGCAATGGAGTCCAGGGAAGCGAAGGCATTGGCTAATGACTTTAACATGTCTTTCACTCACTTTGAAATGAGATGATTTTCTATGACGTTATACGAAACAAAGAAGTCTACGAACACAGAGAAGATAAAAAAAAAAAACAAAGAACATTAATAAGGTTGTGTTGTCAAACAGCTAATTTACATGTATTCATTTGGCAGTCACTCAGAGTGACTAAAGAAAGTGCATTCATCGGGTTTGACATGTAGCCATATGGATCCATATTGTGTAATCTGTGCCATATTTGTAATGCAGCGCTACAGTGGGAAACATTACCTCAGTGAGTACTGTCATAAAATGCAGAAGTATATACTACTCACCATTTTCAGCCACCAAGCTTGTGCC
Organism: Megalops cyprinoides; assembly: GCF_013368585.1. Classification (NCBI taxonomy): domain Eukaryota; kingdom Metazoa; phylum Chordata; class Actinopteri; order Elopiformes; family Megalopidae; genus Megalops; species Megalops cyprinoides. The sequence continues at coordinate 22,582,176 of NC_050591.1, forward strand.
CCCACAGCAGAATTATACTGCCCCCTGTGTTTTGTCTCTAATGCATTACATTATATTCATGGATTGCATCAATCCCTATACCTTACTTGTACATTGAACTCAGGCATAAGCAACAACTCAGCAACTAAGCACATATGATTTTAGATTGAATAAAATGCCATATTATTCAGCCAAAACAAATCTTAAACAAATCTTAATCTAACATTTTGAACAAATAGCTCACAACAGGGAGGAACTGGCAAATAGGTGCCAGATAAACAAATAGTATCTGCTGGGTTCTCATCTGGTAAACACCAATGAAATTTGTTGACAACACTGCACTTAGTAGTCTTTTAAAGAACTCTGATGAATTCTTTGGTTCCCAGCAAGGCCATAAATCACATTTGCCTTAATTACCTTTAACTGGCAGGCTTGATGACCAAACTGAAAACATTAAATCATTACCAACATGTCTGCTAGTATAACTTTCTTTTACCAATGTCTTTTCCATTACAATCCTCCCTCAGTTAACACAGCCATTCCTGATTCAAAAATAGCACAGAATCACAGGCACACAAAGCCCGACAATCCAACTTTCAAGAAGTGATGAAAAATGTGGTTTGTTAGTATTTCTTCATCCAAACCGCATTCCTCTAAATCACATGGATGCATAAATGCAGGCTCTCTTTATTTTCAAGAGAGCCATAATTATTCAGTCATTAAATGCCATGAAAGTGAACTTTGGTTTTTCTATTAATGTCACCTGACGGGCAAAACCACAGTGTCATTATAACAGCGTCATTTAAGCACAATTTTTATGTAAGCTGTTTAAATAATCTGAACTGTTAACTTTTGAACTGCTACATCGTCTGCTACATTGTCCCACTTTAGAAATAACAGCCCTGCATTCCAAATTTTTTGAGAGAAATGAACATAGGGAGATTGGTGTGAATAAAGATGATATTTTCTACTGTGGGACAGGGTGGATAGTGGATTTAATCGCGTTATAGTTTTATAGGAGTGGTATGCAAGCTTCTTTGACCACTGCAAAGGGCGATCGGAGGAGTGATTTGTCTCTCTCATGTGGAGCTGGTTTGAGTATCCAGTAAAATATGTGTTTGCAGCTCAGCCTGTCCCTTATTACCATTATTGGAATTGCGACACTGACACAGGGTGTGAGATCTCAGCAGAATGTACCACTGTGATTGGGTAGGAGACCTCAACAAACACAGCATGGTGATTAGGTCTGAAACCTCAGCAAATACAGCAATGATTGGGTGGGTTGGTGACCTCAGTTTGCTCTCAGAGCTGGCTGACTCCCCTCAAAAGCCTTGCTCAGGTAAAGAGTGTCAAATTCGATTTTGTCTAAAAAAAAGAATGATCTTCTTGTGAAGTTCACTCATTCCCCCAAGCCAAGCACCAGAGCTTATGCAATGGGAAAAGTGTAAATAAAAAGTGAGCCACGTATTAAATATATAAATGATTTAACGTTAATATCTCAACACTGGCTTTGTTTCCTATGATGATCTGGGAAGTTGCTTTGACATCTGTAGATTTTTTTCCCCCCTGTAAAACATTAAAACCATTCAGATGAAATTAATCATCAAGCATTATTTTTGCTTCACCCTGATTGCATTGAAACAAAACAAGATTTTGGGAAGGGAAACGCAATGCATCTGTGTTCGTTTTACAGCAGGACTGTCATGGTGTGTCAAGCATCCTGCGTATAACCGTGTCCTGTTTTCCCTCTGCAGTTGGCGTTTGGATCATTCCTGGGCGTGCTTGGACTCTGCCTTGAGGAAAACCGCAAGCAGCTGGTACGTGAGGCTTCTTCTTCTCTCAGTGCTGAGTCCAGGCTGATGGGATGAATCCGGACCTGTGTCCTGGGCTGGGAGAGCTGTCCTGAGAAGCCCTGGGGCCTACCCTGAGGCGGGGCAGTGGCTCAGTATGTTGGGGTTATTGTAATCTTTACCTGCGTGGCTGTGGCGTGCGCTGAACTGATGTTCAAGTAGGGCTTCACACAACTGATTTGTCTCCACAGTGAAGCCTAGATTGGTTCCAGTCAGAAAGCTATAAATGAAGGAATTAACTTTACTCGATAGAGCTGGGTTCACATAAACTCTGTGGATGTGGGTTGAGCGGTGCATTGCCTGTGCCTCATGATCTCTGTGTTGCAGGCTGTGCCATAATAACTGTGCATTACGAGCTGTGCATTTTGAGCTGTGCTATGCCAGCTGAGCATTTTGACTTATGCTTTACGAGTTGTACATTATGAGCTGTGTGTTACCAGCTGTGCAATATGAGCTGGAATTGAATTTACATCTGTCTTCCAGTCTCCAGGCTGCCAATGCAAACAGCAGCACACTTGCTTATCTCTCATCTCCCAGTGTTCACCCTGCATACCTGTGCCAGCACGGGACAGGGGTTAAGGGTGCAAATTTGTGTTTTTTGGAAATATGCTTTTGTCGAGGATCCAAGAATGCAGAGAGCAGTGCGATATACTGCTGGTATTTGATAGCTTTTCATGCAAATACAGTTTGTCTGCATACAGTATGTATGATCGTGAATATAATATGGAAATGACATTGATATGGATGATGTGTACAGTACATTAATAATATTGATATGTGTATAATGTTTAATGGTGGAGTAATGAAAAAAAAGAGAGAATTGGCTGGTTCAGAGGTGCCTGACAAGTTCTCTCCATGTAGCTCCTACCACCTTTGACACTGCTTTAAGTTCTGAAGGCCATCCAGGAAGACTGGTGGTAATTAATTCACAAATTGAACAATATATGTTAATGAAAACTGTTAGAATAATATTCCAGATAACACTCAATTGCACTTGTGTAATGTTATATCAATGGATGTTATGATATTCTGACCACAATAGTACTCTTTCCCAATAGTCTTTCACACATATTTTAAGGGCACATTAACTGCTGGTAGAAGTTTCTTCAGCAATAAAATTTGATAATATTTTCTCCTTGTTCTGTGTTCTTGGGCAGCAGAAACAACCTTTCATGGCTAATTTAATTGCTTCTGTTGGATGACATTGCTTTGTGGAAACCCATGATGGGGTGTGGCTGCCTGACATACACTTCTGGTGTTAATAACTGATAGTTTGCATCTGTTGCATCCATGGCAAGGCAGAGTGGGTCTTAAAGTTTAGTTTTGGTTGTCTTTTGTGGACACAGGGACATTTTTCACTTATTACAATGTTTTTGTGAGTGTTTTTGTAACATATACAGACTGTTTTTACAGACTAGTGCAGCTTAAAGGTATCTGTTTATTAATAACTAGGGCATGTTGTACTGGTTAAGAAACTTGGCTTTTAACCATAACAAGGCAGACCTCCCAAACCAACAAAGCAAAGGTGAACACACTGACTCTAAGGATCACCACTGGCTTGTAGACTCCAACAGCCACTGGAGCCACTGTGGTGGGTCATTTGACCTGTAGTTATGTCATCACCTGCAGGTTAAGGTGGCACTATGATTGTATAAGTGCTCTTCTTCTTCTTTTTCTTTGCAACTGATTTTATATGTTTTACTATTGCATTGCTTCTCTGTAATGCACTCATTGAAGAGGTTCTGTGACAACTCCCCAGTTACACTGAAGGTGCTACATTATACTGTGCCTGACTTCACTGAAGGTGGTGCATGTCAGTGATGCAATACTGCCAGTTAATTGGATGTGAGCTGTTGACAAAGACTAGGAGCTCTGAAGTTATGCCTCAGTGTTGGAAGGTACCGAAAGGGTGTCTTACAGCCCCCTGTGTCATTTCAATACTTTCAAAGAGGTGGATGATATGTTGTAAATTGCCTTGCTGGAGGTCATGTTTAGGTTGAGGTTTAATTTTGACTATTGTGTATTTTTAAACATCAGCTTAGTGGGGCAGCAGCTTGGAGTCAGAGGTTAGGGACAATGGGGTTAGTATTAAAGTGCACTTTGTGCCATAAGGTCACATTGCCCAGGCCAGAACAATCCAGAAAGAAAATATAATGTGGAACTGTATAACTAAAAGTTTTATTTTCTAACAATACAAGAAAACAGCTCATGAATTATATCCAAAATGTTGGAGACACAGCGAGACAGGGCTATCTCCAGCACAGCGGGATGCCTCTGCATGCGAAAGCATTTTGCAACATGTGCGGATGTGATGTCATGAGCTAAGTCCAGACTGCATGATCCCTGAACAGACAGACTGGGAAAGAAGGGAGGGTGGGAAATTCACTGTCATTTCTGTGATGGTAGGATTGAAACTTTTAACATGATGAAGTGCCTTGTATTGTTTAATACATTTCACAATGTCTGTCTGGAAAAAAAAATCCCAGTAAGCTGGTGCAGTCACTAGTCAAAGAAAACAGCAAGCTGTCACAATCACAAGTCAGAGAAGGAGTGAGGTAAACACATCAATCTCAGACAGCCAGTGCTGTGACTCCACTACCTAATGACTAGTTAAATGTGGTCACTAATTAGGGTTTGTCCCACTGATGACTGAGTTTACTGATCGTTTGATAATGGTCGCCTTTAGTCAGAGTGGCAGGTGATTATAAAGTCAAATGAGTTGTCAGTATCTTCAAAATGGACCTCATAGACTTTGTTTAAGAATTGTAAGAAACACGGTTCTAAAGAACTCAAAAGAGACAGAATGCATGAAAGCTTAGAAAAGTTAACAGCTGATTAAAATTGCTTTAGACATGTTTAACGACTGAAAAGAGCTTAATGTCTCGCAGCTGTACAAGATTAAGAAACTTGACTTGAGTGGTGTTGGCACTGAGTTACAGACAGAGAGTTCTAGAGGCAGTGACTTGCAAACATGACAAGGGATGAGCCCAGAATTCACTACTCCTGTGTGGATTACCACCAACAGAGAATGAAGAGATATCATTTGACAACAACAGGACCTGACGCATTGACACATGCCTATATGATCTAGCTGAACTATAACCCAGCTAGATTCTGCCTGTACCAAAAGGCATTCTCCATCTGTTTCATTCCTGATAGAAAGGACATTGCCAAACTGACTGTGTGACACACTGAAATCCTTTTATAGAGTGCTTTTTGTGTTGTTGTGCTTTCAGGTTGCAGATTTCTTTTTATAGTTCTCAAATGATGACATTGTTTCCACTCCTCATTAAAGACAGGACCAAATGTTAAAAAAAAAATACAATTAAGAGCAGCGGGACATTTGTTCCACGGTATTGTACTTACAAATAGCATGCAAATGACTGATTTAAGACATTTGTAGCAGATGGTATTGAGCTTTTTCTTAAATAGACTGTTCATTGGAAACAGGGGTCTCACTGTAGTGTAGTGATGGTAGTGCAATGGAGCAGTGATGTAGAGGCTGGTCAGCTGAGTTAAATCTTGCTTTCTGTTGTTTGGGGTGAACGTTAAACTGAGATGTTTACTATTTAGAGTGCAAACATTTTTCACTGCTGGCAAATCATAATGTTACTGGTGACAGAAAATGGTAGACCCACAATAGAGCGATACTGAATAACACGAATAAGTTGATGTTTTATGCTGTTCATTTTGAGCGGGGTCTTGTAAGCATACAGCCCTCCCTCAGTTAGTGACACAAACTGGCTTTACTAACTGCCAGAGATTTTGTTACAGAGAATGGAGTATTGCAAAACCCTTGAAGTGTGTGTATGGGTTGGAGACTGTAAGTGTGTATTTGTGTATCGAATGGGTGGGTGGTTTTATAGCCTGACCTTTACAGTACTTGTTCTCCTGAGTCACTACTTAAATAAACCATTAATAACTGTGAAGTTTACTGTAGTGTTTAAAATCCCTTTCAGAAACATCTGAGTGAGTGCTAATTATGTGTATCAGAGCATGGAGGCGTAAACATGAAGTTGGGCCCCCCGACCCACAGACTAGGCCAGCGGACTGACCCCCAGGGGGACCACTCCGCCAGACAGGCTGCAGATGGGTCAGAGCAGCAGTAGCCCACGCTCAAAGCAATGGGGAACTGGGGGTTACACGAGGTAAAATAGTTCTTGCCCTAAAAAAAGACTCCACACTCAAGTTTGACAGGGATCACGGTATGACTGGGAAGATACAAATGTGCGTGACAGAGAAATAGTGTAGTTTGATCTTGTTTCCTTTATAGAACAGTGAGAAAACTTTACATGTAAGTTGGCTATGTGGGTTTGGGATGGGAGCGGTGCTTCATGCTGGAATTAGGGGGTTGGGCAGCCGCAGGGCCCTCTCATGCTTACTGTTATATGTTCCAGATTGAGCCTAATCCAACGCAGACTGCCTGGTTCTCCAGACCTGCTAACTGCCCCCTTCCCAGGCTTTTCTCTGCTGAAATGCCTTCCTCGTGGTGAAAAGGAATCCGGGCACTTCCACCACTCCTGATGGGCTACATGTAGTGTTGCAGAACTCATAATTACATGCCACCCCTTCACCTTTCTCAAGATGAGAAAGTTTAAGTGTAAATGCCCAGGTACATGAATATGAACATTTAGGCAAACATACAAAAAAAACTTATAGCAACTGTGATTTACTAATGCACTGGTTGAGGGCTTTTTAGGCTCTGTTGTAACTGGATCTCTGGATATATCGTTGAGAGGACCACCTCAAAAATCATTTTGACAGTGACAGAGCTATGTTTTTGTCTGCATAAGGAGGAAGCAGCCCTTGAAATCATTGTGTCCCTCACTCACTGAATGACTGACTAGCTCCTGCAGCAATAACGTTGTACCTGTAGAGAGAAAAAGGCAAGCATTGTTGAGCAGAACCAATCTAAAGTTTAAATGAACCATAAAGGTATTTCGCTTCTCTGATCTTCATATGCTGACATTTAGTGTATTTTTATATTTTAACTTGTCAAGAACACAGTCCTCATACAGTATGGCTAGCCTCACTATACCAATGTTATTTGATTTTTATGATCTCATTTAAACATAATTCTCAGTTACACCTAGAGGAGTGTTTCATTTGGATGTTAGTGCCTGGTGAATTAAACAATTTTTCCCTAAATAAGAAACCAACTGTAGCCTTTCATGTTGGCACAAACTTCTTTCAAATCTGTCTTTTCTCTCAAAATGCATCCTTCCTCTCTCTCCCCTTCTTGTATATGCCTCCCTTACCTTTCCCCCTCCCTCTCCTTCCTCTTACTCTCTTCTTCCATTCCTTCATTCTCTCTTCTCTTTCTTTCTCTCTTCTCTCTCCTCTGTCCCTCAGCTCTCTCCCTCCCTCTTCCCCCTTCTTTCTGCTTCTCTTGGCACGCACTGCATTAGTGACTGAGAAAGCATCTCCCCTGGATATCATATCACTCGCTAAACAAACACTTGGTGACTTTTTACTAAATTCTTCAGCAATTTCCTCTTGATTTATTGCTAATTTCAAAGCCAGATGAATTTTAGTTCTCAGATGAAATGTAAGGTCGGGGTTGATTACAGGAGGCAGGGGCTCCTGGGAGTCCGCGGACTCAGAAGGCGTAGAGTTCCATGTCATCTCGGATTTTACAAGATCCCACTGGTATTTGCTAAAGATAACGAGTAGTTCAGCTATGCCCTGATTTTGTGGAAATGACACCAACAAATGGCATGACCTTAGCAGTGAACATTGTGTTCACAGGGAGGGGAATGGTATGGTAGCAAAGTGGCCTGTGCACCTCCCAATGAAGTCTCAAAGAGGCAGGTAAAGTTTATGACTCAGAAGGATTAATGTGGCCTTACTGTTTTCCAGCTGGTCGCTTCCATCGTGTTCCTCAGCTTCGGGATCATGGCTTCCTTCTTCTGTGTGGTGGTGGATGGCGTCTTTATCTTGCTCAATATTGTGAGTATCTCTAGAGGTCCACTTTCACCCTCCCTTCCTACACTTGCTGCTGGAGGGTATAGTGCTTTCTCTCCCAGTGCTATTGGAAAGACCTCTTTAAGAAGATTAATGACTTCTCAGTTTTATTAACCAGGTGGCTTACTGTATCTGGGTTCATGTGTCTGCATGTACATTGTGTGTGTTTGCATGTGTGCATGGGTTTGTGTGTGTGTGAAGACGTGTCTGTGTGTTTGTTTGCATGGTCTGGTTGAGGAACTATCCCTCTGATGTGGTCTGTGTGAAGAGTGTTTGTTGTACGGACTCAGCTGGTGCAAAGGAGTGGGTGTGGCCACAAGAAGCAGCAGGTGGGATCACCCATAGGGTTGCCACATTGGTTCATAGTCTCAATCTCTTTGATTTCCATTTATAAAGGAGGAACAGTATCTCGCTGTCAGGAGTGCTGTATGTATTTGTGTGTGTTTATGCATTCATTTGTGGGGGGGCTAACAGTTGCTCTGCATAAACTGGACCACTCCATCAGTAGCACCAGGAGAGTGCAGAGGAAACAGTGAAACAGCATTGTACCTTAGAAGATGACCAATGAGGCCAGGTCCTCCAGCTATACTGGAGCTGTATAAATCATTCAGCAGTAAAGATGACTACTAATAGTCTCTAAAAGGGCATATGGAATTCACTTGACTTTTATGAGAACAATTCACAGTTTAGCAAATGCTTAATGAAGGGATTAAAAAAACAGCAAGGTCTTGGCAAAAAAAACCCCAAAAAAAACAAAACATAAAATAAGGACTGTGATCTGACTGTGGATCAAAAACAGAGCACAACTTTCTGACAAGAACTTACTGTATATGAAACCCTGTCCTTCACCCAATCTATGAATGTACTCATGAACTGTACTGGCCCTGCTATAGGAGTGTGATACAGGGCAGACCCTAATGCCCCATTCAGGGTATTGAACTGATTTGAACTGGAAAATCTTAAGTATCTCATCCTCAGCTGGAAGTCTAAACTCAGTCAGCACCAAATCTGCTATAGTTTAAAGAGGATGCCACTACCCCTCCTAAATAGATGGTCTGAAATGCATTTTACCAGATGGATTTGATGAAAAGCATCAAGGGTTTGACCCCTAGATAAAGGTTCTTCCAAAAAGCTCCAAGTTTCTCAGAGCTTACTATTGTCGGCATATTTTCAGAAATCATTCTTCAGCCATTTCATTTTACTGCTGCCAACTCCTGTGAAATCCTGTTTGGAAAAATTCTGAAATCTATTTGGAAAGGTATTTGAATGTACTGATGATTTGTATATGCTAGCTAGCAAGTTGTTTGTTGTTACTTGCTAGTAGTACCTTCCTTGTTTGTTTATGCAAGCTCAAGGTCTAGACAATTTTACTGTTACACTTGGAAGCTCCAATCAGTTTATTAACACTATCTTAGTATCCCATCATTACACACATGTTCACACTATGTACTGATGCTATCTAGCTGGTTAAAATTATACATTGCTTGAATTTATATTGGGTACAGTATTAAACAAATTACATGTAATGTATATTTTTTTGTCATGCAGTCAAAGTGAAAAGAGGTGAGCTCATCTTTGAATTTGCTATTGGAAACTTGTAAAATTGTTCCCTCTGTGCTCATTTCCCTTCGGTCTGGAGTGATTTTTGAGCTACACTTCCATTCAGGGCCCAGCGGTTACATGTCAGTCAGCCCCGAAACTCTGTTCACCTTCCTCTTTGGCTTGCATACTGATGTCTAAGGCTGGTTGTGTTGGGGGGGGGGGGGGGGGGGGGTGACTGCCACCAGTTTGAATTTGTATCAGGTGGCTTGTGTATAAAGAGTATTGATGTGGCAATGCCCCCAGTCCTCCCCAAACTGTGACTGAGGTCCTTTCCACACACCCATTAAGGAAAGGGAAAGTTCAAATTTCAGATGCAATGCATACAGCATGACTTTTTTGTGTGTGTGTGGAGATAGACTCTGTTGTCCTTAGTCTGAATGCCCTGTCTGTCTTAACCCCCCACTCCCTGTCTCCTTCTTCTCCTGTCTTACCATTACTCTCTCTCCCTCCCCCAAAGGACATGAGACCTCTCAGAGCTGGGCGTTGCCAGTTTTACACCAGTGGAAACAGCTACATCTATGAGAACTACTATGCTTCAGTAAGCCTAATCACCCCTGAGTCCATGACAAATCAGACTCATAATGTGTAAATTAACACAAATGCTTTTATATACAAAATACTGGCTATGGGTTAGGCTTTAAGCTTTGGTTGTGCTTTACCTCTTGCAGGTACCGTGTCAGGGCCTGATGGAGTCCTGCAACATGAAGGTGAGGAGTGGAACCTGCTACTGCTGCGACCTGTATGACTGCGCCAAGTGAGTCCACAGCATTCACACCTGCTGGCCTGGGGCCTGCTGGCATTTCCCATGTGCGCACACACGCGCACACACACACACACACACACACACACACACACACACACACGCACACACGCACGCACACACACACCCACCCTCACTCACAACGTACACAAACACTTGGTTGACATAATTGGAATGAAATATTTGAACTGCAGACACTGGCAGTTGACAGCTGACAAACAGGCAGTCTGCTTTATGACTGTTGCCAGGGGTGACTATGTGCAGATTTAATGGATCATTAGCTATGGTAATTGAGTAGACATTTATGATTGATCTGTAAATATCATTTTGATGAACCCGTGTGGCAGAAATAAGAAATGATAGTGATCAGTGTAATGCTAATCTTAAACTGTACAACGTTTAGAGATCCTTGGGTAGTTGCATCTGTCATGGTTATTGATCATTGTGGAGGCTTGTGATCTGGGAGGTACATACACTAGGTGATCTAGACAGGCAATACATTTTTGCCAAATTGGAGTAACAAGAGAGGATAAGAATATGATTATTAGTTATTATTACCTGCTCATGTTTATAAAGGTATGTGATGGAAACTTTCAAGAGAAGAAAAGTTATTCTGTGTAAATTTGATCTAACTTTACATACTGTTTTTTTAAGTAAGAACTACCAATGAATCAATATTTTTTAGTATTTTTATCACAATTAATTTTGCAACTTGAAAAGATGTGTTTAAAATAATGTTATTTGATTGCAGACCTAAATTTCCCTCAAACCCCATATAAAACACCCATTTTTAAAAAGGAATACCAGACTCTGCTTTTAATGCAGTTCTACTGTCCACCTACACCAAAAGGTAAACCAGAGAAATGTGATGGGATTATGAGATGTATGTACCATATGTGTGTAAATAACATATGTAGCATATGTAACAACACGTGTAACATATTAAGTTTGCTTTCTTACTTTCTCTATCACAGATACACACATAAACGCAAAAAAGTCAAAGTCATAGTCGCACAAGTGTTCTGTTTTTTGAAGCCAGTTTGAGATGACTGAAATGGCACAGTCTCTGTAGCTACAAAAGAGACTTTCACTGTAAAGTGAAAGCACATGCATGCACTCACTCCAGAAATGAACAAAATATACTTTCATCAGTTCATAAATGTTTTTTTTTTTTGACAAGTTCATGGAATTAAGCAGATGTATTTCCAGCTACCAAGCCTTCATTAATGCACTAAAATAGTGAGGAGCTCACAAAGATAATCACTGACCTGTTCACACTCACCCAGGATGTAGTGATCCTGACCTGCAACCCCCATATTTCTTTAAAAATGGTCAGGGGTTCATGCAATGAAGTAAAATTATGAGAAGGCGCACAGTGTAAACTTAGCCTACAAGCAGATCCTAAGAACAAGGATGAGTGTAAAAAAAAGACTAAGGATGTCAGCTGCAACTTGAATAAACATACGCTAATATATCCGAGTCCTTTCTACAACAATCCTTTCTAGAACAATCATTGCAACATACATACCGGTATCTATAATACATGTCTTCTCTGAGGTTTTTTATTTAATGTCAGTACCCTGCCTTTATGATCATTGTCTCGGGGCCTAACCCTGTGAATGAACTCTGTTTTACTCTCTGTCCCAGTGGGGGGTACCTGAACAACCACTATGAGTTTGTGGGGGTGCGGAGCTGCCAGGAGGTCTTGTACCTGTACACACTTATCTGGGTCCTAGCTCTGCTTAACCTGGCTGCCTTCATCCTGGGCATCCTCACCACAGCCGTGCTGGGCAGCATCAAGGACATGGTAAGAGAGCCCAACTGCATCATGGGATAGCCGTTAGCAGTCCAACTGCAAACATGTGTTCTCACTCTGAGCAAATTCTCACTGTTTTTGCAAGCTGGAAGGCCAGCTGGTAAAAAATATAGTGTTATGGAATTTACTGTTCTTTTTCTGTAAATGATAAGGAATTTATTGCAATACCTTGTAAAATCCAGTATGTATTTTACCTCCAGCTAATTACATAACCTGCTTTTGTGTCTGGTAGAAAAATGGAACATTTTATGTGCTTGATCAGATGAAAGTCATATTTGACTGCAGTAGCCTTAGTGATATGTTAGTGTTTACTGATAGTGTACGTAATATAATAATAATTTACCCTGATTTTCCAGAGGGAAGAGGGGATGTTCTGGGAGTGATAAGAGTGGCAAGCTTAATGGCATTGGTAAAGCAGATTAAGGGTGATAGTGCATCTACATTACATTACATTACATTATTGGCATTTGGCAGATGCTCTTACCCAGATCAATTAACATAGGTTACATTTTTTTTTACATGTTACCCATTTATACAGCTGGATATTAACTGAGGCAACTCTGGGTTAAGTACCTTGCCCAAAGGGTACAATACAATACAGGGAATCAAACTGGCAACCTTTTGGTTATAAGTCCTGTTCCTTACCCCTATGCTACCTTGCTGCATTTAGGTGTTTGTGGAACTTAATAAGGATCATAAATGCAAAACAGGGTGTTAATCAAAATCAGGGGGCAGGGGGGGACTCCCTCTTTGAGCAGTCTGTAGCCATGAAACCCCCTAGAACTATGAGCTATGCTCTAGACTGCTCCATCCACATTATGTGGGATGGGACCAGCAGTGTGTGATGTAGTGGTTAGAGTACTGGACTGTGGAGTTGATGGCTGTTGGTTCAAAGGCTCTAGGACTGTGGCATTCCTAATTGAACCCATCTCAGTAATCTGGAAAACAGAATATGTGTAAAAATTCTTAAAGCATGACACTGAATCAGGTGGCCAGTGTGCTGGAATGGCATTTCATGGGAAAATGAGAAAGACCAAGAATGCAAAACAAATCTTTGTTTTCATCCCAACAATGAGCGTCACTGCAGAGGGAAGAGATCCTATCTCTGGTCATATGTTTCCTGTCCCAGCAGAAATTAGTTAACAAAGCTGTAATTGCATTAGGGCTCTGAGGGGGAGGTCTCTGTTGTGGCAAGTTGAAGACACAGAAACATAGCACAGTAAGACACAAATTAACGTCAAGTCCTTGATCTCTTCTTTGAATTGCAGCCTCTTGTTTCCACCAAGCTGTTTATGCCCGCGCTGCTTTGAAAGGAAACGGCAGTGATATGATTTGTCTGCTCAGGATGACTAATTTATACCCATTATCCATTTATACAGCAGGATGTTTGCTGACGCAGCTCAGGTTAAGTACTTTGCTTAAGACTCTGCAGCAGTACATCGTATTGGAGTAAAAAAAAAAAACAGCCATATTACCCATACCATCTTTTGCCAGACAGCTGAAGCTATGTGGGTGGGGGTGGACTTGGTAAGTAGCTTGGTATGGAGACCTTATGGGAAAACCAGGTTCCCACTGAAGGTGGACTTGGTGAGTCAGTAGAGGTCAGCAGCTTCACTCTTCTCTCAGGACCAATTAAAAATTTATGCCCCAGTATGGTGATGGGGGCAGTGTTCTTTAGAGTGTCTTTGTTAAACTGAAGTCCTGACTCCCTGTGGTTGGCTACTTGATCATCTCCCTACACACCTTGTTTTCCTAAGTTGTCACTGTGAAAGAGAATTGAGTTCTTGGTTAAACAATAGGAAATTTGTTTACTTAAATGCTACAAAATCGTTGAAACTAGAAACCTTTCTCATCCCCCTTTAATCCATATTTTTGTGCAGGGACATTATTGTGGCAAACATAGATAGACTTTAATAGGTTTAATATACAATATATGATAACACATTTCTGTTATACTTTTAGAACAGAACGTCCTCCCTAACTGGAGGATTTAGGGTGGCAGGCAGTTCACTGAACGCATTGACAGAAATTAGGCCTATTGAGTGAGTTTTGACTTTGTGGTTGGTGCTGTTTTTCATATGGGATCTTAACCCTCATATCCTGACTCCCAGTGGTCATTTAAAAATTCCACAGCATTTTATTAAGGGTCACGGTTTGGTGTCTGCTCCAAAGTTCAGTGGAAGATTGTGGCCACAGTCAGTTGACCGGCTTTATAATCCTGGCTCTTTCCTTGTATCCAGGGGAATGTCCCTGTAAATGGAAAACCTGCTGCCAGTTGACCTTTATGGTTGAATAAACAAGTAAAATAAATTAAAGTGTTTGATCTAGGTTTTAGACAAGGCTGTTCCACTTCCCTTTGGAGCGTGTCCCTGTCCTCAACCCTTCTCCTGCCTCTTCACAACATTAGTGCTAAACCTGACGGTGTCCGTTTGTCCTCCTGTGAGTGTTACAGCAGTATGTGTCTGTGTTTACCAGAAAATCTGCACAGTCAGCCCTGACATGGGCAGCCAGCTGCCCAGCCTGGGTCCCAAGGACAGTGGAGGCATTCTGTCCCCCACCGCACCGCTGCTGCCAGACACTGTGGGACACTCCCTCTACCCGGTCAGTCTCTGCACATCCATGATTTTACAACTGTCTTAACAAATGGACTATCAGAGAGTGCAGTGTGTACAAACATTATGAGTTACCGAAGATGCCGCTGAGAACAGTTCACCCAGAGTGATAGTATTGGAAGCAATGACATATGGCCAAACAGTTCTGGTCCATGATCTGTTCTATTATCTCACTTTGCAGTTATAGGTAAAATTCCTTAAAAGTCTCTCTAAGTTCCTCATTGAGTTAGAATGTTGAACAGAGGTTGGCACAGTCTTCTGTAATGAGCTATAAAGACTTGGATATGGGCTATTTCATTCACCAGATGCCACTAACTTGTTCATTAGACAAAGCGAGCACCCACTATGTGGTGGTGGCTTTGTACTTTGCTAGACCCAGAAGAGGGAGAGGGGATCTTCAAAAGGTCTGCAAATCTCTAAAGAATCTTTCCAATATCTTCGATCTTTTTGGTGGATTTCTCAAGAGGTTTGTGAAATAAGATCAACATGGATTAGATGTCAATCAATCACCAATAGTTCAGAAAGCGAGATGTGTAAGGGAGGGTTCTAGTTTTATGTCTGTTTGTTGAGCACACACAGAAAATAGAAGGAACATTCCTATATTTCTCTGATGTGGTGCAGAGAGGGAAATGGTTGTGATCTGACAAAGACATTCCAAACATCAGCTTCACTTCATCCCAATGAGCTCCATGTCCGTCTCACAACTGCGTCTCCCGTGACAGCTGTGAATGCTGTTTTTAATTTGCAGAAAAAAAACAGCAACATTTATCAGAGCACCAATGAGTGTGTGGGGCATACTCACACATCACCCATCATGCAGACAGAGCGAGTATGACTTTTCCTTCGTTAAAGCTCTGTTTTCAGATTTACAGAAGCTCAGGTCACATTTCATATTCTCTATCTATACAGAACCGTGTGTCAGATTACACAAATCAATAACAGAATCTTGTCTGAAAAAAAATGCTTTTCCAGATTTAGTCTTATTCCCAAACCAACTGTATTCCTAATCTAACTTTTTCCCATTCTAGTCTCTTTCCCAATCCAACCCTGTTTACCGGCAAATCCTATTGTCAACCCAGCCCATTTTTGCAATCCACTCCTTTTTTGATCCAATCCTATTCCTAGTCCAGTTTCATTCCAAATCCAACACTATCATTATCCAGGGTATTATTTTTCTAATCCAAATCTCACTCTCACTTTATTCCCAATATAGCCTGTGTCCCCATCAAACCCTGTGAGCCTCCTGTGATTCCTGCCCTGTCCTGAATCCACCCCTTCTTTGAATGCACTTCAAAGTGAACTAAAGTTTCTGATTCTCACTCACAGTTCTCTCCACACTCTTATCACTCTCAAGTATTATAGTGCTGGGTTGTGTTATTCTTGGAACAGGGCATTAAAAACTCCCTTGGCTAGGTATCAAATAAAACACATCTCCGAAATATTAGGGATAAAAAAAACAACTGGATGATAAATATGTGACATGGACATTTCTGGGTCTGTCTCCTCTGAGGAATAGGAGCAGACACATAATCATTTGTACAAATCAGAAATTCTTAATCCATGCTGTTGTAAATGTATAATATTCATGTAGGTAAGGAAAACACATTGGTTTCAGATGGATGCAGAGTGGAGCCTTGTTTATGAAGCTTATTCTACAAACCAGAGTGTTTAAGTGTGCAGTAATGGATCCATTAAACCTGTAAAACACAAGCTGCATGCCAATGCAAACCTGGTACTGTTTTGGGTCCTTTTCTCCACCCTCATCTGATCTGCTTCGTGTTAAAAGGCAGCTATGTGCTTCCAGTCCTGGCACATTGTCCCAGAGGAGCAGAGTGGTACCAGCCTGAATACCCTTCTGAGTGCATGTACTGTAGGTGCCAAAAAACAAGGCAGACCGGGATCTCTCTGAAAACAATTATGCTGTTTTAAATCAGCTTCTGCTCTCCGTGATCATAGGGATTCCAGGAAATTTCATGCCACAAGGCATTCAAGGAAAAACCTTTTAAAACATGTTTATGAGGGAGTGACGTAGTCGGCTGACCGGGCTGTGGCCAAAGGGGCCCACCTCAGAACGTGCTCCATACCAGTCCTGACCAGCCTGAGTGAACTGGAGTCCTGTTTATTGTGCTGTTTTGTCTGTTTATTTCAGAGTGCGTCGCTGTACTTCACGCCTACAGTGGGGACAGAAGTCTCCCAGAGCAGCATGTCAGATACCCCCCGGTTGGACCCCCACCCTCCTCCATTTGCCCCACTCTACAACCTGCTGCCCTATAAAACGCAGGGCTTCTCGGTCTGAGGAGCGCGCAGCTTGGTCTCCACGAGTGTGCGATTGCCCCTCAAAAAGTTCAATTATGAAACAGATCTTGGGGACCTACCGGAGATATTGCCACTTGAAATTAAATGCCGAGGGTTAATATTCATATTCATCGAGTTCCACCTCTACACCTGGGCTAGTACTGCATAAAACCGTGCCCCACACAATCATAATGACACTAACAGCAATAGTCCAAGCTTGCCAGTTTGCTGTATCAATTTTGCTCCAGGGGGACTGAGCCAGCAACATATAGGTTAGAGTCCCAGTACCCAGTTCAGGTTTGGCAGCCATCTTTTAGGCTTCTGGCGCTGGTTGATGAGGACTTACACAAGGATGTGAAGAATGGGAACAGTTAATGAGTCCAGCTGTTCATTACTGTCTTGTGTGAACCAAACTAAAGACTTTGCTCACCATTAACAAAACACTATGATTGATTTACAGTTGTAGATCACTGGTAATAGCTCCGCCCAGTTTGGGGTTAATTACACGCCTCTCGCCCACCACTTGTTCATAGCTTCAGATCCTGATCTCAAATTAACCCTTGACACTCGTCCATTAGAAATTCATTCTGTATATCCTGTGGAAATTTAGCCAGCTAGAACTCCACCAACTTGACTTCTCTGAATCAGTGTATTTGGTTTGGGGGAAATAAATCACAGATATAATGTAAATCTATGTATATGCCGTGTAAATATGTTTGTTCTAATGATATTGTTATTGTCATTATTAATTTGTATGTTTTATACGGCTTTCTAACACATGGCATCTGAAATGCTGTTCAACTCTTCAAATGGATAAGACATCAAAGTGCTGTGATAACATTTACTTTTTTATACCAAAGTTGAAACTATATTTGCCAGTAAAGTATTAAACAAAGTTTGTCTTGAGAATGACTTCAAACATTTCTTATGTCTCTCTACATTACTTCAAATTTTTCTCAATTAAAATGAAACATGCAAATAATTAACAATAGATTATGAATACAGGTACACCAGTTTATAGTCTCACAGACCTTGTGTCTGCACTGATCCTAGAGGATTGCAGGATTGTTAAATAACGCTCAGTCCTGCCTATCCACACACAGAACATCATCCGTTTCAGTATGAGATAACATGGAACACTTCTGGCAGACATTACCCATAAGTGCTGAAGTAGGAGCAGTTTTCTGATTAGCTTGTAATGTTTAAAGTTAGACCTGTAATTGGGGAATCCAGACCTAGGTCAGCACTTGTGGGCAACTTCTGCCTCGCGTACACAGAACACAGTAAGATGTTTGTTAGGCAGAGAATGCACAGAAAGGTATGGCCCTGCCTGACCCTACTACAGGAGCCATGCAGACAGCATTTTATGTGGATATTACATTTTGTTAAAAGGTTTTCATGAAGAATAAGTTGTGGTGCATGTAGAAATAACCCATAATAAACCTGTTTATGCAATTAGCTATTGGTTTCTGTAGGTCATAATTTTGCCCATGGATTACCTTCATTAAGTAAATGTTTGGAACACAGATCACTAAACACTTTGGCAGAGACACATTATATACATGGTTAAGGAAGTAGACTTATAACCAGTGGGTTTCAGGTTCAGTTACTGGAAGGCATAGCTGTTGTACTCTTGAATAAGGTACTCAACCCATGTTACTTCAGCAAATATCCATCTCTATGAATGGACTTCTAAAAAATAAACTATGGATAAGGGAACAGGAAGCATTAAAGAGAATATCAATACTTTCTTGTAATGAATTAAAGAGATTTTGTGTCCTATCACCCTGTGTCAGTTGCAGCCTGGCTCTTGTATTCTCCTCATTTCTCAGGCTATGCTGAACAGTTGCTCTGTTACAACCTATCTGAGGGGGTTTTAAATATCTTGGTATAATTTTATTGCACTAAATTTCAAAACCTTGTTAAGCAAGAAACGTCATTCTTACATTGGATTTCAGAGGCAGGCAGGCAGCATGCCTCCTGGGTCACCTCTCCCCTGAGCTGCAATGCTCACATTTCTCTCATTTCATTACACCATCTACAGACAGGATACGAGCAAAGAGGAGACGAAGCATAACACGAGATCCACGTCTCCTGTATTCAGCTGGAATTAAAACACTTTTTTCTAGATCCAGGAGTGTACAATGATATTGCACACATATATCAATAAGATGTTTGGTGAAGAGGGAGAAATAAAAGCATTAACGGTGTTTTCAGAAATATCAGACTAAGTGACACCATTTCCATTGCATTCCCCATCTGTGTTCCAATTCTGTTTGACAGGAGGCCAGACACAACTACATCCCAAATCACAAAGCATTAGCAGTTTCCAAGGTTTCCAGGTCTGGACACGTGGGTCAAATATCCAATTACATTATGTTCAAGGTTCCAATCAAGATCAATCAGGATTGTAGTAAGATGATTCATATATTTTCAGGATGAATGGATGACAGGTCTACATAAAACACAATACCTACAATGTTCACACATTATCTGAGACACACATTTATTCCATAGAGAAATGATCACTCACTTACAACTATTGAAATGATTCAACACAAAACTATATTAGAGCTGTGTGTTGAATGTGTGTGAGTGTGTGTGTGTGTGTGTGTGTGTGTGTGTGTGTGTGTGTGTGTGTGTGTGAATGACAGAAGTCAGTGACAGTGTACGGTGAAGGTGTGTGTGGCAGCACTGTGCCCACAGTGTATGTACGGGGGCACACTGATGTATGCATAGTGTTTGTGTGTGTATAAGTGCTGTGCATCAGAAGCATGAAGAGAGAGTCCATCATTTCCCATCTCTTATGTCCAGGGCAGGGGGGCAGCTGTGAGAGCGGACGTCTCCATACTTGACCTCGGCCAGGTCGAGGTCCACATCCACGCCCTGGACCTTTACTTGCAGACAGCCATGGAAGGAGGACACACCCTCTGTGGGAACACATCTCTTACTAACCCGGTTGTACTGTATCAAGCTGAAAATGTTCTTTCTTTTTCTACGCACCATCAACATCCACACTCCGTAACTACACAAACATAGTTTCACACACCTGTCTGACAGCAGGACAGAGTTGTTTTGAGTGTGTGGCCGTGGCCCAGACAAAATTCATAAATGTGAGGATATGGAAGGAGATGGAAGTGGGAAGAGGGACTGGGAAAGACAGTGACAGAGGATGGGATGGAGAAGGGGAGAGGAAAGAGGTGGAGACAGAAGGGAAAAGAAGGTGAGAGGGTGAGGATGGCACAGAGGCTGACCTGGCAGACCTCCCAGGTACACCATGCTCCCTGGCTGGCTCCACAGAGACTTCAGGTACTGGAAATCTTTGTCCTCCAGCCTCCTCATGACTTCCTCTGCTCCCAGCATGGTCACCACCTCGCCCTCCCTCACCTGTAGCTGCAGGAACTGACTCTCACCCGAGCACAGCGAGGGTGGGGCACTGCGTGAGCCAAACACCTGGCCCCCCAAATGCAGCACCAGGTCCTGACACACAAACAACAGTATTTAAACACTTTTTTGCTGATTGAAGTATACAGGACATTGCTGCTAGTTGTCTATTTATCTCTGGTGGCAATGCAGAGGAACATGCTACATGCATATCCTGTCATTATGAGCACTGAGGCCATGAGAAGCCCACTAGGCAGATGTTCTGGTTCAGTCAGATTCACTGAGAGTGAGGAACCTGTTGCAAAGGAGCTGTTGCCAAAAGCAGTGAATAATGCAGAACAGCCCTCCAAGAATTCAGTACAACACAGAAACAAAAGCTATTTTGGAGCCAAAAACATGTGCAAAGCTCTCAAAGGTATACACTGTATTAGTGTTTTTTGTTGGATCATTGGCCTACACTGTGGCCCAGAGCTCAGAAAGGAATATTCCCTGACTATTTTACGTATGCCTTTTTAACTCTTATGGCCTCAAGGATAATACAGTCTTCCCCTTTTTTCATTTTTTCCAAACTAAAGAAACAAATCAAGGGAAAGTACTGCCATTGATCATGAAATCAAGCTGAAAGGGTTCAGTATAATGTCTTAATAAATTAAATGTAATTTTCTATTTAAGAATATTCTCTAAAAGGATGTTGACATTCTTCTTGTCCCCAGTCATCACAGATGCAGCCATGTTAGTACTAATGATGGTTATGTAGTCTGATAGCATAACTTTTATACCCTTGTGGGCACTCTCTGTGTATGTTGTGATGAAGAAGCCTGTGTCAGAAATAGGTCAACATTTTTATTTATTGATACATTTTGAAAAAAGGAGTGACGGTCCAAAATCCTTTATACTTCCAAGATTCCCCGGATATGACCTGGCATTCCTCATTGCACCGGACGACACATTGCATGTAAGAGTGAAGATAACTGCATTAGGGAGCAGACTCAGTGGAATCAGGGGCCTCAGTAAGGCTATCACTGGACATTGTGTGCGTATGTCAGAGGGGGCGGGGGCACATGTGGTGGGAGGGTCATGGCGGGTCGTGAATTAGACGAGGCGCCATGGTACCTCAGCCAGTGCGTCGTTATCTGCTAGAGAGACTGGCTTCTGGCCACAGCCAGCTCTCCAATCGGCTTGTCTGTTACTGAATGTCCACAACAGAGATCATGTGAGATTGACTTCCTTCACAGACCTGAAATCAGTGAGGCTCACATCTGCCGACAGATGGATTAAAAGAGTAGCAAACTCGACCAGCCTGGGGGGCTGGGCTTCATGGCAGCTTCTTCTATTGTAAGACTAGGACTCCTTCAGGTGAGATGTCACCTGTCGAGGTGTGTTTACTTGCTGTATATCAATTCAGACATGTTACACACTGCATCTAGGCAGATTCAGGTGTTATGTGTGTGTCCTTTTCCAGATGTGTTACCCGTTCGCGCTAGTCCAGGTGTGGTATCTCTGTGTGTTTGCACAAGTGTGTTACCTTTGTGGGCTGGTCCAGGGACAGGGAAAAAGAAACATTTTTGTGAGGGTCCAAAATGGCAAAGAGCACTCCCCTGTCCTCCACAGGGCGGAAGGCCAGCTCCACAGTAAGACTCCAGCCCTCCTTCTCTTTTTCCACTGTTGCATTCCACAGCACTGCAGACAAAGGGCAGCCCATCAAACCCAGCTAAGCTCTGGCTGAACACATCAAACTCAGCTCAGCTCTCACTCTGCACATCACAGAGGAGAAGGTATGCAAACCCACCTTGCGGAGCGAACCCGACGGAAGCATTTCCTGGAAAGAAGGAGCCAGGGACAATGTGTTCCCAGCACCTCTGGGACTGAGAGTCCTGGAGCAGCCGGTGCAGCACGCTGGAATCCTGCTTGACCCAGTCCCAGTTCCGCATGCAGCCGTCCAACGGGGGGTTGAGCTGACAGAGGGGACACACACACACACACAGAACCTTCAGTTTGCCAAAAAAAAAAAGTTGAAACGTTTTTGGGTTATTTCAGTCAGGGTGAAACATCCCCGCTGGGAGAATTTCCTCACCACAGTTCAGCTGTGAATATTGTTGGGCATTTCAGAGGGCAATATTGTTTATCTGAATATAAAGAGCAGACAACCAGAGCTGAGTTTATTATTGCAACCCAGCAAAGTGAGCCAGATTTCACTTTCACCCCCCTTCTCTGGGTCCTAACCTCTTTTGCCTAAACACTCTGCCCTCGCCTCATACAACCTTGTCCCCTATGCACTACCATTTTCCTTCCTCTTCTCTTCTCTCCTCTCTCCCCCTCCTCTCAACCATCCCTTTTCCCTATCCTCCTATTCCCCCTCCTCCTACCCCCCTGCCCCGCTTCTTTCTGGTGACCCACTGCCAGTGTGATGCTGCTGTTTGGGGTGCAGGCTCCAATGGCGATTCTCAGGAGCCCGTCTCCAGCCTCTGCATGGATGCTCTCCTGGGACTGCTGTACAGTGACAATGTTGTCCCCATTCACGCTGACGGACACGCCTCCCTCCTGTTTGGTCACCACAATCTGCAGAACCAAAACGGGATCAACTCTTTACTCAAGCACATAGACGCAATCTCACCATGATTCCAGGCCCATATAGCCTGACATAACTTCTGAGGTCAGGAAAAAAAAACTGACTTCAAAATATTTGCAGCTAGGGGCCAATGGATCTGTGAATGTAGCGGTCATGGATCTTGACATTATTCTACAGTTCCTACAGTCTTGGGAGAAGTATTCAAGGATCCTGTTGGTGAATTCTGAGCTCATCCTTTAGTGCCCTCAATTAATTGCTTGAATGCAGGGATGTCTTGGATGTCTTAGGACAGTCTTGAGACCAATGAAAGAATGCAGCTGAGAAACTGGACATTCCTCTGCTGTCTAAGACACTATGAAGAACTAAAGAGGTGTCACATCATGAAAACTAATGTCAACCAAAAAGGCATAATTAATGTGAGTCAAGTTATTATTTCATGTTTAAATTCAGTTAAGGTCATTGACTGCCATAGTTTGCCCAGTGCTAGCACTTCACACAATGACATTCAAATAAAAATAGCATGGCTCACGACAATTATTTTATTTAACAGAGCGTTGTATATAAATATGGAACACTGGATCTCAAGCAACTCAGTAAAAGCTCTTGGTTAGAGCGTTGCAAGAGCCCTATGGCCCAGACTCCATATCAGCTAGGCCACTAGAAGCCCACAGTTGTGGGCTTTAAAATGGGCTTTATTCTGCCAAGGATAAATGGACGGGTTGGTTGGGGAGGGGTTTGTCTGACCCATCAAACTCCTGCTGGTGAATCGGTTACCAGTGGGTCTGCCTGTATCAAGCTGCGCATTATCTGTGTTCCTCTGGCTCCTGTCTGTGCAGGCTTGGCATGGGGACTGCAGTGTGTAAAGAAGCAGCGGTGACATCACGCGTTTGTCTGCACCCCCCTGCATTGTCACGGGGGATTGCAGCTATGGGCGGCATTTCTATGACAGAATTACGCATTCCAAATCAGGAGAGTAATGGGAAAGACGCATAGGGCATTCCAAAAAAAAAAAAAAAGAATAAATACTTAACACTTCAAATATGCTTTTTTTCCATGTTTGAAGAACTTGGCGAAGGATATTTGTCAATAAATAGAAAGCAAACATTGTTTAAAACCTGTTTAAAAATTGTTTAAAATGTCCCTTCATTTGAAACTCTGTGTTTAAGAATCAACTGCTCATCACAAACAAACCTTTGTAGATGGATGTTTTTCTTATAACTGGAGTGCTCTTTCTCTGTATAAATGTCACTATGTTTATTTTAGCACTAACACCTAGAAATTGGGTCTTATCAATATTCATTGGTAATAAAAGTTTTTTTTTTTTGAGAAACACAAATGAAAGTGAAACATTGTTCAAGGTAATGTAGTTTCTGTTAACCTTGAACCAGTGCATATTGGGTTGTTAAG
This sequence comes from Megalops cyprinoides, assembly GCF_013368585.1. Classification (NCBI taxonomy): domain Eukaryota; kingdom Metazoa; phylum Chordata; class Actinopteri; order Elopiformes; family Megalopidae; genus Megalops; species Megalops cyprinoides. The sequence goes on from NC_050591.1 coordinate 22,606,414, forward strand.
ATCTGTCAGTGTGTGGTGGGTAGTTAGAGCTATCTCAGTGTGCCATAGATTTAGTTAAAGCTGTCTTGGTGTGCTTTGGGTTGTTAGAGCTATCTCCAGGATGACATGGGTTTTATTTGAGCTGGCTCAGAGCGTTGTGAGTTCTGTTAAGGCTTAAGGCTCTCTTCAGGAGTTCATGCTGGGAGAGCTCACCTTCTTCCACTCGCCGTCGCTGATGATGGGGCCTGCACTGACGATGACCCTGCCATTACTGTGACCCGTCTGCACGCTCAGGTGCCGCTTCTTCACGGCCAGAAGGAACCAGTTGAACTCTGATCCGATATCCCCGAAGAAGATGACACCCTCGGGGTCCAGAGTGCGCAGCTCGAACTGAGAGTCAAAGCTGGAATAGACAAGGCTATCAAAGGGGAGCTCGTGCCACTCTGAAACGAGTGGTCATACTTTTCATGGGGCATTTCAAGCTCTCTTTAGGGGATGGGCCTGTGTAATGTCCTGAAAACTCAGAGCACCAGGAGCCAAGAAGATTGCAGATTTCCTTGCTTTAGTTAAAGGTTGATTTGCAGTCATGTCTGCCTATGTGATAATTCATCTCAACTACAGTGGAGCCCTATACCTGAGCAGACCCTTCACCTGTCACTCAGAGCAGGTCCTGCCCCTCAGGCTGAATCTACGAGAATTCTGGTCCTTGTGCACACGTCCTGTCTCTCAATTATTTGTAAACGTGATCAGTGGAGATCTGGGACAGTACCTGGTTAACTCTGAGATCTTGTACTCCAGGATGGGAACACTTCCCACAGTGCTGTTCCCTGTATAGAGGAGGTGGGGAGCTTTTGACTCGTCGAACGAATAACACACAGGTGTATCCTTTGGAGAGAAGTGTGGTGAAAACGCAAATTCTCAAAAAAAAAAAAAAAAAGAAAATCACATCAAACATAAAACACCTCCCAAACGAGTATTCTGTTTGCATATATTAGAAAAATTTTACATAACCATTCAGTTGAGCAATATGCAAAAAACAATGAAAAAAAAAAAATTAGGGTAGTTGGTTGTGTATTAGTCTTGTGCTCTGTAGGATTTGCACTATTACACATGACCACTACAAATAGAAAAGAAACGCCAGTGATAGTGGCATTGTAAAACAGGTTGGAGCCACTCACCTTGCCGATCTTCACCTCATGGGGCATTCCCAGTATTCTTGGAAGACACAATTTCAGCATCAGCATTACACAAATCCTTGCAACAGCCTTCATCTTTGTGCCTTTGTACAGCTGACGGCTGTCCGTCTGATTCCGTCTCTGAAACCACGCTCTGGTAGATGTGCTGGTCCAGGAGCTCTCTCTCAGCTCTGAGGGTATGAGGAGTCTTGAGTAATCTGTCTGATTATAAGTTTTGCAACATTGTGGTAGCAGACAAAATATTCATGGAGATAAGCCAAAAGGTCTGAGGGTTTTATCTGAGGGATACAGCTGTCGTCACCCTGATGCAGCTAGGTCACATTGCCCTCCAGGACATATACCCTCAATGTACAATCAACAAAAAACTGGGTCAGTGGCAAATCGTGATCTACCGTAAACTTTCTTTTTTCTTAGCTTTGATTATATTTTGGACAAAAATTACTGAATGGAGAACTGATTAAGATTTTTTCCCCCCCGAAAGGACCAGTTCCTCAGTTAATACTAATGATTGACTATCAACTTTAATCTGTCAGGTTTGATTGCAAATGTTCAGATTCTGCTGAAAATACCAAATATGGCCCTGTTGTCCCTTTAAACAAATGGGTCAAACATTAATATTTGTGGTTTAGATTGAGATTCAGCTCAAATGGTAGGAGAGCCTCCTCAATGGCAGAAAAGAGTAGCTGTTTCATCCAAGAGCAAGAATGTTACTTTTGGCATCAGCACTCAATTCACATATGAAGATTGCTTTACTAGGTAGAGATAGCATGTTTACTGGACTGAACTTTTTTTGTTCTTATCATCACATATGTTGTTTGTAATACACTTTACTCATTTCAGATCATTCTGTCTGCTGCTGTATGTCATTGTTTCAGAATAATTTCTGCATTATTAGATACCAGGAGAAACACTCCAGCCAGAATGGTACCAGAATGGTATTCTCTATATAGCTCTCTCTACAGCGAAAGCATATTCTTGCTTACAGATTGGTGTGCATCAAACCAAGTTCAGTCATCCAGCAGTTTAGAAATGCTCTTTGATCTTTGCTGTGAGTAATGTGTAGGAGGCCGGAGATGAACAATTTCTGACTTAATTCCTTTCATTTGTTCCACACAAAGACACTTTTCTTCGAGTATTTCCAACTGTACACAAGATACTGCTTATGGTGGCAAAGAAAATGGTTGCACTCTACTTCCATCGGCAGTTCTCTTCTCCTCACACCCTGTGGGTCAAGTCCACATCCGTTCCACTCTCCACAAACAATACACACACTCTTAAGTTACACACACGTCCTGCAGGCTGGGCTGCAGACCTGAGGTGGAAGATACATGCATGAGGTGGTCGTCCGAAAGTGCACATGAAGTGCACATCATCAGCACTGACATATTAAACCCAAATGAGACCACAGACTCAAAAACTCGCACATGTTCCCACTTACAGGAACCCATTTCTCCTTCCCAGGACAGATGGAAGTATTCAAGTATATTTTTCAACATTATGTGCGAAAATTCCCAGATGAAAGACCCAGGCTTAGTACCTTAGAACCTTTTCCGTCATGACAGAGATGGACCTCGAACCACAGAGGACCAAAGTCAAAGTCCATTGTCTGTGTACAAGCTGCCATTTCCTTCTCCGTTATCTTCCCCTCCCGTCTTCCTCATACTCTCCATCTTCATTAGAGATGAGCAGAGCTCAGATCAACACATCTTTCCCGAGAGCACAAATGCTTTAATACAAAACATTGATTCCATTCACCCATTTAAAGCATGTACGATCTGTCACAATATGCCGGGAAGGAAACCCTGCAGGGCCATTATTGTATGCTCTTCATTGTTTGCAGTGATGGATGAAGAACTCATTTGTTCAAGTTACAGGAGGATTCCTTTCACCCTCATTGGAGAAGAGAGCCCAGGGAATCAGCAAACCAGAAAGCAGAGTTACAGTTGGCAAAATGTTTATTGTAAATTACTTCCAAGTAAATAAAAAAGAGGAAATAAGACATAAGTTTCCTGTTATGAAAATATTTATAAAAAGTTTAAATAACAAAAATACATTTAGTAACAGAAACATACCATGATGAGTTGTCCAGAACTCAATGAGAGAAAAAACACAAATAAAAAAAAAAAAAAAATCAAAACAATGTTATTTTTTCCCCATTTAGCATATGAAGAGATGATCAGCTGACCACTAGTGGGCGCTGCTGACTGCATCCAAAATGTCTACCTGTAGAGAGTGCAGGGGCTCTTACTGTTATACAGATAGCAATAAAAGTGTGCCCTAACAGGTCTGAGCTCACTGCATTCCTCCCCCCCAGCCACATACCCCCACACAACACACACACACACACGCGCACGCGCACACGCACACGCACACGCACACGCACACACAGTTACCTTGACTGGGAAGGGATCCGAACACAGGCGTATCTCTGAAAGAGTACTTAATCTGAGAGTATGGAGTGGAATGTACAGATTTCGTTTTACAGTCAAAGATCGCCTGTTTCAACTGACCATAAACAAGTGAGTTGCAGTATATGACCAGCAATGGCCGATCCGCCATGCTGCTTCCCAACGATATATGAATCTTTGATGGTGGAGTGGTAAGGTACAAGCAGTATGTCTGATAAGCCGACTTTTAATGTAAAGGGCAAAGTGAACCTCAGCTTCTACTTGGTGTTCTCAAAACACATGGTCAATATGATCACAAGATTTCAACTTCCATGCATTGCGAACAAGCTTGAAACGTGACTGCCCATCCCAACATACTGAAGTAATGATCCTGACAAATCCATTATATATCCAGGTGTTTCCTTTGAACACTGTCTTCCGATTGATTGAATGGTAAACTGACAATAATTATCCATACCATTTCACCTATGGAATTCTTCATGATCGAGTGTACATAACATGCAAGAAGCAAACAATACAATTTACATGACGAAAAGAGCCAATCCATTAGGTGGTGGACTGTGTGAACCCCATCAGGTTATGAGTCTTACTTCAAATAATTAGACTGTCATGAGTACAGTACCATAATTTCATATTAGTTCCTAACCAGTCCTTTAACTTCTACAGTACACAACCCTACATCAGCTCACAAGTACCACAATTTTGCATTTGCTACGAAACCAGGAGACGGGCGGCCACGCGTGGCGGAGGACAAACCTTCGTACCTCTGTATGCACAGTTTAGCAAGTTATCAAATCACAGTGTGAAACGCAAACATACAAAAACAAAAACACACGTCATATTAAATACAAGGAACAAGCGTGTTAGAAATATATGGCGGACCAACGTCAAAGTCTGATTGCAAATTTACAACACGTTTGTTAACCCTGTACTGACAGTATTAAACATTTTACTTCTGATGCTGATTTAAGTTCAAGTTTCTATCCATTGTTTACAAAACACAATTCAGTGAAGGGATAAAACTGGCAGAGATAAAGAACTAAGTGAGAGGAATGTGTGGGACTGTAGGTTTTGTTTTCTCAGATACAGAAAATGCTTACAACTTGTCAAATGGATTTGATCTTGGATCTGTCCAATCACAGAATAATGTGCTGTTCGTGGGGGGAGCCATTTACTCTAGGCACCCACAAGGCCACAGAGGCAAACCAGCAAGGAGATGTGTGATGCCTATCAAGTTGGAACTGATTGTCTCGTTCCTAGGAAACAGGCTCCAGCTAAACTGGCGCACATGTGAATAATGACATCACAGACCTAGCACGAGCAATAGCAATGTCACAAACCTGACCTGTGTTGTTGTGATATGGCCACGAGGCAACCAGGCAATCTCCTAGGGAGCCACAGAACATGATCAGAGCTTAAAATACACTTTCAGCCCCGTAGCAGTCACACCACAAATGAACACAGATACTCACAATGCACCAGGTTTGCGATGATAGTCTTGAGCGCTAGAAGGTGAGGTCATTATATCAGAGTATCTTCATTCAATAAAATATTGCCAAGAAAGTATACATGAATGAAATATCAAATATTTTAAAGGTCCTTTTCAAAATTTCTGTATTTAAAATACAATTATACCCTTTTCAAGTCCTGAACCCTATGAAATTGTTTTCTTTGGTGTCTGAAAATAGATATTAAAATTTACAGAATATAAACCTCACTGTACAAGATTACAAAACTATGATGATCATTTAACTGATCAGTATTGAGTCAATTGATACCATGTATCTAAATGATTCAATCTGGAACATTCCAAATTTATCTAAAGTGCTTCGACATCATTTCCTCTTGAAAGATGTCAAAAAATGCTGTATATACATCCATAAATAAAATAAGGCAGATCTGTTATCTCTCGAATCGTACTCTATAAAAACATGCACTTCTTCCCAAAGTGCAGAGGGGAGCTAAAGAAAAGAGAAAAATATTCCCTTTGTGGATTCTGTACCAAACTAATGGCGGTTTCATTGCCACTGTCCTTGAACATCACATGTCAGAGACTGTAAATGCGGCTTCATTATTGGTGAAGATTTTAAAATGCTTCTTAAAACATTTGTATTTTAGCAGCCTATTCACACAAAACAACTTGTGAAATCGTTTTTTTTCCACAGCTCTGTAGAGAAAGTGAAAGGGTCAAATTCATATTACGCAAATTAATGCCTGCCATATTGCAATCCTTTCTTTAAACTGAAATGAGAGCAAGAGATTCAGAGAGAAAGGGAGAGAGATTGCCTTTCACAGGAAAAAAAATGGAGTGAGCCGCTTTTGAAGTAACTAATAAGAGAACCATGCAGTGGTCAGGATTTCTACTTCCTCATTTCCACCTTCATCTGGAGATCTCGGTGCCAGGGGTGTGCGTTCCTTCTCCTCACGGAAGCAGCAGCATTCTCAGTGCATATCCCAGCGCTGTGTTGCTCCAGTGTTAAACTCTGGCTGGGAGTATACCGCCATCTGCTGGACTGGCTGTCCCTTTCTGACCAAGTCCCTTTGCAGTGCTCTTTAGGAGGTTTTCCCTACTATGGGGTTTTCCCTTAAAAAGATAAAGCACATGGGGAAATGTCACCTCGTGTGAAAGATCATAAACAGAGGAATGTGAAGCTTAATATCTTAAGTGAATCATTTCCACTTAACCAGTGTACTGACCTAATCCTTACATGCAAACACTTCACTGCTGAGCAGTGCATTCTGACACAGAGGGTCAATTTTTTTTGACAAGGTTGCCCAGTTCAGCTACAGTCTGCACATCAGACACATTCTCAACTTGTGTCAGATAACATTCTCCAAACATTATTGGTCCAAACAGCCCAATCATCTTGAAATTTCCTTCTCAAATTTTTAGTAATACACTGGACTAGGTTATCCTTACATCAGACACTTCTCTGAGTGACAGACAATGCTTTTAAAAGGGGCTGAGAATGAATAACCATAATGAAAGTTTTGCAGCATGCTTTAGTGACTACGTTCTGCTGGGGGCGAGACTTACTGGCTGCCATATGTGGCAGTGACAGCACTCCTGATAGCAGCATGGTCATTTTTCAGCTGCTCCAGGAGCTGACGGATCTGCTGGATGGTGTGGAAGGTCTCCTTGGGGTCCTGGATGGTGAAGAGGGAATAGTCCTCCTGCTCCTTCTGGGGTCCCTGGTACACAGCAATGCTGGCACAGGCGTCTAATTGAGAGGCAGGACACATGACCAGGTTACATGTCTCCCCATCACAAGAGTGTGCACCCTGCCACATGCATTCAAGAGCTTACCGACACAAACTGAGCAAATGAGACCTCTGGACATGGTTAGTTGGCACATGTTGGATTTTGTTCTAATTTTAAAAGTAAACGAACCGGACCAAAAGCGCGCTTGGAGAAAAAGCTTTATTCGGCGATGGAATCCGGCAGCATCTCTGCCTGCGAAGCTTTAACTCAGAGAACTGTTACCGTGATCGGCCTTTTATACCATGAAACAAATGGCAACAAACAATAGGTTTTACACTGTTGCAGCATCAACCTATGTTCCCAATGCAAAGCGGAATCCTTTGATGCTGACCGCGTCTTTGTGTGGTGATGGTTGCCAATTGCCCACTCCCGGTTGTATGCTAGACTCGATGTCTGCTGCCTGCCTTGACCAATTGCTCTTGGCTCCAACTGTAGCGTGGCACCAAGGTGTGGAGCTTCCTTTGTAACTATGATAATAAGGCCATCAGGTTAACAGTTCTCTGATTCTGAACCATGTCTGGTCAGAAGTTAGAAGCACTATAATCTTACACACACATGGCCATGACATTTCACCGAAGTACCCATAATCACCGACAAGGTAGCTGAGGTGACTTGCCTTCCATCTTCTGCAGTTTGGAGCAGTTGGAGGAGAACAGGGAGAAGATTCTCTCAGTCTCACGGTCACAATCAATGTCCAGCTGTATGTTTACTGGCATGGTGCTGAGGGGAGGAGACAGAAAGAGGCACCTGGTTAGAGACAACGGGATACGGTACTCACACTGCGATGGGTGTGGCTGGGTGTGACACTCCTCACAAAGGAAACCGGCTCACTCATATTCTACAACCTCTGGTAACAAGTTCCCTACCACTAATCCACCTTGCTGTATAATGCACAGTTGGGCATGGCATAGCGTGCTGAGGTAATGTGTAAAACGAGTGTGGGGTTTGGTGTGACTCTGTGAGGTGCAGGGGCCGGGAGGTAAGTGTGGCCTGGCTTTGCGCGTCTTGAATGGTGTTGTTAGATGTGGATGGGTGTGGCTGGGTGTGAGTGGGTGTGGTTAAAGGGCTCAGTACATGATGGAGGGTTTAGGTGTGGATGGGTGTGGCAGGGTGCGAGTGGGTGTGCTTAAAGGGCTCAGTACATGATGGAGGGTTTAGGTGTGGATGGGTGTGGCAGGGTGCGAGTGGGTGTGCTTAAAGGGCTCAGTACATGATGGAGGGTTTAGGTGTGGATGGGTGTGGCAGGGTGCGAGTGGGTGTGGTTAAAGGGCTCAGTACATGATGGAGGGTTTAGGTGTGGATGGGTGTGGCAGGGTGCGAGTGGGTGTGGTTAAAGGGCTCAGTACATGATGGAGGGTTTAGGTGTGGATGGGTGTGGCTGGGTGTGAGTGGGTGTGCTTAAAGGGCTCAGTACATGATGGAGGGTTTAGGTGTGGATGGGTGTGGCTGGGTGTGAGTGGGTGTGGTTAAAGGGCTCAGTACATGATGGAGGGTTTAGGTGTGGATGGGTGTGGCAGGGTGCGAGTGGGTGTGGTTAAAGGGCTCAGTACATGATGGAGGGTTTAGGTGTGGATGGGTGTGGCAGGGTGCGAGTGGGTGTGCTTAAAGGGCTCAGTACATGATGGAGGGTTAAGGTGTGGATGGGTGTGGCAGGGTGCGAGTGGGTGTGGCACATGCTGCAGACTGTAGCTGGTGCAGCTGACTCACGTAGTGCAGGGCTTGCAGCCCGGCTGGCTCTCGCTGGTAGCCTTGCAGCACAGCCAGGACCCACTCAGGTAAGCGGAAGGGTGGAAGGTGCTCAGTCGCCCAGGGTTGCAGCGGCTGACCTGGCTCAGGACCTCGATCCACTCGCTAGCTTCCACGCAGTTACTGGCCTGGATATACAGCGGCTTCTCTCCATGGATCACCTGGAACATCTGCGTAGCCGCACGCACATACTGTATGTCACACACCTGCACATCAATAACCCCCCAGCTGGCAACACGTCTCACCCACAAGTACCATGCACCCGACACATACCACACGTCTGACATAACCGCACATATCACGAAAAACCACTGGGAGAGCTCAGGGGTCAAACTCACGTTTTTCCGGTTAAAGGCGTTCTCTTCCAGTTTCTCCACTCCCAGGATATTCTTTACAGGAATAATGCAGAGGGCCTCTTTGCCTGGAAAACATTGCGTTGCCCTTCAGTACCCCAAGAACTCTCGCTCCTGTCCTTACAGACCCAATGGCATGTCTCAGATAGGACTTGGTCGCACATCTCAGGTGGAAAACAGCTAATGAGGTGATGGGCAGATGGGGTGGTGATAGTGGCAGGGTCTTCTGGACTCTTCAAACTGAGAAATGAGCTCAGAGAGTACTTCCCTCCCTGAGACCAGCCTCACTTTTCCATCCAATGTAAATATGGAACTATTTTCCGAAGACATACTTTACATTTGGCGAATTCCTATTTTTATCTCCTCCCTGATGAATCTTATTTTTGACAATAGCCAGCCAAAAAACACAAGTGCAGCATTACAGAGCTGCCATTGTGAGGACCTCTGCTGCTGCTTTGATCAATCTGTGGTTCTGCATTACGCGCACATCTGGACAAGTTTCTGTGGGCTTCGAAACGATACCCTCCACAATTCCACCTTTGCCACTCTGCATATCTGAGGATATCGATCTCAACATCGCCATAACGATTAAGTGTGAGCGCTAGGTTTGCTTCCCTCCCCCAGCTGTCCGTCTCTTGGAACCCCCACCCCCCCCATTCCCCTGTTATTTATTGTATGTGAGCACGACACGGAGAGATCAGCTTTAACCATCAACACAGCAGACTACAAATCACCACAACAATAAAGCTTCCACATGGCAGAGGTTAAAAGATGGAGAGATAGAGAAAAAAATTACGCTGAACTTAATCGTTTTCATGGCAGTAAGGAGTCGCAGAGAAGCAAGGCGTTCTTCTCTTCCCCCTCCTAAATTATTATGTGTGAAGCTGAGAAGCCCCTGGCCCTTCCACTCTGTTGTCTCATTACTTACTAAAACACAGCACGTCCCAGAGGGAGGCGAGGTTAGTGAGAGATTTAAGGCCATCAGTGTATGCTATCATCCGCTCGGCACTTGAGCTCTCCCCTTTGGCCAGGCAAATGTCTCGGACACTGAGCATTTGGTCTGGAGGTGTCCCATGCTCTCACAGGACTGCACAGAAGGCTTAGAGGATTGTGGATATTTCAAATGGCAAAAAACTGTCTGTTGTGCTTTCCTGCACTGTGAGAGTTCTTTTATCATGTCTATTGTTCCTCCTTTACTCACATTGCTTGTCTTACCCTGCCTGAAATCAGACAACCTACATTCAAGCTGTATCATTTTTTTTTTTTTTTTTAGAATTTCAGAACTTGTGAGGACAAATAAAAAAAAAAAAATCAAGCTTCAGTTTGAAAATAGAGTGACGTCCTATAATGCTCCCATGCTTAAGCAGTTGTACCACAGAGCTTCTGGAGGTGGTGTATAGGACAATTCACACACCAGGACCTGGACAGTATGGCACTGATCCTTGGCTGTAGTTACACATCTTTTCCTGTTGTTCTGGGAGGCTGGACATGGACAATTGCACAACACTGTCTCGCTTGATTGCATGTGTGTGAGAAACAGTATTTTTATATGCTTCACTGCATTTCTGCTTGTTTGTACTTTCATGTGTACATATGTGTAGATGTTTTTGAATATGAGACAGCATGTTTCTGTGAATGCCACACAAAGCATGTGAGACAGCGTGTTCATGCGTGTGTGTGTGTGAGACAGAGCCTCTGTGCGTAAGGTTACTATTTTTTATGAGGCCCCATTTATTGCTGTATGTATGAGCGTATGATAGTAAGTAAAAGAGAGTACGATTGTGCATGTAAGAGGGTATAGTAGTGTTTGTGTAAGAGGTGGCGTACGTGTGAGATTATGATGCTGTGTGTGAGACCAAGTATGAATTCTCTCTCACGGGGCCCGTCATAAGTTTTTCTCACATGCGCAAAGGCAGAGTGACTCACAAGCGCACGTGTGTGGGATAAGTGTGTTTGTGATATGGATGGAATCACACAGGCACTCACTGTACTGAGGCTTCCTGCTTGCCAAACATTCCTATAAACTAAAGGACAAGAATGTGCGGGGTTCAGTGAGAGGCCGGGGTGCAATCACACCCACACACATAAAACATTATGGAGCAGAGCGCCTTTTACTGGGGGCAGTTGAAGTAACATCCCCCCATTTACATCCCCATGTCACCTCTCTTCCCTCTCAAATTCCCTCTTAGTCTGACCTTCTTCTTTTGTCTCTCTCACTCAACCTCTCTTTATTTCGGTGCCCAAGGTTTCTGATACCTCTCTGACACCCACTCCCCTCCCTTAGGTCTGTTCTGGTCTGAGGTGTGGGAATGGTGGAAATACTCAAACAGCTGAGGTGAGTGAGTGTGTGTGTGTGTGTGTGTGTGTGTGTGTGTGTGTGTGTGTGTGTGTGTGTGTGTGTGTGTGTGTGAGGGGTGCACTGGTCATTGCTGGTAGTGTCTCAGTCAGTGAGCTGATGCAGAGTTATACTGTGAAACATGGCTACTTTTTGGACAAGGTGCCAGCAGTCCGTGTTAAGACTAATTCCAAGAAACAGAGAGAAACGTTTACATAGTGCATTTTCCCATAAACCACCAGACTGAAAGAATGCATGACGAGTATTTGTCTGCTGCATGAATCTGACCAGCAGGGAGCAGCCGTTCTGGAGCCAAGACACTGAATTAATATCACATGCGCACAACATATGTGTCTATATGTGTGTGTACATGCTGTGTGCTTGTGTGCATCTTTCTCTGTCAGTCCTGAGCCTAAGAAGCTACTCAGGCCTGTAAGACCTGACGTGAAACCTTGAAGAATGTGACCTTTGACCTTGGACTTTCAGTACTCGGCCATTTCTCCAAACCTCTGGAGGGGAGGGGAGGGGGGTGGGTGGGTGGGTGCAGGGACAGGATGGCTTTATGGCTCGGCAGTGCCACTCCTGAGGTCAGTAAGAGTCCAGGCCTCTGCAATGCGGGTCCGGAAATCCCGCCCAGCCTGGCGAGGGATGAAAGCACTGGGGCGCAGACCTACAAACGGTTCCAATAACGAGCTCCGCTCATAACGTAATTTACGCCAAAAGTCAAACCGAAAGGACATGAAAGGCAGGCTGACATTATGGAAGCGGTCCCGGGGGGAAATCACTCTGCTCTCGCTGGCCCGCGGAGCAGCACACAGAACACGCTTCCCGGGCAAGCCCATCAAACAGCGCTACATCTGCACGCAGCCACCAAACCTGCACACTATGGACCTAAATCAGATGAAATAATAAGCGCTGTGCATTACGTGAAACAGATGTTCTTTGTCAGGACACTTTGAGGTTTTTTAAAAAAAAAAAAAAAAAACAGAACAAAACATGAATTTAAATAATGAATTAGTGTTTTTTTTTCTTTTGTTCATGTAGCCTGCAAAAATGGGCAGACTATCCACAGGCTTCTCATCCCTGGTCCCAGAAGACTACGGGGTCTGTAGGGCTATTCACCTGATTATGGTCACCACACTTATCAGTCCATCTCCTGAAAACACTGTACTCAGGTATTTTCTTCACAGTATTTGAATGCTTTCATCTTGATTACAGATTAATCAGATTCGCAGAATAACAACCAAGACACAGCAGGAAGAGTGGACATCTTATACTCTACTTTAGACATTTATGCCAAAAACTGGTTAGGAATGTTAGGAGAACCAATGTTTCATGAAGCTGAAAAAAAAAAAAACAACAGAAAAGCCACAACCAGATCATCTGTGGCCAGGGAGTTGGGCCCCTGAGGGAGAGAGAAAGTGAGACAGGGGGCACTTAAACAGAGAGAGGGGGACTGCCCCTTCCCCCGTCAAGCACCTGCACCCCTCACGACAGGTGGTCATATGGTCCCAGAACAGGTCATCTCTGTGTTGGTATATGAAACGTGGAGACCACACACATGCCCCTCCACACCCCCGCCTCTTTGGGCCACTGCACAGATGTAAACCTGGGCAGGGAGTAAATGATAAAAGCACACACAGAAGCTCCTGCCAGAAGGGAGTTTGGGGGGGGGGGGGACAATACACTACTGCATGAATCGAATAGCTGAGCACTGACAGTACAGACCACAAGTGGAACAGCAGGACATATCTACAGTGCCTGTAAGGCGGGGGGGAACTGATCCTCAACAGGGCCAAAAACAGGGCTAATGAGCGCAATGGAGACTAAGCAGAGCGGACCCTGGTGTCCCAGGGGATTTGCTTTAGTGGTCATGAAGCAGCAGGTGCCACAGTTAAAGGTGAAAGCCATACACAGATGAACCGGGGTTGACATTACCTTACTTAATAACAACACAGTTAGTATCCAGGTTATTTTTTTAAACCACCTGCTCCTCACCATTGGTTTCAATGTTACGTGGAGTTTTACAGTATCATTAAGAAATCCATTTATGTATCCTCCAGAGTACCCAATTATGGTCCTTCTGTGCCCTTGAGGCAGAATAAAAAGTTGTTTTGACCAGTAACTCATTCTTTGTTGTGAAAATTCTGAACAGTGAACAGCCACTGAAAGTCCAGGGAACAGCGTCCAGGGAACAATATCATTCTCTCAAATAACAGTGGCTAGATAACTTGTCATAATGAAAATGTCAACATGTTGACTCAGGTCAAAGCAATCAACAATGAACGCCTTTCAAAATAATGTCATACTTGATAAGCAAACCTTTAATTTGTAGGCTTCTCTGGTAAGATCAACATTCTACACTACCACCAGCCTGCAACATGCTGCTGCTAACATTACTGCGTTGCTTAGGCTACAACTGCTCTGCCTATTACATCACTGACTGAGAAGTCAGGAGGAAAAGCAGCAAGAGAAGGTCAATAAAGACAGGTATAGTTTGAATAGAACCCAACCGTCACTAAAATATACTGTCTAAGAGAGACTAGGACTTAAGAGTACTGAATGTGCATTTGAATGCCTTGTTGTTTACTTCAGCGATCTGTAATATATTTACCTTGACCAAACATATTCTGTGAGCTTACTTAATGGCATTGTTCTTGGATGTCTTTTGCCCCTTCTTAATAACAAACACCACAGCTAATAACAGTGCAAATCACTGCGACAAGAGTAACAGTGCAAATCACTGCGACAAGAGTATAACGAATGCAATTCTCGGGTACGCGCACGCTCGACAAACAGCTACTCTTCACATTATAAACAGCGTATTAGTGGAGCAAACACTGACTGAATAGGTGCTGCTGCACTGACATCATCTGAGAGGCTCATAGGCACCTGACCATTCAGTCTCTGAGCAGAGGGATAAGGAAGCCCCACGAACAAACTCACCCCTAGTCCAGAAGAACAAAGTACATTTTTTTCCCCAATGCTGTCATTGTCAACCTGGACCTCAGGGCTTGGTCAGAGGCCTGTTTGATATCAGTTGCTTTTGCAATAAATGTTGAGCAATTTTGAGACGTACTGTACAGTGGTTGACTAAATCTTAAATCATTATGCTGTAACAGAATGTGTTGCTGGACAAGGATGCTGTAACAGCAGTACAGTATGGCATTGAAAGAATACAGAATGCAACTTAATTTGTTCTCTCTATTTAACTGTAAAATAAAAACATGGATGGATGAAATTCCTTTCTTTGTACTCCCATGTGGGGGCATCATTGGGTCAGAGTGGTGCCCTGTTAGAAGACCCTGCTTACTATTACACTTGTGTTTGTGCTTTCAGGGGAGGGGCTCACCTCTGTGCTTGTGGTAGGAGAGCTCTCTGTTGGTCACACGGAGCCACCTCTTCTTGAAGTTCTTCTTGCCAATGATGCGTTTCCTGCCCTGGGCCCGCTTGTGCACCTCACTGTGAAGAGACGATGCGGAACATAACCGATGTCAGTACTTAAACCCAACCTGCTACCATATTGGGAAGATTGACAGTGTGAGCATGTGCCAGCACCACAGGCGGTGAGGGCACGCAGCAAGGACAACTATGATATGTCAGGGAGACCTACGGTGTGACTGTCTGCAGTTCACAGTTTGAGATCCATTTCTCCCATTTTTAGTCAGATCGTTCATTCATAATTTGTGTTCCACTTTCCCCTTTTCCAGTGGAAAAGCCCCTATTGTTCAAAGAGCGCTCTGGAAATCGCCATCAGAGACCCATAACTCCCCGGGACTCTGCTGCTGAGTCTCTGCCGATCCTTCACTGTTGACCCTCCTTTGACTCCAAGTGAATGAATGATCTGCGTGGCTGAGACTGAACGGGACACCTGACCCGGATCACTCACCCCTCCTTCAGAACCACAGAGTCCTCCACCCCGATGGACTCCTTGCTCACATTGGAGGAAATCTCATCTAAGAACTATGGAGGAGAAAAAAAACACAGATCAGTTTCTAAACAAACACAACGACATCCCCTAAGACCACATGCATGGACGGTTCAAAGACGAAGAGAAGAGAGGTTACCTTTTTAACTTCCTGTATGCATTTCTCTTCTTGGAATGATTTGAAGAAATCATACATGTAAGACTCTTTAAAACTGGACTGCAATGCAAACAAAGAACAAAAGAGAGACGAAGGTTTAAACTCTACATAACACCTACACAAACACTGACGTTAAAGGTAAAAATATTATGCTTTGAGCATAATAATGTTTTAGTCAAATGGTAAAAACTGTAATACTAGAATATTACTTTATTATACTAAAATATTACATATAAACAAGCACAGATACCACAAGTGCCATTGTTGTGTAACAAAGGCGTTCTCAGTTTTTATGAGTTTTTAAAATACTTGTTACATTTTTTAAACTGTGTTTCACAAACAGTTTTCAGAGCTGCATTCTCCAATGAGCTCCGTGGCATTGCTCTAGTGGGAGAACAGTGATTAGCAGGAATATTTGCTGAAGGACAGATGAAGCTGACCATACCAGTTTATTTTTGGACAGGCTTCCCCAGCTCCCCAGCGTCTGGATGGTTTTGGAGATGAGGGTTAGTGTACGGGATACCTCTGGGTCCTGAAAGACAAGGTGTCCACTTTAAACCCCCACAAACACCTTAACGTCTACCACCTCTCAAACATATATCTGTACATAACTTCAATCTCTACCCAAACCCACTCTTCTACAACCATATCCACTTAACTAAATACACAAAAACATACCTACCAACCTACCATTTTTACATACAAACAACATTCAAACCAAGATATAAACTACAGCTTGGCTTCATATATACACAAACCCCATCCATACCTGTTCACACACCTACCACATTCCATTGCTTCAATGGTTATTATTGGTCATAATCTGTGCACTCAAGACAGGTGGGGGGAGGGCAAGGGGAGAGGTGAACCAGGACCCACTTACAGGATGATGGGGGCGGAGCTGAAAGGTGTGTGGTGACAAAACGGCGACAGCGAAGAAACGTAGAAACACGAAGCTGCTGACAGCAGAGTACTGCACGTGTGGGTCATCTGTAGGCACAGGAGACGACAGGTAGAGATAGGAAAGACAGGGCACTGGTGACCTCATCGTTGCTCAGCCAGTACACTCACTGCTGAGGGCTCTGCTGTTACCAAGGCTTTACTGCCACCTTGTGGTATCTGAGTGCAGTGCAGGCAGCAGGAATTTGCTGCCACCCTGTGGTGACTACAGAGGATAGACACAGGAGACACCAGTACAGCATGCTCTCACATATTTCTCTTCAGCTCCAGTTGTCCTTTATGAAATGCCTAGTGTAATTTATTTCATGTGCAATCACATTCCCTACTGCTTATTTCTATTTGGCTTTAAAAATTGACACAATATCATAACTTCAACCATGCAAGATGTTATATCTTGTGTCCTGGGATGAGTGTCGCTAACTGGTGGAACAGGGTCTTTATTTAAAGCGACTGCATGACTACCGGCTTTCCATCTCTGGAAAATAGCTGTGAACTCCCGGCTGACCATGACCACACTGCACTGGCTTCTGTAGCTTTGCATCCATCAGGTTAGCAAATCAGGCCGTGTAAAACGCGTTTACTCAACAATTCGGCAAGCAGTTGGGACCTGTCGGAGACTATGTGAGGGAGATGTCACACTCACTGGGGAAGCGCTTGGAGGCCATTTGTCTCAGGGACCTGAAGACATCACACATGACGGGAGGGCAGCTCACACTGGACTGAGTGATGGAGGAGAACACCTTCTGTACATACTGCTGCAGGTTCTCCTGTGGAACCGCACACGCACACACAAACACACATTAATGTAGGAGGTTATACTGGGATTGAACATACACATAGAACACACCACCACAAACATTATAGTTGCAGGTACAAAGAAAGAAAAAAGCAAAAACAAAGCAAACAAAGAAAAAAAGAGCCACATACATTCTTGCATCGTACAATAACACTGTACCATTCTGGATTTTAACTAAAATTGTATAAGTAATATACATTGCTATTAAATCTGACCAGTATTTGCCCATACTGGTTACACTGTCTGACTTTACACTATAATGTTATACTAACATGAGGATCTTACCTTGTTTACTTCAACATTGTCTCCCTCTTTCAGTTTTACAGGGTCAATTTCGCAGGTTTTGTTGGATTCACATATCTGGCGAAAATAATACATAGGGTAATTAAAGCAGAGATTCTACAGCGGGACAATCTCTGTACTTTCACAATTCTGTATCTGTACTGTAGACACTTTGGAAGTTGAATGAAGGCAGGTGCTCATGAATATTCATTAATGTTGCTAAAGACCTGCTCTTGTTTATTCTGATTATAATCAGTATGGACATGTGTAGAAACACCGCAGCAGCTGAGCATTGAGAATATTTGCTCCAGGCCTCCCTGTTAATGAATATTCATAAAGACGCCCATCACTGGAACTCTTTAAATAGCAACAGGATTGACAGCAGTCTCTTGCTGGGGGGTTCTGGCCTCTGACTGCATTGCTTTACATTATAGAATATGGTCTGTTGTTCTGGTGTTCCACGTTCCATTGTGCATACCTCATCCAAAACGGACTTCAGGGTGACGGTCAGGTAGCTCCGCCCTACGATCTTCATCATGTCATCGATGCAGCGTGTTGCAAGCGAGTTCCCCCTGAATATGGTGTTGGCCTCCCTGGGCGGAGAGAAACCAGGCAGGAGGGCCTTAATGATGCACACAGCCAGTGGGGTCTTTCAGAAAGCAGGCTGCTCTATGTGCAGTAGCACTCTGATGTACAGTAACCCCAACAGAACCAACAAAAATAGGTGGTACTGTAGGGCACAGAAAGGAGTGTTTCACATTACAATCATCTATTCAAGTTTAATGAACAACAGTGTGACAGGCTAACAACGCTCCCAGACCAGTGAGTGCGAGCACAACACCATTCAAACCCTACCACAAGTTAACTTGTGCAACCTGACAAGACAAGGGAAGCCAAGTATACTATCATACATCAGTCACTAGGTCACAGTATCCAAAACACATCACGATACAACATGTAAAATAAACAGCACGTGAAACAAGTAGCAGAGAGCTTTACAGCAGGGAGAGGTGTACTCTAACAGAGAGGGGTATGTTTCACAGCAGGGAGAGGTGTACTCTAGCAGCGACAGGTGTGTTTTTTTTTTTACTGCAGAGAGAGGAACCCCTCACTCACTGTGTCTGCTCCAGCTCCAGATCCGCGATCGCGGACACAAACGGGACCAGGCGATTGTGATGCAGGAGAAGACGCACGACCGGGAGAACCGCCTCGTACCTCTCCCTGCAGATATCTCCCAGGATATGGGCCGCTGACGCCGAGATGGGCTGAAGAAGAGTGACGGAGAGAGGGGGAGTGAGAGAGACCGTAACTGTGTGTAACAACACTCCTAATTTCTGCTGCCACACCAGGCTCTTCAGGGAGTTCCACACCTTCGGCTAAACACTCATGTCCAGTACATGCACATGCAGACACATACACTCATGCAGACACACACAGACTCACTAACAGCAATGAAAAGGCACACTTGCAAACAGTCTCAAACACAGATACTCTCAGCTGGATCACAGATGCAGTGATCCAGCTATGACAGTAGCATGGTGCTGTGGTACCTTCACTTCGGGGGATTTAAGCAGCAGTGTGCGGAGATGATTGTAGCAATCAGAGGGCAGGACGTTATCCTCGGTGTAAGTCACGTTCAGCCGCAGGGACCCGAGGTCGTCTGGCTTCGAAGTCTTGTTCCCATTGCCCTTTGGCTGTAACAAATACCTACAGACAAGAGGCCATCAAACAGTCAAACTCTGATCTGAAATTTCTGTCATTTCTGCAAATCCCAGTAGAAAATTGGTATCTGCCTAACAGACTGTCTTACCAAAACCACTTTCAAACACTCTGCATAAATTCAAACATCACCTTGGTGTGAAAGAAGGTGTGAGAAATTTGATAGGTTGAATGCCATCTGTTTCCTGTCACAGAGACACCTGATGTGGTTTTTGTTCTGAACATGCAAATATGTTACTCAGAATTGTGTAATTTATACCAATGCACAGCTTGTTAAAGGCAGATAGGTTATTCTGTTCACTGGTCCACCAAAATCTTAAAAAATAGAAGACACACAACCAAAATCCTGCGTGGTCAATGCCCTGCCTCGTGTGACCTATAACAGTATTGCACTGGCCCACACACATTATAACCCCACACAGCCAATGCTAAATGTGGGGAATACCATAGTCCAGATCTATCAGTTTATGCGTAGAGGGACAATGGTATTGTGTTCGTCAAGCAAGCAAGTATTTTTGAGGAACTTATGGGAGGATCACCAATCTCACTTGTCACCTAACATAAGGTATGCAGATTACTTCCTGTCAAGAATATCTACGTGACAAAAAATGAGGTGCAAATCGATGCCTCTGACTCTCTTTGGTTTTGCATTAGCCACTGCCTCCACATTGTGATCATAAACAGAGGCGCATTCAAATACTGTGGGTACGCTCGGCTGCGCAGATTCATTAAACTTTAAATGATCTAGATGGCGCCTCCTATTCACTGATACCACGCTCACTGGATCTGTTCAGCGCTGAAAACAATCCCTTTTTGTATCCGACATTGGCTCTGCAGACAGTTTCATAGCAGCCCATGTGTCTCATCCAGCGTTTGCCTTTCTCACGGGAGACTATATCCCAGTCAGCGTCTGCGCAGACAGTGTGCCTCAAACAGCATCTGTGCAGACAGTGTGTCTCATTCAGAATTTGCCTGTCTCACAGCAGACTCTGTCCCAGTCAGCTGCTGCATGACTCAGCCAGCATTTGCGCAGAGATTGCATGTCTCAACCAGCATTTACCCAGACAGTCTTGCAGCAGACAGCGCATCTCATCCGCTGTCTGCTCAGATGTTCTCATAAAACACGGTATGTCTCAGTCAGCGTCTGCGCAGGCGGCCTTGTACTCCGAGCGGGGGAGCTGGAGAGCTGGGCACGACAAACTGCCGCCCACGCACACGTCCCACGGCCCTCATGCAAAGCACACACAGATGCGTATCTCTCCTTCATCGTCCTACGCCCACAGCACCAGTGTTTACACAACAGCGCTGGCAGCACGATGCCTTTCCACTGGTCCGAGCGCAAAGTGGAAACAAGGACTTCTGCGCCTTTCCTTGAAACCCCTGCTCAAATGGCATGCAAACTGGATTAGCAGCCTTGCGCTCGAGAATCAAAGCGGCCTCCACTGCGATGCTGGAATTCCTTTTGAACCGGCGGGGCTTTGATTGGAACTGGCCCCGTCCAAAACAGCTTCCGGCCGCTTACACGCATTCGACCGTGGTTAGAGGCTGACAGATCTGATCTGGCGAATCTATATCTAAGGGCACATGTGCTAACGTGTCAGCGAGTGAGGCCACAGGATGCTGACGTCAGAGTAACAGATAAACACAGGCCAGGGCCTCGGTGCTCAGTGAAGCGCATAGACTCTCTGCAACAAACGGTCCTTATCTCCCCCCTCCATCTGCCAATCAGCAGAATTCAGCCCTGGCTCCACTGTAGGTATCGCAGGTGTTTACATTCCTCAGGTCAACGCTCAAGGAGTATGAGTCTGCGTGTGTCTGTGCATAGGGCGTCTGTCTTGTCCCCTTTTGTCACCGGTCTGTGTGAGCATGTGGGTGTCCGTTTCTCTTGCTATTTCTGTATGTGAGCGAGTGTCTGTATGTATCGGAGCCTGTGCGGGCGGCTCTTTACCAGGCACGGTGAATAGAGTCGTTGCGGAGAATCTTGACAGACACCCGCGTCTCTCCCAGGAAAACATCCTGTGCCAGATTTCCATTGTTCCACAGGTCCACTCTGAAGAAGGGTAATGGCAAGAGAGGAAGAAAAAGAGAGAAAGGGAAAAAAATTAGGCTAGCAATAAGATAGCTGGCAATTCACCAATTTTACACACATGAACACACACTCTGCTCCTTGTGTCTCTTCTCAGTGTTCTGATGCAAGTGTCTGACATGACTGATGACTTCTGACGACCCTTAATAACATTCTATTTAGAAATGCACTAGGCAAAAAAGGTTCTTATAGTGTTTATTTCACTCAGAATGCATTGCCTCAAATGCCTAACATTACTTATAGCTGTTCATAAAATGAGAGATTACACTGAAGTCCATAAGGTAAACTCTAAAAACACTTTGTGGTTGTGAATTTCACCTTCATGTGTGTGTGTGTGTGTGTTCGTGCAACCATGTGTGCGTTTGACAAAATGTCTGTGTTTACTGCAAACAGACACGCAGGATTGTCACAGCAAAAACATTCAGAGAGATAGAACATTTAAAAATCCAAGGGGGCAAAAGGGAGAAATGCACAAACACGCATGCAAGTATTTGGTTGTATTTTTGTTTCTGTTTTTTTTTTTACCTCTTTTGGCTGAGCCTAGTTCTTACCTCACTGAAATATCAGTGTGCTAAGTGAGACAGTTAAGAACGCAGTGTTAGTGGATATGTCCGCTGGAGGGTACTGCAAAGAGAAATGTCACTTATCTTCTATCAATCTAAAGGAGTCTTATAAATTCCTGCCCACTTCCTATACATCAACAAACAATCAGTGGGCCAAACACACAACTGATCACGTACTGTGCATTTACAATCAGTCACAGTGGATCTCACACAATACTTAACACTTACCGTGTGCACCAATCATGCTTTGTTTAAACACAACACAGACACACAGAATATGCAAAGAAATATGTTGCATGGACACAGTGACTACAAATCATTTCAGAAAATAATCTTGAAAAAATGTGACAACCTTTAAAAAAAAAAAATTAAAAAAAAAACATAACATCTACTGGCCCTGCAGAGTCGGAGGAAGGGGAGAGGCATGAAAGAGGGGCAGGGGTTAATGAGAACGGAAGGTGCCTGAGGGAGGTGGAACACAGTGGAACCCCAGAGGTTCGAGCTACAGAGTTACAAACTGACCAGCTAACAGTCAGTATGAAAGCGGAAGTGCATAGCATTCGCAAGAGCATTCCAATGAAACGGCACACTAATACACGGAAAAAGTGGCGCTTTCGATTTAAAATAAAAGGGGAAATATTGTCAATTTAGACAAAGGAGTTGGCGCAAGCAGGCGATGGTAGCTTAAGAACACCATCGTGGGTCAATTTTTTCCCCACGTGCTTCGGTCTTTAGAGGAGAAAAAGCAAGTTAACAATCTGAGGCAGATTGGGACTGGGATGGTGGTGGGAGAAGGGCAGGGGTATATGGGAGACAAGGGGAGTGACTGTAAAGAAAGAAACGGAACTCACTTGATCTCAAGTTTTTCTATGTCCTCCTCCTCCACCTGGAAGTGGGACTTCTTCGTATAGCTGCTGGACCGTGTGACCTAAGCACAAAATCAAAGCTGTTTGTACCTTTCTCTGGCAGGGAACTCCAGAACCGCACCCAAACCCGATCACTGTTAAGCCCAATTTAGAATACTAGTAGATGACACCGAGACCAATCATTGGACAAGTGTCAGCCCATAGGCTCTGGAATGTTAAGGACTCCAGCTATCACACCTAAGTGCTGCTGAAGAGCTCCGTACTATGAACTGTTACAGTAATTGCTTTAAACTGTTATATGCACACAGATTTTTTTTTTAATTCAAAAATAACAGAAGGTGTTAAATTCAGAAAGAGAGGTCTTGAACACCACTTTTTCTCTTGCCAGACAAGGGATGTAGGAAAGCCTGCCCAGACCCTCCATCTGTGCACCTGTTAGTCAACCAGCATTCACTGAAGGAAGACACATACTAAAAGGGCATATTCAATGCTGTCACAGCATCAAGTTAATGACCAGGTGGGTAATTACACCTGCAATCACAGGAGACACCCTGCTGTTGCAGTGGGAATACACATTATGTGCCTACACATTCCAAAACACTATTAATACCACATCACCGGAACACGAGGATCACCACAAATGAAAACAACTGATGTAACAAGTACTTTTACATGATAACATTTAACGATGTTAAAGGACAGCAGTGTAGCACAAAGGTTAGGAGCAGGACTTGTGACTGAAAGGTTGCTGGTTCGATTCCCCTCTGGGGCACTGCTGTTGTACCCTTTGGCAAGGTACTTGCGTCAGAATTGCCTTAGTAAATATCCAGTTGTACAAAGGGGTAACGTGTAAAAAACAGTAACCTAGGTAAGCTGCTCAAGATAAGAGTCTGCTAACTGCCCATAATGTAATGTAAAGAAATAAAACAGAAAAAGAAAACTGAGTGCAATCACAAATAAAATACACTGGCTGGGAACAGCAATAAGAAAAAAAAAAACTAAAAAAAAACTAAAAAGGAACCAAATTCCAAGGCATACACAGAAATCTTTATCTTGCCTGGTTTTCAAATGTCAAGTCATGTTTGCAAAAATGAGGTTTGTGCTTAATTTAAGGTTTCATAACAGAACTGAATACTTAACAGGCCCCATTTATAAGATCCCCTTCCAATTTCTGCACGTTCTTCCCAGGAACACATATACATGTGAATAATTAAATTTATTTCAGAGGAAAAGGAGCCACTGACAACAGCCTCATCCCTTAAAGCAATTTCCTCCCCATGGCAACCCACACAGATTCATTTAACCCTAGTGAATCTGGCCCTAAACATTATTCTCCTACAGTGTGATGACAAGGACTCAGCTATTCTGTGCACAGGTAAAATGTTTCGCTACCTCGAAGTAGAAGGTTTCCTCGAACTGGGGGTCACTGGTTTTCTTCTTCACTTTGGTCTTCTTCTGGTCAGACCTGAGAAGATGAAGACAGCTTAGCCTCACAGAGCTATCAAGTGACCAAAAATAAAATAAAACATTCATGAAAAGAAAAAAAAACACATTCCTTTGCTTTTATTTCTTGTTGCAAAAACAGTTAGGCTTCTCAAAATTTCCTCCATTAAAGACCTGAGTAGGGCTCACTCCAGGTGACCCTATGAAACTCAAGGTGAGTCACCTGGCTGGTCCGACAAGGGAGACGGTAGCGTACGGATCACAGCTCTGTCCGTTGATAAGTGGCAAGCCCTGGCATTCAATTATCCTGCAAAAAACGACACAGATTTAATCAATATTAATACTGGCTTAAAGATGAGAGAGGTTGAAATCTGCTCAAAATTTTGTCACAATTACAAATCATATAGCAGTTTTTAAGGGGCAAAACTTCTGTCACAAGACAATAACCTTGATACACCTTGATTGTTCCTATCAGAACATGTCTCAAAGATCAGTGATAACCAGGTCCGCATTTTGGAACTACTTAATGAGCACGCTCAGAGGATGACCTCATAACCCTATGCTCAGGCTGTAGACTCCACCCACTGATCAGGAAGAACACGCCCTCAAAACAAAACCCTTTTGGAGAATGGAAGAAAAGCAGAAGTCACCAAAAATAAGCAAAAATAGCTACACAAATAACAAAAAACCATGAGAAAAGCAGTAGTGGCGGCAGGCAGCAGGAAGTGTGCGTATGTGTCAGGGTGTCGTGACGACAGGCCCAGTGCAGCCAGCTGTGCTGATACCGTGTTGTAAAAATCTCCAAACCAAACTGCCGTGGAACTGCACACACTACGCATGCATCTACGCACGCTCTCTGTCACCTCGCCTCTTGTCACCAAGAGTAGCGCAGAGTATGACGCCAAACCCTAACCGCTGCAGTAGCAGGCTGAGGAGGTCCAGCTTCCTGTTGAGATGCCATCACTTCCTCCTCATTAACCTGCTCCTGACGAGAGTGAATGAGTGCAAGCAGTGCCAGCGGCCTGAGGAAGACACGCAGAAATGCACGTGCGTGCACGCGCGCACACACACACACACACACACACACACACACACACACACACACACACACACACACACACACACAGAGGGAACACAAATTCCACATACAGCACCCTGACAATGCCACAGGCATTGACACACACACACACACACACACACACACACACACACACACACAGACAGACACACACAGAGAGGGAACACAAATTCCACATACAACACCCTGATGCTGCCACAGGTGCGCGCACACGCGCACACACACACACAGCCATGGCAATGACAAAAGCGACAGTGGGGCAGTGCACATCACACCAGAGTGTGCACTGTGTTGTGCGGAAGAGTGTGTCTTCTGGTCTCGGAATAACCGACTTAATATAGAGTGCACCAAGCGGAGCCAGACTGCCAGACTACAGCAGAACTCACCGGACCACCAGCTGTTGACAGACAGAACCGTTCTCGGTGATCAACTCATTCAGGCGCATCTCCAGGTGAACCTTCCCCTGGGAAGAAGGAATCACATCACAACTGATCAGTACAGCCCCTCACTCAGACACACACGTCACATGACCAATTAGTCTCACCCCCTGATCGACAAACATTGTATTCATTCATTACATTCATTCATTTAGCAGACACTCTTATTCAGAGCAACTTGCAGCACAAAAGGACAGAAGCGTATCCATTCATGCTGAATGAGCAACGAGCTAACAACACTCCCAGACCAGTGAGTGTGAGCAAGTCCTACAAGTTAACTTGTGCTAACCCGACTAGACAGCCTAGAAACTACGGGAATCCAACTGCACACACTACCATACATCACAGTCACTAACGCACATCCCACGTCACTCCCACCACCTCATTCACTCACACACACACACACACACACACACACACACACACACACAAGACCAATCAGTCCCACCACCTAACTGAGACACTCATGTCACATGGCCCGTGTAAACGGTTGATGTCCGGAAGTCAGTGATACGGTGGACATACGGAGAGAAGTAACACGAAAGCGGTGAACTGCTCTCTCTCCGCGGACCTGTCAGTCCCTCAGTCAGTGCTGTTTATCACATGCTCTGTTTATGGAAATGACACGGCCACTGAAGCTGCTCTAGTATCTGTGAATATTCAAAGTCCTTATCAGATCAGATGCTGCAAAAGGCTGCAATAGGAAGTGACAGACACACAAACAAACACACCGCCGCAATTCATCACAAGTCCGGCCAACAGCCCGCTTAATAAAAGCTAGGGGAGTTATTGGTGCGCGTCTGTCGCGCTCGACTTCCTAACCCTGCTAATACAGCGTTAGTTATTTAACGAGACCAAGTTAAAGTAAAATAAACCATCTGATTTCACCATAAAGCATCAATTTTTAGTCATAAAGCACTTGCCCTTACAATTCACCTTGAAAAGGTCACTGCAGAAATGTAAATGTTGAAAGTATATGCTACAGTAACACTTGTCCTCATCCTAAAAGAAATGACTGAGGCAGTGTTTCTGTCCTGGAGTACATCAGCATGATGTTTCCACACTGGAGTAAATTGCTGTTGTGTTGGGTTTACACTGGAATAAATCAGTGGTGACGTTTCTCTTCCCACTGCAATGATCTGAAGTGGACTGACAGTCTATGCACAGAGGCAGTGGAATGCTGCAACATGTGGTTATTTCATGCTGCGCTATACTCCTCTCACCATTTACAACACCCGGTACTCTCCTCACCAATACAGCAACATACCCACATATACCAAAGTTAGGTTGTGCTAAAATTCAGCCATCGTGGTGAACAAGAAATGGTTCATTCTGAGGTTATGCATTAAAACTGAGCAAAGAAAACAGGTCTTCTCTCCTTCACGGTGCCACTCCGCTACCGGCAGCTCTGCGATGATCAGCATGCTCTTAAATAATAAAAACAGGATGTGGAGACGTCTCCACGACGATCAGCCTGAGGCGGGATGGTAAAAAAAAAAAACCACAGAGAGCCTCCACTCGTGTTGCTGAAATGCAGCCCGTGCAGCCGTACTGGGGTGAGCTACATGTCCAGCAGGCCCCACACATGCCCCTGAGGACACGCCCTGGCCCGCCCCTACATCCTGTTTGTCAGCAACAAAACCACTGGTGTAGGGCCGAGAAAGAAAGGAAAACAAAACGAACATACTAACAAAAAAGCCTGCTGCAATACTGATAGAGAGCAGAGGCGGCATCCACTAAAAAAAGGGGAGAGATGAACACCAATTCACACTCCTGTGTTCATGAGCGTTTGTGAGGGGAGGGCTATGGAACACTCAACCAATGACTTCAGCATTCAGCAGCCACACTCCGCCTGCTGAAGGGTGTGGCTGTCTGTCTCTACCCACCTGGACCTCTGAGTTGGGATCCACAGGCTGCAGGCAAAACCAGTGCTCCTTCCCGCTGAATTTACATAGATCCTCCTTCCGAATCGCTACCTTCCCTGGGAGCACACACACACGCACAAGCACAGCATTAGCCTACTTGTGAGCTCAGCAGGTCGGAATTTTGGCAAAGGCATCCTGCAGTGATATTATACATAGGACCACTCACCTACTGGCAGGTCCCTCTGGAACACACTCTTTGCATACACGTAGAAGGACAAATACTGAAATGGCCGGGGAATTTCAAAATAAAAGTCTTCTCCATAGAAAGGGCTGGAAACAAACAAAATGACATTCTTGTCAGCAACGTACAAGAACAATCACAATGGCCTCCAAATGTTTTCATGTCCTTGATTCACACCATTGTAATTATTTGTAAAAAGAAATGCAGTTATTAATAGGATTTCACATATTTTCATTCATTTGTGTGAAAATACTGATTTTGTTGATCAAGAATACATTTTGAATAAATTAAGACCACCATAAACAATATCTAAAATTTGCAGCCATGAATAAACACGTTATATTTAGGCTGCTGGTTGATCAAAAAAAATTATACATGATAATAATATTATATACATCATTATAATGATTATAACGATTACAATGATCATATATAGTCAATTGATTTTGACTTAGATTTACATTTTACATTTATTCATTTAGCACACGCTTTTATCCAAAGCGACGTACAAAAGTGAATATAGTAGGCAAACAGATTAAATGGATCAGCGTGTTACTTTTGACAGTGGGTTATTTTCACTGGCATGTGTTCCTGTGTATATGCACATCCTTAACAGTTTCACTGGAGTAATTAAGAATGTCTGCATGAATGAACACAGTCTTCCACAGTAATAGATAAATTATTTGATAAGGTGGTGACGGCTCTTCATACCGAGGCACTCATTGCTTTTGACACAAAACCTGAGGGATGTGAAAGTCATCCGCTTGCGTGCTGAAACAGTGATATTGCCTGTTGTGGAAGCCTCCCTTGATTTGTCCTGAGGTATCAGTCTTAGCAAAAGGATTTTTTTCCACATGAATGACATGGCACACTAAAGCAGCCACACTATCCAGTATGGAAAAAGTCTGATAGCAAAAGAAACAGTAAACTTTGGTTTTATCGGTTGCTTTTCTTTAGGGGTCTAATTTAAAGCCAAACCTGGAACTCGTTGGTTCACGTCTCAGGATTTGTTTGACTCACTGGTCTGAAACTGAATTTTCTCCCTATTAAGTTATTGCTGGCAAACTAGCAGTTTCCCCTACTTCCTGTATTCCATTAACATGTTTCGACATTGATGTTTCAGGTAAGGGGGTAATGCTAAGTATAGAGTTAGTGAAGTTTGTACAACAGCATTCTTTTAATCCCGTGCAGGAAAAAAAAAAAAAAAACTCCCACAGTCACGGCACTGTTGTTTAGAATGTATGCTTCAATGTTTATGATAAACTCGGGAAGGATGTCATTTCTAAGAAAGGTAACAAAGTCACATTCTTTTTAGGGGGAGGAGGGGAAAAAAACCCTCTACACCATCCATGACTTCAGGAGGTTGGCAGACAACGCTGGGCTGATGCTAATAAAATGTTGTGTTTCTTTACTCGTCCTCTTCCTCCCACTGCTCCGGAAGACTCTCTCACCTGGGGCACTAGTGAGGCTGGCAGGGACTGAGGGTGACAAGCTCCACAGAGACTCCAGTCATTACACTCCAGCATCCACCATCACTAAATGGCAGGCGCTATAAATAGCGTTCCCCCTTTACAGCTGAGTCACCGTGCAACACGCCGCGGGAGACCTGCCGGGCAGCGAGCTGCAGGGAGGTGTGGGCAGCAATGAGAAATGACAACAGAGGCCAGAGAACGCTCGGATTGCCTCCCGCAATCCATTCGAGTGTGCCTCGCCCGGGGAGTGAGGTGGGGGGGGGGGTCGCATCACCTCGTCCCCTTAACCCCTCCCCCCACACTCCATACACACACGTACACCACACACTTCAACTCTGCAGGCTCCGAAAGGAAGAGAACGCCCAACACCCGACATTTCTCCAAGCCACGGCCTGCGCGGTCCCTACACACCGGGGCCCTGCATGCGCCCTTCGTCTGTTCTAGACATGTCCGCAGTGGTGTGCAGAAAGAAAGAAAGAGAGAGAGAGAGAGAGAGAGAGAACACAGTACGCAGTGAGAGAGAACTGAGAGAGAGATAGAGAGAGAGAACTGAGAGAGAGAGAAAGCAGGGGTGTGCGTGGGTGGACACGGTTCCTCTGACACTGAAAGAAACTCTGGTTGTGAAATACCTTCAGAGGGAAAGCCTCAGTTCTAGGAAAGGTAGGCTTCTCTGGGTGTCTTACTTTATAGAGAGCATTACAAAGGCATAACTGTTCGCTGAGAGCCACTCTATAATTTGGAGGGTGGTGGGGGGGGGGGGGGGGGGGGTTGGATATGCTGGGTCTGTCCTTGGAGCCCCTACTTGCCTCAGGCTGTATTCTGAACAGCTCAACCTCCCTGCCCCCAGCAACAACAATCACCAGAAGCAGACTTTTGTGTTTGTCTGCACAGCCACGTATGTTTTTCATATTATGCCTGCTTGTGTATGTGGGCCATGTCTGTATGTCTACATGCGTGTGCATGCATATGTCTCCATGTATGTCTGTATGTTTGTGTGTTGAAACTCAGGCAAATCAGGCAATCAACAGAACAGGGGTGGAGGGGAGGCGGCCCGTTTTACCTCGGACTTTTCTCTGACATTTTGGTCCGGAAAACCTCTTCCTGGTCCAGGCTGATTGTACAGAAGGTGCACAGGTCCCGCAAGCGGTTTGGCCCAGAGCAAGGACCTAGGTTCTTAGCTTCACCTGTGAAATAGTGGAAAACAGACAAACACCCATTAACCCATTTTCCTGTGTATGGAATGCCTGATCATTTGACCAAGTTCCCTGAATTGTGCCTACATTAGTAGCATGGCTGATATTAGACCAATGATAACATAATATTGGTGGACATTCAGAAGTAGCCACGTCACTGCCATGTAAGATGCTGAATGCTTCTCCACTCCCTGGCACTGTGGTGGCACTCCCCCCTGCATCAACTGTGCTGCCTTGTTGATGTCTACTAATGATGGTAGTCAGGTCACCCAGCAACAGAACTATCTGACCAGACTAGAAGGTGCATGAAAAAACATTTCACTTCATTGATAAATGCAGACATTATGGTGTTTTAGAAAAGTAATTCATTATTAAATTAAAGGGAAAAGGGAGACACTTTGTGTAACTGGTTGCATAACTTGTAGGGCTGATAAAGGGTTGATAAAGACTGTGCCCCCATCCCCCCCACCCCCCCCCTTCCCCCTACATCTCTGTTCGCCCACGAATGCACCACCAGCTATGAAGTGTCCCCTTATTACAGGAGGCAAGGGGGAAAAGGGGGTGCTTGTCATACCCTCAGCTGTACTGCCTGGGCAAGCCTGTGAAAGTGTCAGCTTTGCAGCGAGGGGGGAAAGCCAATGAACCATATCTCTTTGCACTGTGGGCAGAGACAGCTCAAACAACCGGATTTACGATCAGCGACTTAAACTGAGAAATCCAAAACAAAAAATATGACAGACACTTCGTATAAATGCAATCAGTGGCACATGAATACAAACTCTGTTTGGCAGTAATACATGGTAACCAGCTGTACACTTCAAGGCCAAATATTGTTATTTATCGGTCAGTTAAAAATTTTCCTCTCCATATGCTTGAAGGGACTGAAAACTAAACATGTAAACTTGTGTAGCCCTTTTCCTCTTGAACAATTCTGTCAGAGGGGCATGTCATGTAGTGGTGCTATATGCTCAGTGACGATGAAGGATGTTAAAAAGTGAACGGCTTAAACATCACCATTTTCCCCCCCTCCCCTTGCTAATAGCCAACTCACTGGCACACTCTGCAATGTCAGAAAATGTTCACACTGAGGGGGCTTGCAGTTAAGATGACAGGGGAGAGGGGTTGTTTTAGGATACAGCCTGAGACCCGGCCATTATCTGTGCATTTTATTAAACATAACAGGTGTAACATACATAATCATCTCAACAGATTTTTAAATGATGTTAAATGACATTTGTGACATCTGTTGCAATGCAATATTAGCTATCATTTTGACATTGTGCTTATCACCAGTCTGCAATGTTCAGTTAATCCAATGTTAGCAATTTTAATTTTTAATTTTAATTTAAAACTTTAACAAAAAAATTAGCAATGTTTGCTAGCCACCTGCTGAAATTATATTCCAAGACAATATTTTTGTTATTAATAAATGAAACAGTACTTTATTTTCTGATAATCCGTGTAACCCACAGACCTACAGAGCAGCATCAAATACATATTTTAAATGTTTTGAAGATTTATGCAAAGGTACTTGATATTCTAGAGACACAAAATATTGTAGCAAGATACAGCATTTTCAAATAAAACGTGGGCATGTAGAAGTGGTCGTGACATTTTTAGTTTGGGTTACAACTTTGTCACACATGCTATTTTGTTACACATTTCAACAGCAGAATATTTTAAATGCATTTAAAAGCCTATTTAAAGTATTTAAACATTTACTAATACAAGTTGGGAGTCATCACCTTGATGTGCTAGACCCATAAACTTGCGCCAGCTTATATTATTCAGACAGAGCTTACACCTCAATCTTAGCTACAGTAGCTTCTAAAACTGAGCTGTCTGGTTACATTATCATATATAACAAAACTGAAATGAACATTTTCTTCTCCCTGTTCCATGTAGTCTTCATTACAAAAACTAAGCAAAAAATTAAAAGCGCATTTTATTAGTTACTGCAATAGCTCCAAATGTATTACATAGGTAATGCTATCATATGGCCATTTATACATGTTGCTAGTGAGCTGTCAGATGGCCAAGTTAGTCATCTTTTTGTCTTTTTCTAGCAAGCCACAAAACATTGACCCAATTAGTTACATGTGTACCAGAGGTTTGTTTGCTCATCAGTGAACAAATATTTATAGCAAAGGCTGTGTAACAATGCAGCAATTTGTCTTGAATGGTAAAATCAAATGCCTGCATTTGATAAGAAACTTCAGCTGCAGCCCTTTGAAAACAAAAATGTTTTCCATACGTTAAATATGCAAGTCTCGCAGAAACAATTAAATAAAGAATTCAAGTAAAAAGATAAGCTACTGCGTAAAACAGGCTTGATACACACTTATAAAGTACATGGTTGTCCTTTTTGTCATCAGTCTGGTGCACTTTAATTTGCTGCTTGATACAGTCAGTCTCTTGCTTTTAAATGCTAAAGAGGTATCGATTTATCAATCAGATGATGCAATGAAATTCTCATTAAGTGCTGTAGATGTTTATATGCTCTCATTATGTAGCATACCTTTGCCTAGAACTCCTTACTTAAAAAAAGATAAAAGTAGATACATTTAAAATGAATTCTAATAACAAGCAGCATTTCTTCAAAACAGAAGTAAGAATACTACATTACACAATGTGTATGTGGTGTTCAATATTCCTACATATTGCAGGGCAGCACATTGAGCTCCCATGTATAGCATTTTTTCTGAGCAATATCAGCCGATGGACAGGTCCTCTGCACTGTGTTCAGACCGTGAGTAAAAACTAACAAGCCCACCAGAACCGTGTTCTATACAATGCATTGCCTCCACAGCCAACAGAACCCCACAGCTCCTCTCGATAAATGCTAGAATAACCTCTTTCAGGGGAACAGCAAGAACTCTTCTGGGATGAACTGAATGAGTTTTATTTTCACTATGACATTATTTTATATTCTGTTCTTTTGTGTTATACTTCCATGTATCAGATATTACTCATCCCTGCCCTTCTGGACCGGTGGATGTGTGGACTTTGTCAGGCAGGCAGGGCAGGCACTTTGTCCCACAGGGCGGATGTGGACGAGCTCGAGATGTGACACACGTAAGATGTGGTTAAAGTCTTGCAGTGTCAGCTTCCTCCCATCATGCCCCTCACTTCCTGTACAGCGCTGATTCACAGAGCAAATGCTGGGCCAATTTCTCAAGCACGCTTTACTCAATAGTGAAACACACTCAGGCCTGAGAGAGGAACTGGATGTTGGGCCTGTGTAGTAGTACTCAGAAGTACGACGTGCCAAGAATCTTGTCACTTTCAGTGTACACCATTGCAAAAACTCTTTCTTCCAGTCTCACCTTCTAATATCAGACACAAAACTCTCTAACAATGGGAATTACATCAGTATTTTTTTTAAATTAAAAATTCTTAAGGAAAGATCACAGGCCAATTTTCCAAAACTAAATAAATATTTTACAGTAATAAATGTTATTATTCCTCTGATTTTCATGCAAACACAGAAACAAGCACACTGAGAAATTACAGTGGTAACAATTTAGACAAAAATATCAATATCCAAGACTATTAATATTGCAGTGTGTTCTACTGAATAATAATAAACCTATACCCTGCTCTCCGTGCCCCAGGTAAATGTACTCAGGCGTTCAACATCGTATTTGGTGCAGGAACCCTCCACCCCACACAAACAGCAAAACAAACGAAATCAGACCAGCAGCTTGTAGGTGTCTGTGGTGCACTTCCAACTGTACGCATGTCACCGGAAGCCAGCGTTAACCACTCCTCAACTCTTGAATGAACAGACTGTACAGAATGAAGGTGTCATTTGCCGCTGCACTCCTGTTCCTGCCCTCACGCAAGAGCGTTCGTAGCAACAGCCGCCCTCATCACTTAACCAAAACATCTGATAGAACAAGACCTTAAGGGGGAATGATTGATGGAAGATTAATTATGAACAGATCACCATTTAACTAGAATTTTGCACTGAGGGGATCATTTATGTTTTGCAATACTGTGCAGTGAGTTTTAATGTATGCCACAAGATCAAGTAAAGGGAATTCATTGAGTCACAGAATGTCAGGTCATAGTCACAACATTGCTCATGGTGGGTGGGGTGTGTCTAGCCTTCTGATCTGTACAAGTAGGCATGGGTTTGTGCAAACAGGAGTAATACTCAAAATTAGCATTTGACATCAATGTTTACACCTTCTTCATACCTTCTATACATATACAAACACACACACAGACATTAAAATACACAGAATTTCCAAAACTGGGACAGATCCTCTTAAACTGATACTTGACCTGCCAGAGGTCAAAGTGCATTGTCTCCGCTGCCACATATCATATGAGCAGGGATATGAAAGTGTCAGACTCTGGCTGTCTGTGAATCAAACTGGATATTTTATTCATCTCCAGACTGGTCACCAACGATTACCAGCTGTCTTTTCTGCTTCCTCAAATAAAGGACAAAGTTTCGTAAGACAGCGAACCAATATGGAGTTACTTGACAACATACTTCCTCTAATTTCCCTGAAGCTCCTGGGGGCCTCTGAGGGTATGCTTATGAAACTCATCTCTCCATGCCCCTTTCCACAGAGTGATTCAGTAAAGGTCTAAACCGAGGGCAGTTTGCGCAGATATAGATTAGCACCCTCGTTTCTTCCAAATCCCTTCTATGACATCACCAGAGACTCAAGTCCGGTGTGAGTGGACAGCCTATCTGCAGCACATACACAGCACACACACCACGTATGCACATGCAGCTCACACAACCGATCAGGGGAGATGGAGAGATGTAGCCATGTGAACGTTGACCAGTACCTAGCCTTGCTTACGTGGACCGTGCGTCTGGT
Source organism: Megalops cyprinoides (assembly GCF_013368585.1). Classification (NCBI taxonomy): domain Eukaryota; kingdom Metazoa; phylum Chordata; class Actinopteri; order Elopiformes; family Megalopidae; genus Megalops; species Megalops cyprinoides. Next base: position 22,641,620 of record NC_050591.1, read on the forward strand.
CTTACTCCACCCGAGTGAGATAACGACATTCAATGAATCAAAAAAAAAATTGTGGCTATGGATCTCTTAGCCCAATGCCTGTGGTAGATGTTGCTCCAGAATTCAAGACTTTCTTCATGAATGCTGCAGATCACCTGAAAACTTCCCTTCCCACTTCTCATCCATCTTTATTTTCCAAACAGCAACTGCGACACCAAAATACACCAGGTGCAGGTGGATATATTTAGGTGGGGTGTTTATGCCAATACTGGAAATAAATGGACATTTGGCCATAAACATTTGGCCTTAAAACTAAAACTATTGACATTCATATAGGACAAAAGAATCTAGACAATGTGAAAACAGAATCTGGACCATAGGCACGCATGAGAGAGACAAAATCAACCAAAAACCTGCAGAAAGTAAGTTTATAACTGTTTATGAAACAGCAACTTTTTGAGCAATGACATACACTACCGGTCAAAAGTTTTAGAACACCCCCAATTTCTGTAAAGGAAAGACTTACACTTTTAAGGGTTATACTGTTCTGTCTGTCTTCCTTTGTTAATTGCCTTTTTCTCGCCATTATGATAAGCAATATACTACTTCCTGCAGTGCAATATTGTCCAAATAATGCTTCAGAGAGTGTAGTAACACAGTCTGTTCTAACACTGCTTTTATACAGACAGAGGGTTTGTAAGTAATCAACAAAAGTCAGGACACCTGTAGGAATTGTTTGCATCAAATTCAAGGCTTAATTTACTTCCATTGCTGCAGAAAATCTGTAAGTTGTTAACCCATTACTTGTTCCCTGAAAAAGGACTTTTATAACTCTGAAATTACATTATTTTTCAGTTTTTGGTAACCTAAACTTTTTTTAAAACCTCTGGCAGTTTACCGCTTCCTTTTGTTCTATTTCAGTCCACTGGACTTGAGCTGCTTAAATTTCAATAAATTGGAAGAATGGAGGTGTTCTAAAACTTTTGACCGGTAGTGTATGTAGCTACTTAAGGTGGCTGGCCAAGTAAGGTAGCTGTAAACTACCTTGCTTGATACCTATTTTGCAAAATTAGACCATACATCAGGACATCGGTCTGATACAGTGCAACATTTGTAGGTCATTAGCTAGTAGCAAACAACTTTCCAGCTGAGAGTCTCTGACTCTCTGACACTGAGCACCACTCTGACCTTCCAACATAAATGGCTGCTTTACATTACCTCATTGGCATTTAGTGGATACTCTTACCCAGAGATATCAGTTGGAGTTTTTTTTTTTGTTATCCATTTATACAGGTGGATATACCGCCCACAGCTTGAAGTCTTGCCTTCACATAATCCTACGTTTAGTTGAAAAAATAACTTCAAGTGGGTAATGAACAACTCTTCTCACAAAGATAGGGGCTTGCCAGCTAATTATCTATGTACTCAGAAGAGGTGTCACCAGGCATATAGTCATTCACGACAAACCTGGTAAGCAAAGTTAACCATTACCTGAATTCTACAAGAAGGACTCTTATTTATCTCTGCTTATCTTTATGTACAGAATCTGCTCTATCCACATCTTACCTGAAATCAATTAAAAAGATCTCATGCTGAATAGTCTATTCACCTGTAGGACGTGGTATAAAGATGCAAGTCAAATATTGGCACCTCTAGGAATTATAGACTGAAGCAAGTTGGATTTAAAAAAAAGAGCAAGTTATACATGTATATTTTTTTAATTTACAGGGCCGGTGTGCAGAAAAGAAATCATTGGGTTGATAAAACCCTAACTTGATCCACAAGAGATCAATGTGTAGATTAATCAATACGAGTTATCTTTAACAGGTTTTCAGCAATAACGCTGGACTGGGTTCTATCTGACACTCCACAGATTTAGTTCTGCACAGAGGGGACATTGTGATGACCAAAAGTTGACCTGCCATTCTGCCTGACCTTAAACCTTTCCCCTGTCAATCACTCAGTTGTGCAGACAATTCAGATTGTTAAAAGACCATCTGCATTTGTGACTTGGGACATTGGTTCATACACATGGAAGTGAAATTAAGATTTTTTGGACACATCTCTCACTCAACATTTAGGCCCCACATGGACAACTTGTAACGTGGGGTCTGATCTATACTAGTAAATGGAGCCCTAAACTCTCTCTGGGTGTGTGAGCTCTCTGCTCTGTAACTATATGAGCGATGTTGGACAGAACTCCGCAGGTAATATGTGATCTTAATTTTTTGGCAGGTAAGGAGGGGTGTGAGCTCTACAGGTCAGATCTCCACAAATAAAGCAGGTCCACTATGTCTTCTGACTTTCTCCTATTCCAGTCGTTCCACCTCCACCTCTCCCATCTTGGAAAAACAGCAAACCCATCCCATCTAATACTGCCCGCTACCACTTAAATCACAGTGCCCCCCACAGCGTTTACTACAACAATGTTTCTGTTTCATCCCTTACTCACGGGTGTTCTGACAGCACCATCGGCGTAGGTATACCACAAGTTTAACAGCTCGCTCTCCTGACACAGGTGAAAGAACAGAGTATCCTTCGAAGCCACGCGCACTGCCGAGCACACCGCCGTTGCTAACGGTAACAATATATGGGTTAATGACAACAATGCATCCCTCTGATATTCTGCACGGCTATGCGTGGAATGTAAAATAATATAACGTGTGTGCATATGCAAATGAACCACGTTACCTCAGCATGCTTAGTTAAGCTCACTTCATGTAATTGAGGCAGAAGGGCGACAAAATTCAAGTGTTAAGCGAAAAGGTGTGAAGGGTGGATACCTTTATATAATCAACATATCATTAACCACTCACTAATACATGCCTCAAACTCTCAACTTAAATACAGCTATTAATGGATAAACACGCTGTGAATTTGTTATGATGTATAAGGAAAATTCTTACATACCTAAATATTTGGAGTTAGTTACACATTTTAAGTCATAGGAGGGGGTAAATAATTGGAGGACATGAATAAACAGCTGAAGTTCGTGCACAACATAATCCTAAAAAAACTTCAAAATCATTATGCGACGTTGGCCATGATTTCTGTCATTATCTGTCATGTAGAAAACCTAGCTAACCGGGTTTTTTCGTGTTTGGAGAGATAAGTTGGCTAACTGAATTAGTTGCGACAGTGTCTCAAATTTGATGTTCACACGCTGTTTGTGAGCTTACTCGATTTTTACACATTTGGCTTTACTGCTCTTCCTTTTTTCACATTGTGAAACACGGCGTTTTGTTTACACATAGGTAGCTATCTGGTGAAATATGGTTTCACTGGTGATCTGGCGGCGACGAACGTGTCGTGGAATTTCAAAGGTAAAGCTAGCTACTACCTAAGATTTTTTTTTTTGCTAGCGAACTGCGTTCTTCGGCCTGGTGGAATGAAATTGAAATTCTATCATCACTATCAGATAGCTAGTTTCAGTATTCAATGCAGAGACAACTTCCTGCCTCCAGCGTTTCGCAAGTTTCGTTGGAAACGGAGAAACGATTCTTTGATATTCCTGATCAGTATGATTCATTCCCGGCCTTACACGGATAGCTAGTCCACCTAGTTCACATTTGATATTGTGGCACACTACATGGATGCCGTTTTCTGGACAACGGCTTAGGTAGGTGGTTGTTTGCTATCTACCACTCTGCTACAATACGAAAATAACTAGCCTGATAGCTAGCTAACAAGTTAGCTAGAATAGCCAGCGAGCTGCATGAAACATGGCACCGTGGCATGCCAGTTTCAGCGTTTGTTTTCTGGACACCGCCTTCTAAATGTGTCTCACAATTTAAATGTTTTTTTAAATGGAACTCTTTAGACTGTGTTTTCTGCAAAGGACGACGACAATAAGTTAGTCGGGCCCGGTAAATATTCATTCACCCCAACAATGCCTCGTTCTCTACCGAGCTAGCTAGCTATATGTAGAAAGTATCACTGACTGGCTTCTGTTGCTGGTACCGCGCCCCTCTTTTTTAGCCAAGTCGATCACTTTTTGTTACACCCTTGCTCGGCGGCTAACGACACAATCATATTGCTGTTTACACTTACAGATCTTCCCCCGCAGGCTCTGTAAAATCCGAATTCTCGTCTCGTCCTCTTCCGCCATGGTCCGAGCTGTGTATGTACAGTACATTCAACACTTAGCACATCCGTTTGTGAATGCACGCAGAAGATGGGCCCACTGTAGAGCTGCTGCGCGCCGATTGGCCGAAGACGCACGGTTACATCAGAGCGCAGATCTGTGTGAATCGGCTCACGGGCACATCGTTTGTAAAACAAACGGAAGCACGCAGCCTCGCTGTTAAGAACAGATTAAGGAGATCAGAGACACTGCGCTTGCACCAGAGAGGGAGACCCGAGGAGGGGAGGGGGGCGGAGTGGCCGGAGTGGTAGGCTGTACAGTTGTGCAGAGGGAGGAATGTTTCATTTTTAACATTCGTTTTATGAAAGTGTTACGCTTTAAGTTTTTTTCGCAGTTCCATATCACTGCAATTCAGCAAGGGCGTTGTACGTGGTAGTAACTGAAATAAGGGAAGGAACAGGCAGGAGTTCTAACTTTAAAACACCAAAGGCACTAAATTTAAAAGCGCAAGACGTCACTTGAATGTGTGCAAACGGCATTTTGACTTTGTTAGAGAGCACATCAAATCGAAATGACGCAGGAACACACTTACAAAGACGAACGATTACATTAGAGAAATTCAAGAAAATCCCCAGACTGTTGCGTTGTATTCAGTAAGAGTTTTAACGGGAACGTTTGTGTACAGTTTTAAAAAGCTTAGGTTTATTTAAGAGCACTGCTTATGAAACACTTCCTATTTGTGTTTGTATTAGGTAATTGTTCGTTTCCTTGACCACCCTTGAAACAACTTGGGGAAGACAGAGGACTGGGCTGTTGTGAACCATTCTCAGAGATGTCATGTGGGGTTTGAACCACATTGCCATTGCTGGAGTCCTGTCCCTCTGAGCTGTCCAACGCTTATGACCTCACTCAGCTCTCAGCTACGAAAAGGAGGTCACCTGAACCTCGCAGGGAGTGGGAGTGTGACTTCATGTGAGTTTGGTGATTTTTTGGTGGCCTGTTTTAAACTCAGCTCTTCTGATTTTCAAGGAGGATATAGTTGAAATGCTATGGCCTGAATAACCACCCACTTAAAGAATACAGGTGATACTAATTTTTGTCTCCGATTGGATTAGAGAGAGGGGGAAGGTACTGTAATTCTTCTCCCGATAAACAGCAATCAATCATTCAAATAAACTGTTGAAACAGTTTAGAATGTGAAAATGAGTCTTTTTTTTTTGCTTATGGCTCATGCAGGAAAAAGTGCAACTTCTTAATTATGTTTGTTGTAACCTTAACCCCTAACAAAATCATGATATAGACAACGGTCAAAATTACAAGGTTACCACAGAGGGTGTTTCTTTCCTCCAATGCATTATTTTCAACAATGCACTCTCTACTATTTGGCCTTGATGCCCCATATGACAAACAAAGCTCTTGGTCTTGACTTCATCCAGTGATACTGAGTATGTGAATGATAATCAACCATAAATGACAGAACACATCAGAGAAAAGATACTATGCAGACTTTTCAGGGGCTCATACCTGATGCCTTGCAGAGACAGCCAAAGATTCTCGAATGTGACATAATGGATGTAAATTAATGTCACAGGCATGTCTCTGCAGAGGAGATTTAGTCCATTTTTATTTGATAAAGCACATTTAATAGTGATTTCTTACATATTACTTCACAGTTTTTCATTCTGTAAGTTACTGCTATGCCTAAAATTAAAAAAAAATGAAAGCAGAATTTTTGAGCTGAAGATCAACTAATCAATCAGTGATCAAGGGTTCATATGACAGGACAAATTCCAGAGTCATAGCTGAGTATCAATCAACAAAATGATGGAATAATTTATTGATTAAATACTGAAAAAATAATGCAACTAAAACCAAATGAGTTAACTTCAGAGCCCCATGAAGTAAGCCTAGGTTGACAGTGGCAGTTCTAGTCTCCACATTGTTATTGATGTCACCTTTGGAATTCAGACAAGCCTTTGCAAGGCATCATGGGTACATGAATCTGACAGTTTTGCGTAGTCTCTCCCCAGACTACTGAGGGCTCCAGAGTGGAGCTGCTCTCTTTGCTTCTTGCCTTACCACAGTGGTTGGGCTTCCCATTATCTTGGGAGTGCACAGCAACATGAACACTGTTTACCTTATTTGTAATTGTTTCCATGTACAGTATGATGACTTCAGAAGTCAAATATATCTCAGCAAGATAATTGATCCTTCTCCACTCTTCCTCTGCTTAAGACCAGACATGGCTGGATGTTAGATTTTGAAGGTAATATTGTAGTGATGGTATTTTTTGTATCACTTTAATGACATTTCAGCAAAGTGGTATATCTCTATTTCCTAATAGTCAAGTAGCTGTCTTAGTAACTAGCAGGCTAAATGGCTCAGGTACATTTATCTTGTTTGCTTTGATATTTTTCGTGAGTATTTAAAAAAAAAATCATGTTCTGCTGTTATAGTGGTCTTTTTCACTGGTGTATTTACCCATAACTTAAATGTGTATGTTATCAGGAGGCAATTCACACCCCTCCGTACTCAGCTTACTCCCCTCTGTTGAACTGATGTGTTGTGCTCAGTAAGTATGCATTTCAAGAGTAAAACGATGAGCACCTACATCAGATAAGTCTTATTGAGGGGAGACGGCAGCAAGGGATCCATTTGGAATGCAGCCAGGGCATTATAGGAAGCTCCACCCTCTAACTGATGAAGTTACACCCCACTCCTCTGCAGAGAGCAGAGAAATTGAGTGTTGTAGCTTCAGTGTTACTAGCAGCCTTGCGAGAATGTTGTGTGACGATTAGTGGAGATCGTACGGGTCACATTTAAGGAAGAGAGTGGATGTGCATGATTCTGATGCAGTTATGAGAGGGCATAAATAAATTTGCAGATCAGAGAAACATCCGAAGGGCAGGGTGCAGCAGGGAGCAGGGCACATCTGGTCTTTCTGTTAGCAGGGCTTGTGGAGCTTGACATTGTGCTGAACAATACAGAGGAATTACTTTCTCAGATGGATGGCCCCCATAGTCTCCAGCAGCCAAACAGCTCCAAACAAGACGCCTCCAGAATTGAATACACACGCAATTCATTGGACTCACTCACCTGGTTGAAGTCCCAGCCAGCGCCTGAGGAATTAGCTTTCTGATGACATGAACCACTCTGCACCAGTTGTGAAAGCAATACCAGGAAAATCCTCATGTTTATTTATCCCAAACACATGAAGGTGCAGAGCATTTGAAAATAAAATACAGGTAGTACAGTATCACAAAGATTTACTGTCATACTGTCACGCAGTCTATCCTTTATTGTTGACAGTGTGCTCTGAAACTGTACATCATTATACAACAGATTGCAGTTATATGCAATTCCCAAATACTGACTAATCAGATCTGTTAAACAAACCCAGAGTTTATTGAAGTTTATAGAAATTCAATTGCTACTATATGTAAGCTATCTTAACAAAACAATAACAAAAATAAGTAAAGATTCTGTACAATGAAATAAGTGATATGTAATTGGAAGCGTATTAAAGTGGTGGAGTTAAACAGAAAATTCAGTCACTTGGCAGCTATTATTCACACAAAGTGCAACTAACTATGCACAGTTAACATACTGCATAGATTACAAAACGGGAAGAAAACTGAGCAAGAAACATGAACTGGTCCCAAATGGACAAATAAAGACTTACAAAAATAAAAACAACATCTCTTTAAAAAACATGAAAAACTACCAATTGCATTTTTAGACTGAAGAAAAATATTTTTTGTTAACACGGATTTCTGGTTTGGTGCCATTTGCAGTCAACTTGTAAAGATAAGACAGCTGTCTGTGAGCATAGCTAATGCTGAACATTTATGCCACATCAGATTGCAATACCATTATTATTACTCTTTTTGCTGACGTCCCTTCCGCACCTGTCAGTAGTGGGAGTGAAATGATGGTTCATCTTTGCATGAGTGCTGAAGCTCTGATGAGGGGAAATAGAAACTCTTGCTGCTCGGCACGGAGTCTTTTGTCGCCCGCGAAGGAGAGAGCTGCCTGTAGTAATTGCCCCTGTTGTTGTAGGCCTGTCCTCTCACAGTGTCCTGTCTCCGCTCCACAGAGCTCTTGCTTTGAGTACGTTCTAGACTGGCTCCTAATCTGTCCTGGACTTGGTTCTGAGGCACCTTCAGTGGGGAGTCAGGGAAAGAGGTGTCTTGGTGGGGTGATGACAGCATTTTCACATGGTGTTGCTTAAATTCCTGATAGTGTCCATTGCTGTTTATCTCCATCTGGTCCTCCAGTTTGGGTGCCACAGAAGTGTTGACTGGAAAGTCCTCCCACATGTCTAGTTTTGATCCATCCTTTACTTCAGCGAGACTGCTGACTAACCTGGCTGACTCTTTGCTCTCCCCATCCTCCTCCTCTGTTTTAATGAAATGTCTTTTCTGATGGACGCCCAGTGAGGCGGGAGTTTTACAGACCTTTGGGCAGTAGTAGCAGTTATACCCCTTCCCGTGCTTCTCCATGTGCTTCCTTTCGTGGCTCTTCTTCGTGGCGAGGTAGAGGAACCGCTGCGGGCAGAAGGAGCAGCGGTAGCGCTTCTCTGTGTTTGGGCTTTTAGCGGAGTTGTCGAAGCAGGAGCCGTCCTCCATGCAGCTCTTGCAGACGAAGTCCTTGCCATCTTCTGGGAGGGGGCAGTGGGGGCCAGGCGACTCCCCTGGGGGGCACTGCTTCCCACAAGTCCGGCAGAAATATGGATGACAGCCAATTACATGGGCCCGAAGTGTGGACAGGCTGAAGAAGAGGCTCTTGCAAATGTCACAGGTGTACGTCTTCTTATGGGTGCTCTTTCTGACGTGTTTCCTGATATCTGCTGTGTCTGACGTTCTGTATGCTGTCTCCAGATACTCGCTCATGACATTTGGTTCAGAGGGCTGTGGAACTGCCTTTAATGGTCTCCCAGGCTGCCTGCCCCGATTGCCTTTCCTGTCTTTTGATTTCAGTTTCTTTGTCCTCTTTTTGGGTTTGTATGTGTAATATGGACGCCACAGCTGGTCAGCTGTGTCACGGTCGGTGGCATCATCGTATGGTTCTGTGTCTATGAAGGAAGTGATCTCTGTTCTCAGGCGCAGGCTTGGACTCTTGTCCGTCTGCTCTGCAAGGTTATTCTGACCTTCCTCCTCCCCCTGTTTCCAGTGGCTCCTCCTCCTCTTCCTTGGGAACAGCTTGGAACCCTTGATCCTTCTGCGGATGATTGCCTCATCACCGATTTTCACTGTGATCTGGCAGAGGGGAAGTACCGGGCTGTCGATGGATGGGCCTGGACATGCAGGCTTAGCGATGTATGTCTCTGTTTTCTTACTATCAGAGTTTTGTGGTCTGTTACTGTTACCCCCAGGGAGAAACAGCTGGTTAGCTAAAGCCTCAATGGTCTGTGCAGCAGCTGAGAGCCCCCCCAGCCTGTTTTCTGCTCCCACGGTGCTGTCAGCATTAATTTCTGGGCATGATAAAGACCGACTGTCATTGTCCTTAAATGTTGTTGAGGCCTCACTGTTTCCATGGACAATAACAGAGGATGCTCTGCCTGTCTGCATTGTGACTGAGGGAAGCGTGTACCCGTAGTTGATAGAGGATGGAGTTTTTTGGCTGACTGACAGGGTAGTCTGCATCTGAGTGTCAGTGGATGGGGACATCCTTGCTCTCACACACTCCTCCTCTTCAGAGGACATGAGCTGAGCTTGTTCCTGATCACAAGGCTGATCAAAGTTGATGCGAGGTGCCACTGACGCAACCACCTTTGGAGTAGCCATGAAGGTCACAGGCATTGAGAACATGGGCTGTCCCACACAAACTCCATCCCTGTTGATGGCAGATACATTCTCGTCAAAGGTAGCTGAGGGGGAGCTGCAGCTTAGAGGAACTGGGAACATCTGGTCATTGCATTCTGGCACCTCTGAGAATGTCTGGCTGTATGTCTTGTACCTCCTCTTTCGAAACTTCATGGGAAGGAGTCTGTAGAGTTTGATTGGATAAACACTCCCCTTGAAGCTGCCGTTGGCAGACTTCTTGTTCACCGCCAGCCGTGGGTCGATCCCGTGGAAGGACTTCTGATGGTTCTTCAGGATGTAGTAGGTCATGAAGGTCTCCAGACAGAAGATGCACTGGTAGCGGCGCTCACCGGTGTGCCATATCTCATGTTTGGTGCGGTACTCGGCCAGAGCGAAGACCTTGTTGCAGTAGTGGCATGGGTACGCCCTCTGCCACGAATGCACATTCTCATGCCTTCTCAGACTGGACAGGGTCACATATGCACGTTTGCACACGCTGCATGGATACAGTCTCCTTTGCCCAATGGCTGTCTTTGTGCCCTTCTCCACCTCCTGCAACACCTCTGTGAAGTTCGGCGGTGCATTTGGAGCAGTGGGGCAGTGACCTGGGGTTGGACCCTCCTCCATGGTGGACCCACTTTCTGGGGGGAAGCCGATTTCTGTGCCGTGAATCTCCTGCTCAGGTTCAGGTCTCTGGACTTTGCAGCACACCTGCTCATGGTTGCGCAATCTTTTCAAGTGCATGAACTTCCTACGACAAAATTTGCAAAATAAATGACTTACAAACCTTCTTTTGTGGATCTGCATGTGTATGTTGAGGGCTGATTTGTTGTGGAAAATCTCAGGGCAGTATTCACATCGCAATACTGGTGCACTAGGCTTTGCTGATGGGACAAGTGGAGGGGGCCCCGAGTCTTCTGTGGATTTTTTTTCGCCAGCTGGCAATGCCGTTACAGTGTTTGCCTGGGTGTCCAGGTTCAGGGATGGTGGAACAGGTGAAGATTCATTAAGAGGAATGGACGTGCTTAGGGGGGCCTGGCAGCTAGGAGCAGTCTGTGATGGTGTTACAGGTTCACCAGATACTGCAGGTGTGCTTTTCACCAGGGTGCCTCTCAGCTTGTGGCGCTTTTTGAGTGGGCCGCAGATCTGGCTAGCCTGTGGTCTAGGGGCTGTGTGTGTTTGAACACTGTCCCTCCTGCTGTCTCCTGTGCTGCTCTCACTGTGCTCACTGGCCTTGTGCATCTGGGTCACAGCGTACGAGTGCTCCGACAGTGTGTTTGTGGGCTCACTCTCAGCAGTGGTAATGCTCGCGGCGGGGAGGAGCCCGGTGTCTGGGGCTTGATGTGCATCGGTACGCAGATCCAATGGAGTGAATGGGTCATTGCCAGCACCTGCCTCGGTGATGGAGAACGCATTTGTGATCCGTGGACCACTGGCACTGTCTGGCTCTTCTGGCCGTGGGGTCTCCCTCTTCAGCAGGCGAGGTCCAGGGGACGCTTGGGCCTGGGACAGAGCCTGGCTGTGTGGCCTGTCTTGCCCCATCAGCTTCTCCAAGAAGGGAATCCCCAGCTTCTTTCCAGCCGCCACCAGGGACCTGTTGTCTTCCGTACTGACGGGTGCCATCTTGGAGCTGTAGATGAAGTTAAGGATGCCAGCAAAGACCTCTGACCGGAGGTCCAGCAACTCCAGCACCTGGCCAGACGTTGAAACCTCTGGGGCACAGAAGGCATCACGGAAGTATCCGCTGGAGGCAGCAAGCACGTTCCTGTGGGCCCGGAACTTGACATCCTCCACCACAATGGTAACATCGCAGAACAGGCCACGTGTCCGCTGGTCATTTAGGCCAGCAAGCAGCACCTGAGGGTGTGTGCTGTCCATCAGGTCCTTCGTGCTTGGAGATGCCACTGTCATCTGCAGGCAGGAGGAAACCAAAGAGATTCATTAAAAAATAATGATCCCCATTTATTACCTGTAGACTAAAATACAATTCAATTCATCCAGTGTTGAGATGGTGTCTAAAAAATTCAAATAAAAGTATAGGAAAGTCAAGGAATCAGGTCAAAGGGTTAAGAAATATGAGGGTAAGAACAAGAGAGGGTAAGGTTAAGAAATCATCAACTCTTGTATAAGATTTATGAAATCATAAGCAAAAGTTAGATCAAAATGGTAAATCATAGTGTATGAAGTAATGTAAAGCAGGCATAAGCAAGGCAAGTCATTTGTGGCCTCATGTCTTGAAGGGCTTAGATTTACATTTAAACAGAGCATTTTTCAGGGCAAAAAATCTCATTCAGCACAACATGCATCTCCACCATCTGAGCTATGATCAGGGACTTGGGAAATAATGACCAAGTTTCCTGCTTGCCATTGCCATACATCACATGAAAACTACAGAGAGCAATGGTAACATAGAGTGTATGCTTTTTCTATAAAACAAAACATTGCTATCTCAGCATATCAGAAATACACTTCAGGAACTATTCACCTGTGTCTTCATTTCATTAAGTATTAACTCCCAGTTCTAAGTCATTTGGTAGAGACGCATCCTGTACTAAACGGAAGCTTTTCACAGTTCTTGCTCACCTTTAAATTGACAGGGTATGACATGCCACACTAATGGAGAGGTGGTATTACAGGGCCAGTTTGTTCCTGCTCACTGGATCACCTGAAAGTGAAGACATATGCAAACCAAGCTTTTTCTGAATTTCATGGTAGAACTTGCTAGTGTTGAAATGATTGATGGTTAATGGACAGGTTTTTTACACTTATTGTAGGCTACATAGACCTGTGCAGTAGCTCATGTATTTGCACATGCACAAAAAAGTAAACTAGGAGTTTCCACAGTGAGTTGCATTGTTATTCATGATTGAACTATTCTACCATATATTGCTCTGATTTGGTGTTGGATTAAAAAAAGCATGTTTAATTACATTAATCTGTGGAGGACAGTTTTTGCTTATTGATTAAAATACACCTCTAGTAAAAATGAAAAATGCTGATAATTAGGAATAATAAAATCAAGAGCAAAACCAGCAGACTCTGTAGTCATTGGAGTTTCTGGTCTAAATTATGAAACTCGTTTTACAAATGCATTTCCCTAAATGCAGTAAAATATTTAGTGCCTGGTATACATATGCTAGCATGAGGAACATGTTCAGTTTTGTGGCGCATTAATTGTAGAAATGTTCAAAATGTAAATACTGTGCTTCTGAAGTAAGTGTGAGTATTTGGAGAAAAAAAATGTAACTTAACCTGGAATGAGCTGAACACCTAATGGTCTACTCTAAACAATGAATGTCTCGGATTATTCATTACAGTTTTGGAACACTAGATGGCAGTAGCTCTTAATCACAGAGAAAACTTGGAACCTTCCCTTGAGTGCTTCTCCTGTGGACATAACCTTGCACAATTTAAAATGTTACATGCCCAATTGTTCCCTGAGCACCATTAGGGATGATGTCAGTCAAAGAAAGGTTCTGGTTTGTCAGATTATAAATGTAAAGGTATAATATACAGTGAAAAAATATGTCTATCAGTGGTGCCTTAGACATTTACACATTAGCAACACTTGCCTTGAAGATGTGATTACTTTTACTCACAATGATTGTCCAATTCTGTTGTCACGCCTAATTTCTGAAGTATTTTATGGATTATTATGGGTCCCATGTATATTTCGGGGGGGGGGGGGGGTGTCTTTAGCACCACACAGCTACAGTCTGGTTCAACTACTTTTTCTGTATAACCAGTTCATAATAAATCTTTCTTATATCTGTTTCAGGAAATGTTCCCCAACCAAAACAGTCACTCTTCTTCAGATCGATCAGTTTCTGAGCTATTTATCGAAGACATGGGGAAGGGACACCTGATACACTGAGCTAACTGCAGTGTCTCTTCGGATTTCTGTGATTTAAGAATAGAACAGTCCTGATTCCTGTGGGCAGTGATACCCAGAGAGCTAAGAATAAGGTAGGACTTGCCTTATTTTTAACTGACTGTGGTCTTGAACTAGTTTGTCTTGATTAACAAACTTGTCAGTTTTATTGAGGAGCACCCATCAGCTGCTGATTCCTTTTTGCACGATTCTTGATTATGTTGTAACTTTCACCCTTCACAATGATTCATTTTTGTATTGGCAAGATCTTGTTTCATACAATGTTTTCATTTAGCCTGTAGCAATGACATTCTATCAGTTTTTATACCAAAAAAAATTTTCATAATAATAACCTGTTAAATTTAGCATGAAGTACAAAAGCAGAGCAACTACATTTGATGCAATGAGGTAAAAAGGAATCAGCTGTTGATGGATGAGCCTTCTTTAAATCAACATACTTATTACTTGTGCAGCACCTTGCCAAAACAGGTTCAATTTAAACATCAAATAAAGATAGTTCTCTGTCTGTCCTATTTGTGTTTTACCATATGTTGCAAGTTATTACAGATACAGAACCAAATAATCCACAGCAACCACAAAGGATGGATTTCCTGTTTTTGCTTTAGAGAAATCCTAATCCTAACCCAATGTATGCACACTTACACCACACACAAATATGAACAGATTGTCGGCTCTCAGCCGTTTCGCTTCTCTAGCACAAACTGCACAAATGTGATAACTCTTACCATGTATGAGTGTGCACACTTGCATTTGCAGACATCTGCCACTGATGACTGTGCAGTTTTTATTTCCTCTTATTCGTGCAACAAAACAAATGAGAGGAAATAAATGACAGCGGCACTTCCTGCCTCTGATGCGACTATCCGCGGCCTGTGGGACAAGGTGCTCGGTGAAGTGGGTCAGTGTCTTCCTGTGTGAGTCAGAGGACGTTAAGAGAGGTAGTCTACATTGCCACTACTCTCCTGGAGAGCGAGAAGTCCCTGTCCTTCACCTTCATCGTCAGAGAGAGAGAGTGTTTGTCATTCTGTTTTTTCGCCTCACGCAGGAGAAACAGTCTGTAATTCATCGTCTCTCACACAGAGAGGGACAACTGTCATTTTCCATCACTCTGACACAGGAGAGAGAGACCACCTGACACTTACTGTCACTGTCTCATGAGATGGGGTAGCAGCCTCTGCTATTTGCTGTCACTTGCACACAGAGAGACAGACAGTTGTTTGTGTTGTTCACCATCACTCCCTGAGAGAGACAGCAGCTTTGGCAAGATGCCTCTATTCTGCAACCCACTGAGGTATCAGAAACCAGAATGGAACTCTGTCTTCACCTCTCCCTTTTTAAAATATTCAGAAATATCCTTTTTAGCTCTTTTACCATTTATTATACCTCTTAATCTCCTAGCTCTCCTTCGCCCAGTGCCTGGAGGTTTGTATTCAGAGACAAAGATGAAAAATAATCGCTGTCATTTTTCCCTTTTCTTCCTGTGATTATTGCTTATATGATTTTTCATCATAAAACAGCAGCAGAAGCAGGGTTTGGATGGAAAAGGTATTGAGGGCTACAGTTTAATGGTGGTGTAAACACAGAACAGAGATCTGACTGATTCCGTTCCAAAATGTCAGCAGAGCGCACAGAAAAACAACAGCTGACGAAGACACACGAATATCTAAGAAGACGGTTAAGTTCTGATTTACTGTCTAATGTGTTTTGATCTGGTTTTATTCTACATTTCAGGGTGAAAACATTAAAGATGTTTATTTGTCACTAATCTTGCAGCAGACTCAGAGACCGCCATTAGTCATCAGTCTGAATAAAAGGGTATGTTCTGCGTCGCCTGTTTCTCAGTCTTGCTGATCATAGACTTTGACGCCCACGTTTCTCTAATATTTGAGGGATCGTGTTAGACACTGTTTCCTGATGCAAGTATTTCTCATTTTTCCCATCTGTGACTGCACGCTGCCCCCACCCACTCGAAACCGTCTCCTTCACTGAAGCAGAACGAACTGAAGGAAAAAGATGGAGGCACTGTGTTGTTGGCTGCGTAATTGTGACATGGTTGTGTAGCAGTCTCGCAGTGGTCTGGTTTTGTTGAGTTGTGAGCATCTCATTGTGTGTGTTGCGCAGGTCCTTATGTGGTGCTGCAGCGAGCCTGTCTCCCTGGAGCGTGGCAGCCATTTTAGCCCTGCGTGGAGGAGACCTGAGGGGAGGCAAAATGGCTGCCGGTAGAGGGGGTCCATTTGTGCCTGTCCCATCATCAAACTCCCTACTCCACAACAGAGACACCAACCCCACCCCACCCCACCCCCCACTCACCTCCCCCCCGAAACAACCTAGATCTCTCCTTTGACTGCATGCTGCTTTGCCAGTTTGCTCATCTGCAGAGCAGCTCAGACAGACCGAGATTTTCAGGTCGCAGTGTTTCTGCCGGCTGCCCTCAGAATGGCAGGGAAATTCTGCTCAAAGCGAGAAGGCTGCCCATGCGTTTCAAACAAGTCAATGTGAAAGGGAATTTCCGCAAATTACGCTGCAAAATACAACACAGTTTGCCCCGAATCACCAGCCTCCGTCGTACGTGTCACACTAATCGCCACAACATATACGCACACACAGCGGACTGCAGTCACAATTAAACATAGAGAGAACACTGACGTAATTATTCCTGTCATTTTTACATCACAGAATGATGCACTTATTTAAAAAATAATAAAAATAATAATTGTGCCTACAGATATACAGTATGTATAAGTACTATTTACATTCCTGCCAAAGGTCATTTGTAAGAATAGATACACCTGCTGCTGCCATTATTATTATTGCCATTATTGTTATTATGGTTATCATTATTATTGAGCTGTGAATCAGCATTACCATCCAGCCGGTGAGAGGGAGGCAGAGCCGTCTGATCACTGAGAAAACAACGCCAGCTTTGCCCACCCTGCCTCTGACAGGCCTCCGTTGTCACGGCAACATGCTGTGGCGCAGCACTTATTGGGATTCAGCTGAACTGCAGGCGGCTGCATTAAGCGGCCGGGGATCGTGTCTCCCTCGCGCTCAGCTGTGTCTGGGAGAGTCTTCTGCCAAGCAGCAAGGAGAGCGCTGTGCCATTCTTCACAGCAACCTGCCTATCATGTAGGATTGTCTTTGTGTATGCACGTGAGAGTGTATATGTATGTATGAGCGTGTGTCTGTGTGTGTGTGCGCGCGCGTGCGTGTGTGGGCAACTGCAGTCAGAATGCAACGCGCTGGAGACAGTCGCCACTGCCGTCAGAAACGGTGTCGCTTCGGAGACCATCCTCATTTCGCACTTGATATTCATGCCTGCTTTCTGATGTTTCTGAGACTAAATTTCATCAGAAAATGGTTGTGCGTCAAGTATCGTGGATTATTCTGGAGAGGATTTGCCTCGTCTTGTTTGAGTTTTGATCGTCCTCTTTTTAAGCGAAATTTTATATTTCTCATCAGCGGCAGCGACTTGGCCACACCCTTCTTCGTGCCTCAAAATATCTCACAATGCAGGCTCACGAAACCAAAATAAAAATTAAAAAATAAAAATCCCTTTTTCTGTTTCTAAGAGGCGTGACAAACGGCGCAGTAGAACACAAGCTGTCCAGTCAAACAAAGAGCGAAAATATAGATCGATCTCTGAGTCAACGCCACAGGACCACAAATCCCTATACTGTGTACGTGTATCTTTTCGTTTTTTAAAAAAAAGGTTGTCGATGGTGTAAAAACGTGCAGAACGTACCTGAGACAATCAGAGAAAACCGTGGTGCAGAGAGCAAGCGGAAAATGATACCATGCCGTATTCCTCCTCTACAGTTTGTGTGCCGTACAGTAAAAAAGAGACTGTTTGCAAACTGGAGGCGAAAGTAGCAGGGTTTTTTTTTTTTTTTTTTGATGAGGCTCGTTGCCGCTCAGTGGTGCTGTTAAATGCAGAGCTGAGCTTCTCTCTGTGCCCTTCTTCCTCTCTCTCTCTCGCTTTCTCCTGTCCCAGCCTCCCTCCTCCTCCTCTCTCTGAAGACTTCAGGTCCTGGGGCTGGCCAGAGCCTGTCCTGCCCGTCCTGTGCCCCTGGTCCCGGCTCCCGAGCTGCTGGCCAAAGCACCCTGCACAGGAGCTGCACTGCATTAAGGTTAAAAATAGCTGGATTGTGCTTCTGAGCTGCCCGGGTGACCAGAGCAGTCTGCAGCCAAGCAGGAAGCGGGAACTTTATTAAGCATGGCTGCGCGCAGACAGAGTGGAGAATATCTCTGCTACATCACGCCAGCGCTGAATGGAGACGGGGGTCTGCAGGAGCCTGGCGGCACGTCATCGCCGAGCTACAAGACGCCACAGCACAACAAACACCTCGGCGGCGCTCCTGATTGCACGCCACCTTGCACAGCTCATGACACAGTGAGAAATGCAACCACGCACAGAGCTCCGGTTCAGAGGGAGATCACACGCATCCTCTTGCTCTCCCTCACACACACACACACACACACGCACACAAGCACACACACCAGCTCTGCCTCACACACGCACACTTTTTTCCTCTTACACCCTTAACACGCATACAGTCTTATACGTTTACTCTGTCTTGTGAGAGCAGTGCCCCTCACAGTATTGCCTGTGGGCTCAGCGAAATATGCACAAATCCACACCACTGGTTCAGACTGTTGGATGAGGAGGGACCAGAGATGAAACCAAACACCTCACATTATTCTATGTTCAAGAGAATTAATACAGAGAATTGTATTAACACAGATACTGCTGTGTCGGATGATTGGGGGGGGGGTGTTGACTGTGTTTATAAGTGCTGTCTATGTATGCGAGTATTGTGTGTGTATGTAAGTGCTGTTTGAACACAGAATGCGATGTGTGTGTGCGAGCATGCTTTGCACTTGAGAGTGGGCTGCGTATGACGAGTATCTACAATAAAACATGTTTTGATAGTTTCTTTGGTCAAAGTACTTTTGAATGAAATTTAAAAAGGATGAAAATAAACTCTTTTTAATTCCAAAAAAATCGCAGACCACAATTGCATCAACTTCATACCACTGTCACAGTATATTTCTACCTGCTGCAGGAAAACCTTGGATTTGTTAAAATGATTTATTTTAAGCGCTGTGGATTTATGAATGTTGCATATGTGCAAGCCTGATGTATGCGGCTTATTTGTTGTGACTGAGGGATTTCATTACAAAAATCCACCATTACAAATACAGGTGTGGTGTAAATGGTGTTAAGCCATGCTTTCTCTGCATATAGGTTTTGGCAGTACAGTATATGATTGGTCTTGATCACATACATTTCCACATCAGTTTTTTTTTTTCCCATGCAGGACTTTTCAGATGATTATACAGACATACAATCATGCATACAGACATAATTTCCAATGCCATAATGGTTCAATATATCATATATGGCTGTAATTTTGAAATGTACAATTTGCACAGTTCATTAACCTCTCATTATTGTGAAACATTGACAAAAGAAGACATGAAGTGTCAAGACAACTGCTGTTGTAGAACCATGTTCTAGTGTAATGTCAGTTTAAATTAAAAAAAAAAAACCTAAAGACCTTCCCCGTGCATTGGGTGTTCTAGAGATTATCTGTAAATGGGAAAATCCATGAATACTGTAGAACAATGTACTAACATTGAATGCTTAAAGGAGGATTTGTACCTGATATAGAAATTATGATATTTTCTGTCTTAAAAAAATTATTAAATAGTGCCCCGATCCAACATTTAATGTGGACAGAAAATCATACAATGAGTATGGGATCAGTTTGGGCTATGAATAGTTGAACAGGCCTATTTGAAACCATAAGTAGCAAACCCACAAATGACAATGGTCTATACTTTGCTTTTTATTGTGGAAAAAAAGGCAAAATCACTTAGAAAATTAATACAAATAGTGTGTTTTGAAGAAACTGTGAGACAGTGTAAGTGACATCCATGTGAGATTCATGGCCACATATGACCGTATTTATTTTGCAAATGCTCTGATCCAGAATACTCACAAAGCCACAATGGCAAGTTACATTAAACATGACAGGTGCAACTCAAACAACATGAATATGCTGGTACAGACCAACCAGTGACAAGGTGAGTGTCAATATGAAAACAAAATGCAAAATTGTAAGCATAAAACAACAGCAGATTTACTGTGTACATAAAAGATAACTGACATACTGTATAAATAAAGCCTAACAATGATCTTTATATCTCTGATGAAGGGTTTGAAATCACATGAGCAAAAGGGTCACATGAAAACTACCAACCACAATACAGACTATATTTGGATGCAGCTAGCTGTCTGTCGCAAACAGTAAACAGATGGAAATAATACTTGATACATGTACAGACAATGTGTTTCTGATTTGCCATGCTGAATTAAATACAGGACGGGTCCATTGTCTGTGCAAAGACTCCCTGTGAGGGAAGGGCTGTACTTGAGCTGTCTCAGAAACAGATTTGGGGTAATTTTCTTGTTGGGGTGTGATCCTGAAATATCCCCTGGACCAGCTGTTTCTGGAGAACATACTGACCTTTGATAACACAGCTGAATGCATTGTCAAACAAAATTACATAATGAAATTTACTTATTAGTAAAGTAATCAGAAATGTTACAAATCAAGTTTTCCAGGGTAAAATCT
Organism: Megalops cyprinoides; assembly: GCF_013368585.1. Taxonomy (NCBI): domain Eukaryota; kingdom Metazoa; phylum Chordata; class Actinopteri; order Elopiformes; family Megalopidae; genus Megalops; species Megalops cyprinoides. The sequence continues at coordinate 22,662,017 of NC_050591.1, forward strand.
ATATTATAGTTGACAAATACATCACAATCTTAGAGAGACTCCCCTTAGAAGAGCTCACATTTTTATGAATGCTTTTTTTGTGTAAAGCAGAAGACTAAGTAGAAAACTAGTTCAGTGAGCAGAATATAAAATAACATTTACAGTGTTGTGTTGAGGTGCGTATGCCATACTGTTTAATGCAAATATGTATAAAAAGTTGTGGATCTCTTCATTTTTGTTGATTAGCCAATTCTTGACCTGCAACCCCATCCAATACCAAAAAAACTTAGAATTAAATCTGTTAGAGTTAAACATATTAGATGGAGCAACCAGGCAGTTCTAATTTCAAAGCTGATTCTGAATTCTGCTACGTAAGTTAGATGATCACTAATCAAATACCAGGGATGACTGGACAACAGTGTCATGATGGATATGTGTGCATCTCTCAGCTCATAGGGGCAGCAGCAAAGCAGTAGGGCAGCCTGTTGTCCTCACCCTATACACCAGTGAAAACCACAAGTGAAACATCAGCTTTTTCTGGTGCAGGCTGCTTGTTGCCTGAGCGCTCTCTGAGTGAAGACCCAGGCTTGCATGGTTTGTTAGAGTGCGCAACAGCAGCACTCCCGCAATGGAAAAACACAAACACCCACAGGCCCACAGAAAAGATGACTTCAGGACTGGTCTTTGAGCATTCATGCATCTGTTATAACTGAAATATGAGATTACAAAAAAAAAAAAAAAAAGCCCAGCCACTTAAGGTGCTTGTTCTGTGCAGGCTGAGTTGAGTCATTTGCTTACAGCGACTGGGAGTTCAGAGTCGTGGAACACAGTTGGCGTTGCGCTGAGGCAGAGTGGGTTTTGTTAGTCAGTGTCTGCTCAGTTCACTACTAGGCCATCTCTAGTGGCTTGTGAGGCCTCTGCTTGGATGACATCAGTGGAGATACACCAATCCTCCCATCAGTGTTCACTCACCTGTGGTGCAATATGGGATCTGTAGTGTGTAACATACTGCTAGTTGTTTGCAGATGAGTCAGGTGATTGCATTTGTCTCACTTCAGCACTATCGTGTAAGTATAGTGCATTGCATAGAGACAGGCTCGTATGTAATACAGTAAAAGAGGGGGGAAAAGAAAACACTACAGATATAAACCACTATAATATATCATTACAAGGGCACTAATATAGGTAATACTGTTTCACAGTGTAAATAAATGTTTTTAAATTTTACAGTATCAGCTGTACTGTAGAGTGAGGTGTGGTTTTCGATGTGTTTAATGTGATGGATGCTGGCATGCACATAATGCTGATTCAGTCCTTTAGGATTAAGCAGAGAGACTGGCCTGTTGCCTGGAAACAGAAATCTGGATCGTGTCTGACTAGACAGTCTTCACCACCAATTGCATGTGCCCTTGTGAGTAGTGGTCATTAGTGCATACCCCCATATTGACAAAAAATTTATGGTATTGTGATCTGACTTCTACCAAATATTTGCTTCTATACCATTAAACCCCATTTTAAAACAGAATACAGATACAACTACGTGTAGCCACACAATTACAGGCCGATCTTGGACTATTTTGCACTTTCTTCCTTACCTTCTGCCCCTTTTTTTCAACTTAATTTTCCTCCTGCATCACATAATCACAAATTCTCCAGTACCCATAACAACACTTCTCACCATTAATGCCTTGCCTGGACAGCCTCTTAAACCTATAGCTACATCTGGTCATTGATGCTTTCACAAAACACACAGACCATAGATATAACAGTATGGCCACACTATCTGGTGAGTTTGTTTGTAAAGATGACTATTGAAATACCATTGTATTCTTGTCCTGTCATAAGCAATAAATAAATACTAAGTCCCATAACTCTGTTGGGCAGTCTTCACAATTCATTATTTGTAGCCCATACAAGTCTTTGGTGCTATGAATTCCATTAAAATTTGTTTGTTTGCAAGTTTCCTGCCTTGTTTAACTTGAAAAGCATTGTACGCCATAAATTAAACTTGCAACTGCCATGAACGTGACAGTAAGATCTTAATATCCCATCGGAGGGTTTTTAAAGCCAGTGACATTTTGGTTCATCCAGCTATTAAAAGACAGAGGAAAAAATAGCTATCAAACCATAAATTCTGCTGCCTTAACATCACTTTTATGGGTTAGGAACCATGAACATTATTATATATGATCATTATTGTTCTCAAACCACCAGCTAGATTGAGTTAATTAATAGTAAACTGTACTAATTGCATAATTCTCATTTTTCACACTGTAAAATAAAGTGTACTTGACTAATACATCAGCAATTATAGATCTACTGGATGCTCAAGGATAAGGGTGTGTTTTCTGCCTCTACAAATATGCAATGCAGCATACAAGAATTGAGCAAAAAAACTGAAAAATGATGCAACCTTCTCAAAGATTCACAGATGCATTGATGTAATAATTTATTTAATATGAACTGAGATCCCAGAGGTCATTCTTCCCTCAGAGAAACGTCTTTGAAATTACCTTCAATTAATCAGTCTTTACATCACAGCATTTTCCTCTCTTCATTGGATGCATGTCCCAAGCTTGTCTTTTTTCCTTTCTTTTTCCCAACCCAATATGGAATGAATTAGCAAAAACACACATATTCTGACTTAAGCTGTTCCACAGAATTTGGATCTGTCCGATGCCAACTATCATCCCTTAGTGAATTCTTATCTGGTGTAAATCATTGATAGTCACTATGAGTATAGTAAGTAATGGACATATAATGTTGTTGTTGTTGACTCAGCCACCCCCCCCCCCCCCCCCACACACACACACCTTAAAATATCAACTAATAGAGAATAAAAGAATCAATGAAAGGGAACATGATAACACTGATGCTCTGTAATATGTAATATGAAGTACACATCTTACTTCATGGATGGTACATTTTTGTTAGGAAGCATGTCCTTATTCACAACTCAAGTTCCCAAGCTTTGACTGTTACTTACTTGCTAACAGTGATTATTACAATACCTTGTTCATGTATATCTTTTCCCTCTTATTTTCAGGAACTTAACTCAATGACCTCTTGCAAAGGGAACTAATTTCTTTGCAACCCCTAAACAGAGTGCTGTAAAGCTGTGAGTTTTGTGAAGATAACTGTGAAGAAGAATAATCAAAACATTTATTTTATCATCAATACTTCACACTTTTTCTTTATTAATTCATTTTTGATTAACTGACAGCCCTGATACACAGCTATCTAATATCTTAGGCCCACACAGTTCCTTAGTGGCAGATTCATCAAAGTAACAAAAGTTTAATATATAGATTTTTTAATAATTAATTTACACATATTGTGACATGTTAGCTTAGTACTTGCTCAATAGAAGAACGCCTGCCAAATAAATAATAAAAATAGATCTCAATTCTCATACTACATAACTTTTTTCATTTACATCTTTGATTGAAATCATGACTGCATATAAATTTGATTTCTTTATTATTCTTTCATCTATTATTCTAAACTATTACATGAAATTATAACTGTATAATAACTGTAACTGATGTAAGTCGCTCTGGATGAAACCGTCTGGTAAATGCCAATTTTTTAAATTCTGTAATTATGAGAATGTGTGCTCCTTGTTTAAATATGTGTTTGATGTAATATATGATCCTTCTGACTTCGACTTCTCTCTTACTTGGGTGATGTCATCCCTGTCTCTTCCTAAATCGTTGAGCCACCTCAACTGTTTTTCAATAAGAAGATTGGCTCCCACAGAAAGCAGCTTCTCCGTCTTGTATTCGTTTGTTGATAGTACCACCTGTCTCCAGCAGAGGGTGTGCATGTGCCAAAACGTGCGCTACCCAACAGTGTTAAGCGTGGGACAAAATTGTATTGAAGGTGTTTCAGTAATTTTCTCCAAAGGCTTACCAAACCCTTTAATCCGAGGCACACTCACTACCACCAGCCATATACATGATTCAGTTTGAAAGCGCAAAACAATATAACTCAAAACAGTCATGATGCAAATAATTTGTGCAGAAGTAAAGAAGCTGTGTGTAACTTGTATATGCTTCTTACAGCAGGATGAAGAAAATATTTTAAAAAACAAACAAATGTAGAAACTAGAATCAAGCTTATATAGATAAGAATGAAACAATTTGGTACTAATCTAGAAGAATAATAGGGGTACTGATAATTATGGCAAATGTGATATACTCTAACTGTATTCACATTTGGACACAAAACTACTGCACTGTATAATACAACTTCCAGATGCAAGCGCTAGTATTTTGAGGCTAGGCTAATTTCTGTTGCTTTAAATTGTGTTTGATTTTTTAAAAGCTTGTTAATTTTATTCCTCTATTATTGAAAAATAATTTGATCATCACCTAGCCTTGTCTTAAAAACAGGTATCCTTTCGATAACACTTTTTCATCAGTTCACATAATGAATCCCTTAACCATAGGTTTCTCAGAACTTATTTAGATTTTTTTTTAACTCAATCAAAAACACATAAATCTTTTCAGTTTTGTAGAACCCATTCGAAAGTCTTCTCAATGATATTGTTTTGCTGACACAGAGTTTATTCAAAGGTCAATATTCAAAAACTACTATACTTCTCTTTTCAATAACAATAACTCCAACTAGAAAGGATGGCTTGAAAAATACTAGCATAGTAGTAGCTAGTAGTTACAAGCTTTGCTGCAGAGACAGTCTATATCTGTGGCTGCTGTAGCAGGCCCTTTGTGATGTCGGCTGCATGTGTTAGATCAAATTAGTTCAAATTCTGGATGTTCTATCCATGTTAGTCAATCAGAGGTTTATCAATGCAAAATCGTAAATATCTCAAAAATACTTTATGTATGGACACAAAAAGCACAAATAATGCAATCCCATACTATTTGAAGTATTGGCCAAGTTTCATAAATATAGCTGAAAAGCTGTAGAAGGAGTCACATACAAAAAACTGGATGAAATAAGAAGAGGAGGAAGAAAGACAAACACTAAGAGGAACAGCAAGTTGGCTTTTCAAGCCAACTTAATTATGAAAAATCCCAAATCACAAGATTACGGCCAGTTTGTAGCATTTGCAAATAAACCTGCAGATGAGCAGAGCTCATTCAGTTGTTCTCAAATTGGGTGTACACACACTGCACTCTACAACAGTGTTCCAAATCTGAATATCTTGAAATTAATTATGAAAGCTAGCAACAACTAAATATTTACAATTTTTAACATTTTGAAAATAATAACAAACAAAACCCCCTAAACACTGCCTCTCATGAATAGTAAATCCACTTGATGTAAAAATTGGTATCTATGACTATGTCAACATATGCTCTATGACAACTGTGAAACAAAAGATGTGTCCAAAAATATGGCTATCCTAGGCCAAGCACTGATTTTATTGGGAAATTCAGAGTAAACCATGAATTTGAATTTGAATTTGATCAAATGTATCCTATTAAGTAGATCTTTGCATAATATTACCATGCAAGATTTGGTGGCTTCTGGTCAAATGGTACAGATAAAATATTTGACTCTCCCTTCTGTATTGTAAAAACTTGCAAAAGCAAGCTATATATATAGTGGGAAAAGTGGCACTTGCCATATATGTTTAACTTATATGTGTCGCTTTCTCAAAGCATAAAATTTGAATCTGTTTTGGTACATTTTCTCATTATTATATGTACATTATGATATAATAATCCAGTTATAATGTTATACATACATTTATAAAAGACTGGTAAAAATGACATCAATCAGGTGTTTGTCAATTGTGTTGTTCCAGTCACTCAGACTACTACAGATTAGTGGAAAATCATTCCTGTAGATACAGCTGGAACAGGTAGACAGATGGTGTGCTATGATCAATCAAAGGTTAAAAACTATGAAATCAGCAAAGAAATCAAAGAGCTGTGAGAGAGAAGAGGAAGACAATCAAGACCCCCCCCCCCCAACAAGTCCAATACATGATGATAAAACTAGCCTGCTCTTTACTGCTTGTAATTAAAGATGGACATGTAGCCATTTTCATTACGAAAGTGTGGACGTGTTTTGTTATTCGTTTGTCATTTTCGTAGACGATGAACTGCAGTACAGTTAGGTAAAGGATATAGTGCCATCTACTGGACATTAGCGGACATCACGTCTGCACTGCAACAGTTTACCATCACTAATTCGAGTTTCCATCTAAAGCTTAATTAATTCAAAATTGACCTACACTGTACTTGCTAACGTGACACAGAGTTGAGCTATGATGATATTAATACGAGATTACATGCTTTTGAAAGAGAGAGAGGGAGATATAAAGAGAGGGAACAATATGAGGTAGCTAGGACTGGGGCTGCGAGTGCAATACTCAGGGCACCTGGCTGTTCCTGCCCGGTCACCCTGGTAGGTGGTTCCACATCGGTAATGACAACCAGACCACAATGAAAACACATTACAGACAGAAATGTACATCTTGCTGTATGACCTGAAGGGCATGGTTCCCACCACTCTTCAGTGGAGTTGTTAGGTTATCCTTTCAATAGTGATGGAATGAGAATACTGCCACTGGAGTTCATAGCATGTATACTAACAGAAACGAAAAGCGTCCACAACGGCTTTTTTATACAAACAGAGACCTTTGTTCATCCCTAGGGTCCATTCACATAAACAAGGTTAAGTCACCAAAATTTCTCTATTTTCGAGATCGCAGAGCCAAATCTCGAACCTCAGCGGCTGTCGCATACTACTACAGTGCAAAGACAGCATGAACAAAGACCGCCCGAGTATCCTTATACTTAACCCTTTGTCGGCCGTTGTTTCTTCTCCTCCTCTGTCCAGCTGCACGGATGTACAGCTAAATCAGAATCAGCATAATGTTACACATTACACATAAGTTACATATTTCACTGGACGTGTTTGGTTGTTTCAACATTTTAAGAAACGTTTAGCCAGCAATTGGCTGTAGCTATCTCTGCAGCTAACAAGATAATTTAGCAACCTATCGTTAGCTAGTCAATGGATTAGCTAACAATAGTGAGGCTACGGGTGAAATGTTAGCCATCTTAACATTAATGCATACTAGTCTAATTATAAAACAATGTATATTATTTACTTCTAGCTAACGTGAATGATTTTGCCACGGCTAAGGCCATAATTTTGCGAGCAAGCTAGCTAGATTTTATACACAGACTAGGTGATCTATCACATTAGCTATCTAGTTATTGTACATTTGAATTTGGGTAAACCAACATCACATTTTAGTATTAAGAGAAATGACTCCAGCTAGACTATAACAGTTAATGTTAGCCGACTAACGTCATGACTGCAAGCAAGATTCATGACTGACCAGCTACCTTGTTGACGAAATGAAATAATTTTAGCAATTTATCAACTGCTTCCGAGCTGCAAATGCTAATTGGTAAGATTGCTAAATAAGTTAGCTTTCAAGCTGGATGAAAAGCACACATTGCCAGCTAAAGTGTATAAGAGTATAGTCTATCTTGCATGAAGACATCTCAAAATATCTAACAAGCATCGTTAGCAGTTATGAAGACTACAGTGTTTATTTTAAAAATGACGCTAGCAAACAGCTATCTAGCAAGTTGTTCTATTTTCTATATAAAATCGAACATTAAAACAATACATATCTTATATCTCTGTCCTGCTTAGTTCAGTTTTGATAATATAAGTCGGGTAGAAAGAGTAAGAGGCTGCTCACCAAGATAGCCACTTCAGCGGCTAACGTTAGCTGCTTTTCTCAAACAGTATTTTCCTGTCAAGAACGCCATTTTCTGACGCTAAAGTGTTACCATGACAACGGACTACTCTTTTCAGAATAACACAATACAAATGAAAGAGTTTATGTAACACCAAAGATTGATAAAGAGTCAGAACCAGTAATAAAACTATAATGTAGAATAAACACACTCCACAAAGAAAAACTCAAAAAGAAAATAATCGGGTAAACAGTTGTTAGCCAAGATTAAAGGGTCATGACCCAGCGGACGGATATTTCTTAGGCAATTCTATGGCACGTTATGTTTTTAAAAAAATGAATATAATTGCAAATAAATTCAAAAATTATGATTTGTAATTATATTTTGTCTATATATTTTTGTTTATACGGAATGGAATGAATGGCGTTTTCGGCTTTGTTACAGTAATGTACCTAAAGTAGTTCCCAGCGGAAGAGGGGACGTGGGAGCGGAGGTACATTGCAGTTGCAGGTCCCTCAGCTGATGTGAAGGTAAGAGCTGAGAGAGTGGAGCTGCTGCACTGTCTGTAACAGCAACTACAACACTGGAACAAATAGGTAATAACAAAATCTAACAAACATTCACTACGACCTTCTTCAATGATTTAGGGGACCGTCTTGAAAGAAAGTGGCCGAACAACGTGTAAGATAGGGAGATACAATTTCGCGAAAAATATGGTTTCCAATTGTCATGTCGAATCCTGTTCCTGCTTTCCTGTTTTTTTTGTGAGTGATGCAAGCAGCGAAAAAGGTTCAGAGGCCATTTCGTTTTGCAGTTGCATTGGCATTAGCTGGCTGGCTAGCTAGCTAGCTTGAGACAGCGAAACACTATAGTCATGGCTGGCTAGCTCGCTATCAAAACACAATTCGTTGAACGGCAAATTGGAAACAGGTACAATAACTAGCTACTTTGCCAGCCAGTTGTCTTTTTCGGCATGGCTCGAGTTATCAGTGTTTGGCTACACGCGTCTGGTTTATAACCTAACATGTCAGATTTTCCATATTGAAAGGATTTTTCTAGCTAGCTGTTAATCGTCTTCTTCGAGACAGGGTCATGATAAAAAAGGAGCAATAAAAACGCTACATTCTCATTGTAGCCATTTACTTAGCGTTAACGTTTACAAGTTATGTAGCTAAAATTAATCTTGGCATTTGTTTACGTAGCTAGCTAACTACCTAACAGTCAACCAACCAGCTAGTTAGCTAGCTAACTTGTTTAGCCAGGTATTTAACTTGGTAGTCCATTTAGCTAGGTTGCTAAGTCTTGTGTGAAAACACGTCGGCAAAGCGGCTGTTCTAATTAAGGCGCAATAGGTGCCAAACACGAAAGCAATGCAGCGTTACCCTGAAATGTGATTTCAGAAAGGACGAGAATGTGCGTTTGATCTAATGTTAATGTTAGCCATAAAGCTAGCTGATTGGACACTGACAGACGAATTCCTTCTGTTAACGATCTAGATTTGATTAGCTAGTGCCACTGCACTTTCCTGTTTAGGAGCAGAACCACCGTGGCAGTCTTTGCAGACAGACCTATATAGCTAGCTAGCTAGCTAACTAACTGTGATAGCTGCCTAGGTATTTCGTCCTAGCTATCATATTACTCATTATTACTAACTAGCCAGCGTCTAGCTATCAAATCGATACCAGTCTTGCTACCTAGCTACGCATTTTCCTGTCTGTTAGACTGGCAGTTTCCTTTGCAACTCCCTTGTTTTCACAATTTAGAGTTTCACACCAGATTTAAACTACTTAAACATGCCTCACGTAAAAACAATGAATCGTCTTTGACTTCAGTTTGACTCAGAACTGGATTTTTCTCTAATTTGGGACCGTTTTGTGGCAGTGTCTGCTAAATCGAGACCGGGGCTCAGACTGGCTACGTAGGAACACAGGCCGCTGTTCGGAAAAGTAAGAAATTAAACATCGGTACATTGTAATGGTACTGCTGATATAGCCAGTTATAGCATAAATGGAAAGATGTAGATGGACGAAGACATGCTTTATGCTTGCTACGAAGTCATAAATGTACGAATGTTGAATCCAAAATAAACAAAGAAGATGTTCATATAGCAGAGGCCTCAATAGGGCCTTGGTAATTATGTCGTATTTTGAGGTTGGTGGCTAACGTTAGCTGTTATCCTGTAAAAGTCTGACAGTTAGCTGCAGTAGAATTCTAGCATCTAACTACTTGAATACAACTTAGTAACGTTTTAATGAGCCTCATATTTCTGTACGACGAAGGGGACGATATTGTATGCTAAAATGACTGGTTCAATGGAAAGCACCAGCTAAACAAGCTAACCGATTAGCCTTGTTTCTTAACCATTTGCCGAATGTGCCGCAATATAGCTGGCCAGCTAACGTTACCTACGTATATTAACGCTTCCTGACATTTCGTGACGTAGGCAAGACTTGAGGCCTTGAAAACCTGGACCATTATTTTTGTGAATTATATGTGGTTCAGTACATATAACTCCTGTCTGCCTTTATTATTGTTTACATTTGTTACTTGACAGTGCCAGGCAGTTATATTATTTAGACTATATGTAATTATCTCTCTCTGTGGAATAGTATTCGAGTGACACCGCTTTGGTGTCTTAAGACATGAAATGTCTGTGTTGCTGTTTGATAATGTTAATACAGGCACTTGTATCACCACAGAATTCAGAATTTATCAGGCGGGGGAATGAGAATTGTGGTCATGGGGAAATATGTCATGTGTAATAATTTTAATATGTCATTGTAAAACCCCTCATCTTCAGGTCATCTGATCATCTTGTATCATTTCACTAGAATATTGGTGTGAAATGCCCTGGATAATTTGATCCAGGCAGTGCTGAAGACAGGCAGAGCAGAATGGCTGTAACCCACATTGAGTGTTAGTTTATTCTTCCAGTGTCTACCCACTGTCACCCCGGGCAACCTGGTTGGGTGTTCTACGAGTGGCTCATAAGTTGTTGTGAGGTGCCTGTCTAGGTGTGTGTGTCCCGTGCTTGCTTCCTGACAGCTGGACACCCCTGTCACTCTGCTCAAGATGGAGACCCACTAACTCCAGCCACTTAATGAAGGACAACTGGATTTGGTATCTGCAGTGCATGCTAGGTTGAGATATAGCTGTGCTGTACAGAGACCCAGGGTACTCTCACCTCTGTCCTGCTGTTAGTGGCTGTACAGAAAGCCAATAATGAATTGCTCATGCTATAGCAGTTGGAAGGTTAGTCACTTGCATCCTAATCTCCTGTGCAGTGGAGGTGTTTGGTTTATCATAGACATTGAGTAGGAGTGAAAGTGAGAGGGGGTACCACATGGAGCCCATTTTCTGAAAATGGTGGTCTTTGCACCTGCCATCTAACATAGGTTAAGGCAGTAAGAGAACTCCAGTTCAATTCAGCCTTAAATTTGTGGAGATGAGCAGGTTGGGGGAGCTCAGTGACCTTCATGGAAACATCAACAAATAACTGTGCAATGCTAGAGTTTTCACATGGAAATCCTACATATTCACATGGATACAATGTCTGGATATCTCAGCTGCACAATTATTTTGTGTGCATTGCTCATTGATGCAGATGGAATCAAATCATGTTTATAGATGGATTTGCTATCACAAACAAGGTTATATCAGCCAAATTAATGTATTACTGAGTATTTTTAAAGCTTTGATTTTGTTTTTCAGTCTACAATTGCAGAACATGGGCACACAATAAGGGAAGTTATACCACCAAGAAGGAAAACATGTGTTTTAATGAATAGATGCATGGTTGAATGTTTTGCCTGCAATAAGTTGGTGTAATTTGATGTGTAAAATGGTGTTGAGTGGGCACCCCAGAATGCTAGCTGATAAGGCAGTTCTGTCTCTGCCAGTTTTATTGTGGGCCTGAGGAGATGTGTATGTATGTGTGTGGAAAGTTGTGGACTTTCTAACACAGCTTTTTATGAGTCACACACACAGTGTTAGTACTCTGGGCGCTAGACTGTTCCTTTCAGCATTGATGTCCAGTCATTGCTGGGAAAGCCATGCAGGTGACTCATGACTGTATTGTAACTGAAGTTTTTTGTGTTTGGAGTTAGATTTCTGTTTTCATTTAGAAAATGAGTGAGGATGTTGATCTGTGACTTAAAACTTTCTGTGAATGGTATAGGCTAATGGAGTGTAGTGAAATAGCCTATCTGCACCTGGGATTGTGGATCAGGTTGATGTGATCATTGGAGTCACTATTGTGTCAAATCAGTGACAGTTAGATTCAGCTGAGTGATACTGAAAATAAGGTTGATGGATTTTTATCAGACTCCTTTAACACCAGATCAGGCTTCTGCACATCTTGGAAAGTGTAAAATGGCTGAAGTATCTGCTGAAGCAGTTGTGAGACTGTGGTAGTGACCCATATTATGGCTTCATCCCAAATGGCATTTTTCCTCACATGCCCCAAGCACCTCACCCTCAAAATGGCGCTGAGTCACGTGTTTGACGATGTCCCTGTGGTGAATAAGGAACTTTGACTTGGCCTCCATTGCTCGTTTCAACCATGTATGCATGTACTCTTCATGTTTGGTTGCTATCCCAGGGTTCCTTTTGTCTGGTACGCGTGGGTGTTTATATGAGACCTCACCAAACTTTATGAGAGTTCCATCCAGTGGCACTGGCACTGTAGAACTGCTTTATTAACCAGATTTACCACAGATGGTGTTGATGTTTACTGTATGAATGAATGTTTCTTTACGTCATCTCGAAACTGGTTACATTGGGCAGAGTGATCTTTATTTGCTTTAATTAGAAGTGCACAGACATTGTGATAAATTACTCTGTGGCTGCAAATTGATCTAATTTGAATTACTCATCTGGTTATCAAGCAACATTTGACAAAGTTGAGAAGCAAAATGTTTTATCTTTTTTGCACTTAGCTGGATTTACAAGACCATCACTACATTGTACACCTAGCCACATGACTTCAGTTGTAAATAATGTAACGCTGAAATTGTTACATTGCAAAACTAGTAGATGGGTGAAAGCAGGAGTCCAGCAGTATTTTAAATGTTTTTCTCTTTCACAAGTATTTAGCTGTTACTAATGTTACTTGGTGTGAATTGATATGTTATCTCCATGCAGTTCCTTAATTTCTATAGAGTGCTTGTCGGGATTGATGACAGGATTTTATTTAAAAAATGAGTAGTATTAAGAGAAATTTGATTTGAGTTCAACTGCATCAATGTTTAACTGAGTTTAACGGCATCAATCACACTTCCGATGTGATTTCCAGAGGCCACTACTTCTGCGGTTTCCAGGGTTTCATGTTTTCCTTAGAGTTGCTCTTATTTTGTCATGAGCCACGATGCTGAAATGAGTGCATCCCAAACTTCATCCCAAATGACACCCTTCCCCTTTGGCCTCAGTTGTGATGGTATGTAAAGTATGGACTTGTTCACTTACATGTCACTTGGATTGGTGTGCAGTCTTTTTTTTCCCCAACTTTTTAACTCCAGTGCCTTTTCCCGCAGTTTGAGAATGTGCCTGTGTACACATGCAGCTTTGGTTGTCAGTTAAGATGTTTTGAAACTATGTAATACTTAATGAGGTAATGGCATGTGTAATAGCAGGGTTCAATGTTAAGGTTTTTTTTTTTTTTTTCCTCACTTGCCTGGTCAGGAAAGCAATTTATTGCCCCCATGCAGGGATCTGTTCAAGGGTTGTCATGGCTCCCTAGGTTGTTTTCTGTAATTGTCCAAATTTTACTCATAATTATTAATGTTATTGAAGTATTTCTTTAAGGACTGGTTAACCAGTTGTTGCTGTGCTCACCCCACCTTCTCCCAGGTGATGACACATGAGCAGAGGGATGTCTGGTTCCAGACTAGTCAGTCTCGTGTGTGCGTCCATGTTGAGCCGATGTCACTGCCCGATATATCTTGGCAAGTGCAAGAACCATAAGCATGGTACAAACCCTGCCTTTTTTAAGTGAAAACATAACATTAGCTACTATTGCTAGCTGGCTGGTTAACTAGCAGGCTAGCTAGTTTGCTAAAATAAGCTAAGGTTTAGCTAGCAAGCAGAGAACTAATTTACTGGAATGTAGCTGCCATTATTACCACCACGGAGGATACATTTGCTAGCTAGGTGGTTATTGTTTTAGACATATATTACTCGTAATTTCATTTTGTAAATAAAGAGCTGCCGAGGTGAAGCTGGCATCAACAGCAATTTACTTTAACGTAACTCAGACAGGTCAGTCGAATCAGTTAAGTTGTGACGCTGGTTCCACTTTGTTTTCATATATACAAGCGTGCGATATCCAACTTCCCAGTTACATGTTGTTGGAATCTGCATTCAGAGCCTCTGAGCAGTGTCTATGAGTACAGATCAGACATTTCTTGCTGAAAGTCATCTTCAGTGGTATATTAGCTAACTGGTCAAAATAACATGCTAGTTAGCTTGGTGTTTATCCAGCTGTCTACCAATATAATTAGCTGTCTTTTTGGCTAGTTGCAAAAATAACTAGGTGGTCCATTAAACCTGTAGCTTTTTGTAAGTCATTCGACCACAGTGTGCGTCAGTGCCATAGTAGCACTTCTGTGGGGTTGTCTATTTATGAAGTAAAAATTTTTAATGGAGAGTTTTTTTCTTGTGACCCATTGCAGTAACTTCCATGGTCCGTGCAGAGTTTCCAATTATTGAGAACTGAGGGAGAATTGTCTAGCTAGGAGAGACCAGAAAGGTGACCCCATAAGTAACTATGAAAGGCACTCAGGGCAGAAAAAAACAGCTTATAGTACTCTGACACTAGGTGGTTGACTTAGTCCTCTTCCACTGTCACAGATAGATAGTTATTGGTCAGCAGTATGAATGGTCGCAGCACACAACTTGACCTGCCTCATTCCTCATTTACACAAAGGAAATGCACACATTACCGCTGATGTGCTTTCCTATTGGTGGGCACAGAGAAACTGGGGATTTTACAAGCTAATTCTGAATTCGCTCAGAATCCCCATTTGTCTAATTGCACAAGTCAATGGCTGGTTTTACTTGCCTGACACATGTTTTTACTTGTCCTGGGCAATTGGGCAACTATTAACGTTGATGTATCTCTACCATTGTATTAATCTTCTGCTGAGCCACAATAGTAGTGCTCTAAACCAATCGAAACGTTAATGAGATGTAAAAATAAACCCTAGTAATAGATATAATGGCAGTAATAATAATGGTGAACCCTAGTAATGGAATGGATGTATGGAAGTTGAGTTTAAGTTCTGTTTATTAGTTTATGAAAAGGCTACTTTAAGAGCCTGACCTCTCCAGTGAAGGTAAACGAAGAATGTTAATCCATCTCATTGAAAGCAATGCACGTTCATGAATTAATAATTGCAACATAAGAGAAGGGGGAAATATTCTATTTATCTTGTCCAAAAAGACACTACACCGCAGACAAACGTGAGGGCGCTCTTGCATTAGGAGAGGCAATTGCAACAGCCGCTTTGCTGTGGTTTAGTGCAAGATCATCTGCATCCTAATCTAATTTGAGGTTGTTTCCAGTTGCAGTGAACATTTGGCTTATTTTGATCAAGTGAAATCCCATGAATCCCATGTTCAGTTTTTTTTTTTTTTTCCTCGTTGGCCCAATTGCCGTGGACATTAAATTTATTGTTGCCCTATATGAGGAGACTGAAATACTGTTGGATTATCTTTATGGGATCTTTTACAGGATCCTTCCATGAGTTTTGCGTGAAATTTCCATGCTTGGAGAGAGGATTCAGCTGCAGTACCTGCGATTGATTCATCAGCGTTGCCATTCATATCTTGGGGGTGCACGCTTGAGTGTTTTCAAGTGCGGCAATCATATGGAAAGGGTTTTACTGAGTGTGATTTTTGCTGACTGAGATCATTCACTGCATATGTTTCAACATTACTCAATTACATAGAATTTCTATGACCTTAATTCTATGTAAAGCTACTTTTAATTCCCAATGATGCAATACCATATTAATGCATTGTCTTGCAATGCATTTTAATTCAAGTAACGCATCTTGTGTCAATTTCGTTTATGGCATTCTTCCTTTTCCCCTGTCTAAAACACTGCCGGCGATGCCCATCAGTCAAGCGTGTGTTAATGTCTGAAACAAACAGAATGGTCAGGTATATATGAGGAGTAGGTCAACGTATGCTTTCATCAAGCCTATTGCATCATTAAAGATACATGACCTCTGTTGTGCACTGACTTTGTGATGACCACAAAGCATCTGTTTGGATCACCCATGTTGATCCTTGGTCTGAGATACTTCTACCAAAAAGCACACATTATATATGCCAGTTGTGTAGTGAAAAGACAGTTTTCATTTATCTTTTACCTATAATCATAATTTCACTTAATGCAGGTTTAAAGATAGTCCTAACGAGTCAAGTATTGAGGGAAATGTAACAGAAAACCCTCCAAAAAGTGTTGTTAGTTAATGAAATGTAGGTAAGACGTTTATCTTTTATTGAATGTTAGAATAAACTGTACTTCATATTGTATTTAATTTTGAGATCCCACTCTTTTTTTAATGCAATGCAGTATGGGTTACTTTGTGAGCAGGCTTATAGTTCTCTGCCTATAATGTATTGGTATCTTTAAATGTTCAGTGGACTCAAAGGAGGCAAAACAGCTTACTGAAGTAGGGGCTGAATTCAACTATATTGATCAGGTTCCTGTTTATAGCTGAAAACTTTGGGTTCTGGCAACTTCTGAAACAAGTCATTGTTTGAAAATATGCATCAAGGAAAACAATAGCCTATGCACAAAGAAATCCACAAACAACAAAAAAAAGTAAAGTGCATACCTTGCAGGGAAACATTGATCTGTTATTTACCCATTCTGTTACTTGTGCTTAGAAAGGTGTTGTTTGGTTGTAGTAGCATGAGTATACTGAAATTGTATATTTTTTTTTGTTTAAAAATTTGATATCTTGACAGCTTTAATCTCAAGGTTCTCTAGTGTTTCCTCAAATGAGTAAAAAAGTGTGTGTGTCTATATGTATATTTACAGGTCGTCAACAGTAGCAATAGAATATTCAGGTTCTATTAATATTTTAATTACCGAAAAGAGATGTAGCTAATGTTGTAGCTCATACTTTGGATCAACAAAGTGAATAGTAGTCAGCAGGTCAAACTCTATTCCACCATGAGCTCAGAACATAGATCCTGCATTACCCAGGTGTATACAGTTAGGTAGCTTGCAAGGTCATAACTTAATCTTGGAATGTACTTTAACCAGAGATGAGTCTTCATCCGGTGGTCACCAGTCCTCTTGACTGTTGTTACAGTGAATGTTACATACAGAGATCTGATCCAGTTTAGCACAAGCGTACTCTTTTCACAGTTTACACAGTGCCCCACCGGTCATGTGCAAAACAGTAAATAAATCTTGTACAGCAATTAAGACAATTTAAAATGATGACCAGATTATGGGATCTGTGTGTCATTTAGACAATTGTATGACCATAATGCTGAAAATGTCCTGGCAGACCACCTTGTGTTTGTGCAGGGAAAACCCTGAAGTCAGAGGTGGCAGCAATTGGGGCATCTCTCACTGACGGCAACCAATAGCCTGTAGGTGTCTGGGGCGATTAATCTGAGGCAGCGCAAGAGTTGGGGGCAGCCTTCACTCTGTTCTCTCTGATTAAATCAAGTGCTTGTTATTTCATGTACACAGTACAAGAGACAAAAGGGTTATAAGCCCTTGTGTAAATTATGGTTCACTGATTTCACTCTTCCTTTCCTGTATGGTAGTTGATCCGTGTGTTAATGTTTGGTAATACTAGCGTAGGCCATAAAATTGTCACCTTTGGTGTGTGTAAACCTCATCCTCAGTGAGTTTTGTCTGAGAGAGATTACTGCATCTTTGCTGTATCTCTTTGGGTGTGTGAGGGGTTCTGGGGTTTTAAGATACTTTTGAAGCAGTGAGTGGTGTAAGTGTAGACAGGCATATGTCCCACTCGGTTTTGATGTGGCTTTCTTTTGTGTCTCTCCTTCCTTTCAGTGAATGGTAGTGTCTAGAAAGGGTATGTCCCTTCAGGAGAGAGGTGCCAATGTCCAACCGGCCTAATTCCAATCCAGGGGGGTCACTGCGACGTTCACAGAGGAACACTGCTGCGGCCCAGCCACAAGACCACGCTGTCGCAGGAAGGTATGTCTGACAACCAGCCCTCTTCTTTTTTTTTGTCCAGGCCTTTGTGATTGTGTGCAAGAGATGGTTGGAAGTCTTTAGATGTCTCCCTGTCTGTGAATCGGTGTGAGTGCATTTATATGTGTGTGTATGTGTGTTCATGTATGTTTCTGTCTGTCTTTTTTTTCCAGTAGTTTCTGCTGTGAATACTTGTCTTGCTGATTTTTAGTATGAAAATCTATTTTAGATATGTTAAACATGAGTTAAATAGATGTCTTAGATCCAACAGAATTTTTTTCCTGCTCATGCTAAGACTTAGCTGGGGAGTCTCTTTGCCTGCTATAGAAGCTGTGGTGGGACTGGTGCATCCCAACAGCAACCAGCAAACGGAAGCTTTTTTTTGTAGGACTCAGTATTTTTGCATCTGATGTAAAATGCCTTTAAAGAATGACAGAATACCTGAATGTGTAGTTTGCAGAGCGGGAGGGGGCAGGGGTGTAGTTTCTGCACCATCTTGACCATGTCAGGAAACAAACCCAGCAACCACTGTCACTTGCTCTTTAATTTTCAACCTTACTTACAGGTTGCAGTCAGAGCAGGTAAAACAAAAAGCAAATTCCATTCCTGAAAGTAGAAGACCTATATCTAAGGCTTCAAAAGCCCAACCCAGCTCAGCCCCTGGGCAGTCCAGAGGGCACAGCTCAAAAAGGTACTGCTCTCCTATCTTCCACAATGTGTGTCATTTAGTCTACTGTTCATCAGTTATGTGCTACAGTAACTTAGTGTGCTGTCTTTGCTTGACCAATTTTACATGTTGTTTTAGATGACCCTAGGTTGACAATTTCTGAATTTGATTCAGGTGCCTTAACAGATCTCATATACAATTTGTTTGTAACAACATTGAATATGTCATGTCTGTCTGCCTTGCAGAAGCGGCCTTTCACTGTCGGTGGCTTCATTTGTGCTGCGAGACGACCCAGACGCCGCAGGGACATCCGAACGAGATAGGCCAGGCCCGACGTCCAAGAGGGAGGGCATCAGAGGGTTCAAGCGTAGTTCAGCTCCAGAACATAACAGCTCCTACTCTCCCAGCCCCGCCAAAAAACCCAAAGCCCCTCAGCCCCCCCAGAGCTCCTCTGAGCCCAAGAGGGGTCCACCCGAGCCCAAGAGGGGTCCAGCTAAGTCCAAGAAAAGACGGCTGGCACCGGAGCAACCAGCTTCCAGCAGCAGAGTCCAGGGCAGGAAGAGTGGAGCCGCTGGGGGGTCCCCACCCCAGAAAGGGAGAAAGACTGACTCGTCCACCAGTGTGAGCAGCACAGCAGGGTCCCTCCTCACCCGCACCGAGGGCAGGTCCGCAAAACCCACCAAGCTGGCTTCTAAATCGGCCGCCTCAGCCAAAGCTGGGTGCAGCACTGTGACGGACACCTCCTCTTCTGCCTCCACATCCTCGTCCTCCTCCTCCTCCACTGCGGCCCCCTCGGGCGCGCGGGTCAAGCAGGGCAAAGACCAGAGCAAGGCGCGGCGCTCCCGCTCCGCCTCCAGCCCCAGTCCCCGACGCAGTGGCCGAGACAAGGAGCAGGCCAAGGTCGCCGGCTCCTCAAAGTTCGAGTGGGCAGCTCGCTTCAGCCCCAAAGTCAACCTGCCAAAGCCAAAACTGTCCCTGCCCGGGTCCTCCAAGGCCGACACCTCCAAACCAGGCCCCTCAGGACTACAGGCTAAACTAGCAAGTGAGTACTTCCCTGGTTCAGCTTCCCTCAGAAAATTATTTTGGAATGGCGGAGCTGACACCTTTATGATTTCCAGTTCTTCTGTCTGCTGGTTCTTCATGCTTGTTTTGTTACCTCAGTTGATTTGGTAGGGTCTGTACTCTTCTATTATTAAAAAGGGAAAATTCTGTGAAATGACATTTAACAGAATTTAACAGACTTTTTTGTCCTGTTTAACCACTTTGCCCTCCATTTTATTGGTTAAAACAATTGAAGTTTACCTAATTTGACTTCTAGTACACAAGTTGCCTTGATGGAAATTGGGACTGTGGAAAATATTTCATTCAGTTTTGAATTGCCTAAAGCATTCAAAATAGCTAATTCTACAATTTTATACGATTCAGTGGTTATGAAAAAGTTGAGACACCAGTTTGGGTATTGGGTGTGGTTTAAAGGTCTGGTGAGTGGGAGGTGAGAAATTCACTGAAAGTAGAAAATTGTGTGGCTCTTTTACTATATGTAAGTACACACTTGTTTTCATCTGTTAATTGCAAAGAACACTAGTTCGTTTCCTGGTTTTGTAACCTAATTAAGGCCATCTTATATATACTAGTGTCAGCCATTTCAGACCTATAGGCACAAGCACATGACTGATTATACAGTTAGTGACTAATTATGAATTGTTAGTTAGTGCAAAACAAGAGATTGAAACAAGTATGGATATTGGAAGAGAAAATAAAACCTAGATGCAAAACATTGAAGTATTATACCAGGTGGGTATTGTTGCACTCTTACTGAAAGAGAAGTACAACACAAACGAAAACCAAAAGTAGCAGGGAATGGTCTTTGCTTGGGCAAGTTTGTACACAACACTGTTAGCCCAGAAAAAAATCCTTGGCCATTAAAATAATTAATTGCCTAAAAATAAAATACTCTAACCCAGTAGGTGACAGGAGGTTGCAGCTGGTCGTTAATAACAAATCTAGAATGTGGATGGTGAGGCCTACGTTTTAGCGTAGATGCCTGTTGTGTGTTGACATACAAGACTATTTTAAGGTGAACTAAGAGAGGTTTTTCTGGCTTCTTGAGGTTGTAGTACTATATAAGCATTGTTATAAATGTTTGGTTAACAGCTTACATATCTAGCTAGATAGCTTTCATGCACAACAAAGATGGCTGTCATATCTTCTGACAAGCATCCATTTTCTGCACAGTGTAGTTAGCTACAGTGAACAGAGATGTTGATTGAGTGAATATTGGGAGAGGCTGGTAGAAAGAGACATGAATTATGTTACCAGAACATTTTGATTTAATGTGGCAGGAAAATTAAGATGGAGAAGAAAAAGTTTGGATGTTTACTGTGTATGAATAGTTGAGGTTAGATGGCACAGAAATAAATGCTGGTATTGCATGCTGGTTATTTCTATAAAAAACTCAAGAGCCTAACTCTTGGTACTGTATAGGTATGCAGTATGCCCCACCAAACTGTAACTTACAGTATGCAGATGGAATACCTGAAATCCTAGTGTGTGTATGTATATATTGAGTGTATATAATAGGAAAACATTTGAAACTTGGTGGCATTTTATTGGTTTATTCTTGGGACATTGTTCAATACTGCTAGGGAAAATTTAAATCAAAGCTGTTTTTTCCCCCTTAAATATTGAACATTCACTTAAGGTATTTTGATAGAATGCTGAACAACAATAATGTGGACCTTTTTGTCAGTCACCAAATGATAAAGGGTACATTTTTGTGATGAGGTGTTATTGAATTATTGAAAACTGGATAAAAAGACAATCATGTTTGTCTAGTTAGTACTGTATCTCCTTACTTGAGTTCATTACTTGAAATCACAACCATCTTGCTATTAAGTGGGGTGGCTATGATACAGTTCATGTAATTGAGTAATTGACCATTGCAGAAAGCATGGTAGCAGCTGACACTGGATGAAACACCTTGCAGCACACTACTTCCGGTTCAAGTAGCTCACCTGAAAATTGGTTTCCTGTCTGTTTTGAACTCTGTTTCTGTATTCAGAGTCATCATTCATCTACGCGGTTTGCACTTCTTGCCTTTGTTGAGCAGCCACCCTTCTCCAGCATTTGATTGATTTGCCTATTGCACAAAATGTGTTCATCCTAAAATAAACATGAATCGTCATCAGGTAACATCACTTGTGGAAATGACCCCATGAGAGATATATATATATTTTTTTTTTTACAGAAGAGACTGAAGTCAATCTGTTAAGTTAATAGTCTGGACCTCTTTCCACCTCGTGGCACACCTGTTTAAAATGGGTTTTGAGCACTTAAACATGAGAAACGGTAACTAATTCCGCTCCTCTCTGTCTGTATGGGTCAGGCTACTTTCTTCAAATGGTGCTTCAGTAATCATAAGGCTGTCATTTTGGTTCAGAAGAGTCACTATCTATCTGTACACACAGATAGATGTCAACTTAACATCTTTGTCGGAACACTCATCCAAATTTACCCATGCCCTTTCAGCAGACCCAGTTTTCAGTCTATGCACCTGCAGCACCATGATTTGTGACATTATCGGGTAGCCTCAATTACAAGTGCAGTGATATTCATGCAGAAAATAGGCCCTTAGTATACCATAGCTATCAAAGGGAATAATGATGTCATAGCTTTTCAGTGCTGGATTTTTTCAGCTGGCTAAAGTTGGTCCTTCCCTTGTCAAAATGCTGAGTTGTGACCACGCCTCAGTCTTTCTTTGTTTTTAGTTGGGAGTTTTACAATTGCAGCAAGATCCCAGTGTCAGACATTAAATAAGAAATGAATTGGTAAAATAATAAAAATGTGATCATGGGGGTGATAGATGACTTTATGGTTAATCGTGCTACATAAAGGTACAGGTCTGTTGAGATGGAGTGCTTTTTCTTTTTTAATAATGATTACTGGATAAATGGAGAGAGAAATGAATATTGAAATGAAAATTTGTAATGTGTTCATATTTAAAAACGAACGTGCTTCTGACGTCACATCAGCAATGAGGCTAGTGTGGGGGGGGGGGGGGGGGGGATTGTGAAGGAATTATGGCTTTCTCCACAGTGAAACTGGTCCTCGCTTTTAAATGTTTGGTAGGAATTTGCAACATATTAAATAAGTCAGTTTTAGCCTCTCAAAAGGGGCCATCCCATTGCGAGTAGTGTCAGGAGGGAGTGACGGAGGGTGAGGTGCCTCGTGGTGATTAAATGTCACTGGCCGCATCTCACAGGCCTCTCAGCAGGTTTCGGTTACAGCAGCTCGGTCTGTGGAGAGACACCGCTGCTACTAGGGTAACTGAACTTCACACGCGCTCACAGACGCACATGCAAATTCAAACACACTGGCATACGCACACATGCTGGCAGACATGCCCGCACACACACATGGCCACAGGAACACACAGTTGCCCACTCCATTATGTCGCCTGGAGGCAACACTTAGTCACTACACTACACCCAATAAGGGCTCAGAATAGGTCGGTTTGTAGGTGGGTTGTGCTTTAGATGTTGGCCCTTGTGTGAAAGCTGTGCTCAGCTGCCCGGGCATGGAGGGGGTTGCGGGCTTTTGCGAGAGCCAGGGGGCGGGCTCATGTTTCAGCCCCCCACTTCTCCCAGCCTGTTTTCAGTGCTAGACTGGAGCTGGGGCTAAAAATACATGCCTTGTGGCCACTCTGCAGTAACGTATGGACATATGGTGAGTTAGTGCAGAGCCAAAATGCGGAATGTTAGGTTAAGGGTGGTGGGGGTGGGGGTGATGGGGGTGGGGGTGGTGGGGGGGGGCGGGGGGGGGGACTGGTGTTAGTGTGGTGTCGCACCTACAAGGTGACTAGAAGTGACCACTGATTTGATCCGTCAGGTCAGTCCGGTCCTGGTCTAGAGAAACTGAAGCTTCAGAATCGGGTAGAAAGGAGGAGTGGGGACCAGAGTTGTGTCTGGCAGGCCTCAGGTCTCGGACAGCAGTTTTAAATGGAGAAAGTGTTCGCATTGCCTACAGAAACCAGGTCAGGTTTGACGTCTGCATGGGGCACGGACCAGTACACTGGATAGTTCAGAACCAGTGAGACGTGGATTAGCAGTGTGTGTCCTTGTTGGAGTTATGGGAATCCTCCGAATGGGGCTGGCATGCTGATTATGCTGTGCAGGGTTTTTTTTCTTGAGTAGGAGGGCCAGAGTGCTCGGTAGCTTTTGGCTGATGCCATGTTGCTGTAGTGTTGTAGGGGAGAAGCCGAGCCACAAGTTGAGATGGCAGGGATGCCTGGGTCGGGAGGCGGTGGTGTCGACATCACCGGGTGTGTTTTGGAGGGGGTTGTGGTGACGAGGGCGTGATGTGGAGGGAGGTGTCCAGGAATCCCAGCTATGCCTGTCTTGCTCTGTCGTTTGTGTTACTGAGCCGCTAAATAAGCTTTATTTGAACTTCTGCTGCAGGTGGTATGTGGTGCATTAATCATAACTCTGCCAGTAGACAAAGTTGTTTTTCATATTATTGCTTTACGAAGTTCTGTTTTCCGTGTTGAATGAGTTTGGTGCAGGGCTACAGTTGGATTTCAGATCAGTGCATTGGTCAGAAATTTGAAAGTAAAACACAAATGTCATTAGTTCAGTCCTATGAGTCTTAATCTTTAGTTGTCTTTTTTGTTGCCTGCTCTCACACATTTACTTGAGAGAAGTAGGATTTTCTTTTTAGCTTTTGCCATGTTTGTGTATGTTTGGCCTTTTTCTTTGGGACTGTTGGTATATAGTTGTTGATATATCTTGAGTGTCAGTGCACACGTCTGTAGGACTGACACCATCTCTGTTGATCTCTTGGCCAGGTTTGAGGAAGTCCACTAAGAAGCGCAGCGAGTCCCCACCGGCAGAGCTCCCCAGCTTTCGGCGGAGCACACGGCAGAAGACCACGGGCTCGTGCGCTAGTACCAGGTAAGGCGTGGCCCCAGTGGGGTGGAGGAACTGTCAGGAGAATCATAAGTCACATGTGTGTTGTCCAAAGTTGGCTGTGCTAGTGACGTACCATGCCCACCATGCTGTGCAGAGTTTGTGGTGTAAAGCCGCAAGTGCAGTGCATGTATGTCAGCTGTCTACATGATCAAATCCTGAATATTTTTGTGTGTGCGCATTTTGCGTATGTACGAGTATGTTTATCTCTGATAGTGTCTTTCCCATCAGTCGGCGAGGCTCTGGCCTGGGCAAGCGCGGGGCAGCCGACACTCGCCGCCAGGAGAAAATGGCCGACTCGGACAACAACCAGGACGGAGCCAACTCCTCTACCGCACGCACCGATGAGGCACCACAGGGAGCGTCAGGTATGGAGTGTAGCGAGCAGGGGAATGCCACACTGCATGCAGCTACTCCTTTCAGAAACTGATCCTGGATCAGTACACCCACTTCTAATACAGACTTAACCAATTAATGTTGAAGCTGGATACTTATCCAGGATCAGGGCAAACATTTTCTACCTGCTTGTGTGAGACACTGGTGACAGCTCGGTTTCCTGTGGTGAGTGTAATGTTCTTTTAGATTTGCAGCATTTCTGTGGATTCTGGATAATGATCGGTAAGCTGTAAATGGGCAAGACTTGATTCCCAGTTGGGCTGTTATACTCTTGAATAATGCACTTAACCCAGGGTCCTTAATATCTGGCTAAAAGCTTTTTTAAAATGAATGGAAACTTGGTAATAAGTCATTCTGGATAAGAAGAGATCAGTGGAATACTTTGGCAATAGATCCTGATTAGTAAGCACTTTGGATTCAAGTGTGGCTGAATAGGTGGCAGGGGCCTGCTGATAAATTGCACATGGGTTGAGAATCGCAGAAGGAGCGGCAGTGTCAGACAGGAGGCAGCGTATGCCCCTTTTTCACTCTCCCGTTCAAGTGGAGCCAGGTCTGCGCCTTGTCTCCATTTCCTGCTGGCAAAAAAGAGTGAAGTTTTGGTATGAGCTGTAAATGGCTCTTGCTATCGTGGGCCACAGCTCGTCATCCATTAGCTATATGTTAGCTAGTTACCTAGATTGCGCGTACATCTCAGACCATGGCTAACCTTTAGGCATGGCATTTTATTCAGTCAGATCCAGTTGCTCTCATTTGCTCTCATGTCGCCTGAACTTCAGTATATGACCAAGGCACTGTGTTTTTGTTCTACATATTTTTGTTGTGAAATGATTGTCCGGTGCTACTGCAAAGCATTGCTGTATATTTCTGAAGTTCGAAGATGGCAGGAGTTAGTGAAACTAAGCTGAACATGGATGGCATGTGAATGTCATCATGACCTTGCCTCTTGCCCCAGTTAAATCAAGCCAGCACCAGTAAAAAATGTTTGGCTCCTCTCGCTTGCGTGGAGTTGGAGCCAATGGAAAAACTCCTAAAACTGGCCTGGTCTGGCAAGGGTAGCCACAACCTTGTCCTAGTCTAGACCTTTCATACTTTAACTGCAGGGCAGCACTCAGATGTGGTAGTGCTGATGTTGAAGGCCTTCCTGTATATCTTTTCTAGCCTCCAGTTCTGTGGCCGGAGCAGTGGGGATGACCACGTCTGGGGAGAGTGAATCGGATGATTCTGAAATGGGCAGGCTACAAGGTATTTTATTGTTTTATTTTTCCATTGTTATTTCATGTTGTTTTAGCTGTCCTGTACAGCAGGACGAACACCTGCCCACTCCAGTTTATTAATTACTGTGAGATTGATGCCTTTGACACTACTGTATTGACTGTGCTCATTGGTCACTGTGGGCCTGGCTCCTCTTCACACTGCTTGTTTTCTTCACAGCTCTCCTGGAGGCCAGGGGCCTCCCTCCTCACCTCTTTGGGCCCCTGGGACCCCGCATGTCTCAGCTGTTCCATAGGACCATTGGGAGTGGTGCCAGTGAGTACTGTCTGTTCGCACAAGTGTTCTGTCTGTACTGGTATCTTTGTGTCTGTGGCCCTGTTCCAGAATGTTCAGTATTGCAGGCATCCCTTCATTCTTCCATTTTGAGTAACATGGGGTAAGTCCCACAAGTGAACGCTTCACAAGCAAGGGGTCATGACTGAGGGGAGCATAGGGGCAGTTTGCACTGGAACACCCTCACCCTCATTTACCCTCGGACAAGACCTACCCAGGAGGAAGCGGTTTGTTTATTATAATCATAAAGTTGTTGTTTATTAAACAAGTGTGAGGCTTGTCGGGTATTATAAATGACAAGTGTATTGTTGTCCAGTTCTGGTACACATGCTGAGCAAATGAAGCATTCAGTGGTGATATTTTTTTGTTTTTTTTTAAACACGAAGGAAGTGAGATGTGAGCATTGTGTGAGATCTGCTACCTGAGAGTGAACTGCCTGTGTATTGGAACACATTAAAATTCATCAAATGTGCCTCGCATGTGTCACGGTGCTTAAAGTGTGTGCAGTACGAATAAGAATAAATATGTCTTCACATTTATCTTAAGTCTTAACTAAAGCGGAGTTAACTAAAGTTCTAAATGATGTCCTCACACAGCTTGCAGTTAGCTGTGGTTTTAATATTCACAACTATCACGGATCTTCCTAACTAGTCAGCCTATTTCGCTAAGGTTTATTTTCCTCAATATTAGATCGATGTAACACTCCAAGGCAAACAAATACAGTCCTCATGAAATCTAAGTGGCTAATATGCACTCACATCCATACTTTGATAAGTGCTGTTTGGCAGCATTTTTATGGAAGGAAGTCATTCTAAATCAAATTTGGTCTCATTAGCTGGATACCTAGCCTAACTAAATTGCAGCCCACTAGTGCTTTGATGTGCATTGTGTGCATATTTTATAATTTAACCTAGTTAACTTGCCCAACATAGTACAGCATGTGGCAGCAGAGTGATCTCACCAGTCTGGCTGATTTTTATTTTTTTTCCCCCCTGTCCTCATCTAACCCCAGCATTCATTTAGAGGAAGTTTTCAGCCTTGCTAAGACATATGGCAAAGTATGGCTAAGTATGGCTCCTTTCAATTCTCTCTGCACTAGGCCTTGTATGTGTGTGTCTCTTTGCGCTATGCACAGCTGGGCAGTGACCTCACTTTATCTATCCCCCCCCCTCTGCTTCTGCCTCTCCTCCTCTCCCACCGTCAGGCTCCAAGGCTCAGCAGTTGCTGCAGGGTCTCCAGGCCACAGGGGACGAGTCGCAGCAGCTCCAGGCCGCCATAGAGATGTGCCAGCTGCTGGTGATGGGCAACGAGGAGACGCTGGGGGGCTTCCCTGTGAAGAGTGTGGTGCCCGCACTGGTGAGTGCCCTCTGCCCCCTCCCCAGGACTGAGTTATACAGACAGTTCTGCCCCTGACTGACAGTCCAACCCCCTTCTCTGCTCTCTTACAGATCACCCTGCTGCAGATGGAGCATAACTTTGACATTGTAAGTGTTGTGGGTATTGGCTTCATTCTTTAAATGATTTGTTTGTGTGGTAGTGGTTGTCTCACCGTGCGCCCCTGCACTTCCCCAGATGAACCACGCCTCACGCGCTCTCACCTACATGATGGAGGCGCTGCCGAGGTCCTCTGCCGTCGTCGTGGACGCCATTCCTGTCTTCCTGGAAAAGGTGGGACATTTTGAAGCTTTGCTTCCTGGCGTGTTGACATGCATGCATTCATCTGTGCATGAGAATGCTGAAGTTTCAGTGTACGCGTGTGTGCGTTTGCCTCTGCGTGTGCAACTCCATGTGTTTGCGCTGTGTGTGTTGGGCTCCTTTGCATTTGTGTGCTCAACACTAAGTGTGTGTGGGCAGGCATACATATTCTTGTGCTGGTCATTGTGCAGACAGAAGTGTTCTACAGATCGTCTTTGTATGTATGTGCGACTGATATCTTTGTCTTCCCGTCACAGCTTCAGGTGATCCAGTTCATTGACGTTGCGGAGCAAGCATTGACTGCCCTTGAGATGTTGTCACGGCGACACAGCAAAGCCATCCTGCAGGCAGTAAGTTATTTTATTTTTTATTTATTTAACCTTTATTTAAACAGGAAAAAACCCATTGAGATACAAAGTCTCTTTTGCAAGGGTGACCTGGCCAAGAGGACAGCAGGGAAGATTAAAACAGTTACATGACATTACATCACAAGGCATTACAGCATTAAAATATACAGAAACATAACATCAATTAACCGATCCAGACCACAGGAAACACACACACTCCTCCTGCACAGCACTGTGAAGCAAATATTTAAACTCACCGAGGGGCACTTATACGTCTAAATATAGTGCTCTTTGTAGACTATTCCATGTCTCTGGTGCACAATAAGAACAAGCAGTCTTGCCTAATTCTGTAACATCCCTGGGGACTCATAGTAACCACCTAGCAGACCTCGTTAAATAACTGTTAGTGGTGAAAGAGAGGAGACTACAGAGGTAAAGGGTTAGTTTGCCCAACAGGCCTTTATATATGAATACATACCAGTGTAGCTGTCTGCGCAAGGATGGCGATGTCCAGCCCGCTAATAGATGGGCACCTGTGATAGAGTTCTGTGGCTCCTCCCTGGCTGTGTCTCAGCCCTCAGCGCACATACAGTATATCCAGTGCGTGTTATCAGCTTACTGTGTCTCGTGCTGTATCATATTAGTCATTTTCTCAGTCATTCACACAGGGTTTTCATTAGCGTCATTAAGCTTCTCATAGTTTTCAGTTAGCATTTGCTGTATTTTTTAATGTTAAATCGCTGTTTCCTCAAAGCAAAAATTAGCTACTATTTTTCCGATCTAGTGTTCTCCTGCTTGAGCATGCTCATAAACTCTCCAGAGTTCATCTTAACTACTTGCTTAACTGATATGATTGATTTTTATTAGTAATGTTGAAACGCATAATGTGCAATAAAAGGAGAGCTCTCTCAGGGGTTAATAGGAACATGGAGTAATGGTACTGTCAAGCTGTTTCTGCAACGAGAGTGTAAACTAACGCAGGCACAGCCTTCAAAGAAAATACTCCTTTGTGGTGTCTCAAGGGCAGTAGGAGCTAGCGGATGAAACATTCCAGCCTTTCTGAAAGAAACTGGCAGAAACTTGCAAGAGCAATATGCTAGTTTTGCTTTCATACCTACGCCTGTCTGCTGTTCTAGTATAGGGGTCAGCGCTTAAAATGGAAATGTGAGCAACGGCAGTTGTGTGATTCGGCTCCTCTCCCCTGCAGGGTGGGTTGGCAGACTGCCTGCTCTACCTGGAGTTCTTCAGTATCAATGCCCAGCGGAATGCCCTCGCCATCGCTGCCAACTGCTGTCAGAGCATCACGCCTGACGAGTTCCACTTTGTGTCTGACTCACTGCCCCTGCTGACACAGAGACTCACGCACCAGGTACCAGACACACACTCACTCACATTCACACTCGTCTGACACTGCGTTGACGTTCACACAGAGGCACGCAGTCATAACACACATACTAACACACTTATGTGACACGCATGACTACACTCACTACTTGCACGCACAAACTCGTGCATACTCTCACCTGATGCAGGCATACATATGCATGTACATATGGGGAAACAGCATGACTAAATGTGAGAAACTGTCACTGGTACCTGACGGTTTCTTCTCTGGTTGTTCAGGATAAGAAATCCGTCGAAAGCACCTGCCTCTGTTTTGCCAGACTTGTGGACAATTTCCAGCATGAAGAGGTGAGTGAGTCTCCTATACTCTTATACGTTCACTACACTCTAGCCAGACTGTGTCTGTCCGTCCGACCTGTGACCTGTGACCTCTTTGCCCTTTCGCAGAACCTGCTGCAGCAGGTGGCGTCCCGGGACCTGCTGACGAACATCCAGCAGCTGCTGGTGGTGACACCGCCAGTGCTGAGCTCTGGAATGTTCATCATGGTGGTGCGCATGCTGTCCCTCATGTGCTCCAACTGCCCCTGCCTGGCTGTGCAGCTCATGAAGCAGAGTGAGTACCTGCCCCGCTCTGCCTCCTCAGCCCCACACCTCTGCGCTTTTCTCTCCCTGGCTGTAGGGAGCCTAAAGCAAAGCACCTCATTGGAGGCGAATGTCCAGGAATACAGAGACAGCCGCTATGCTAGCTGTTAAGTGTATTTTATGTGTGTAAATTTAAATTTCCAAACGGTAAAATGTATTTCGGGATAAAACGGAGTTTCAGTGAGAGGATGAGAACACACATAAACGTTTGTTGTGAGAGCACACTCATAAACAGTGCATTTGTTTCCCAGATATTGCAGAGACCCTTCGTTTCCTCCTGTGTGGTGCTTCGAGTGGCAGCTGTCAGGAGCAGATTGATTTGGTTCCCAGGAGCCCCCAGGAGCTCTACGAGCTGACATCCCTCATCTGGTGAGCCTCTGCGTCTGCATCGTGTGTAATGCTTCCTACCTCCTGTTGCACGGGAGCGTGAGTGAGTGAGCCAAACGCCACAGCACAGCATCAGATGGAAAGGGTTTCAGTGTCTATTTCAGAAGATGAACTGTGTGGTCATTTCTGGGCTTTGTGCTGGCAAATGGCTGCTCTCTGGTGTGGGTCCTTTAGCGCTGTATGCTAACCGGTGTGCTCTCTCTGGTAGTGAACTGATGCCCTGCCTGCCACGAGAGGGCATCTTTGCAGTTGATGCCATGCTGAAGAAGGGAAGTGCCCAAACCAGTGAGGGGGCCATCTGGCAGTGGAGAGATGACCGTGGCCTGTGGCACCCCTACAATCGCATTGACAGTCGCATCATTGAGGTACCTGTCTCAAACATGACTATTTTAGACCTTATTTCGACTCCTTTTGGATGGAACTTGCAACATGAATGTGCTGTGGTTGTAAAAGGTCGCCTGATTAATCTTTTCAGGTGATCGCCAAATATGAAGCAAGTGTCCGTGCTTTTCCCAGCATGCACTGGATGTGAATCAGTTGTGTTTTTGCTTACAGACTGCACATCAGAATGGTGAGGACGAGATCAGCCTGTCCACACTGGGACGCGTCTACACCATTGACTTCAACTCTATGCAGCAGATCAATGAGGACACAGGAACCGCGCGAGGCATTCAGCGCAAGCCAAACCCCATGGCGAATCCTAACTCTGGTGCGTAAGAACAACACATCACGCTTGCTCACAATTGGTTGACGAGCGTGCTCATACATGATGTTCTTTCTCGCTGTCATCTGTACCTGATAGATTAGGACCTACAAATCTAGTGTGGTTACCTGCTCTTGGAGTTGTTTGTGGTTTTTGCTCCATGACCAGCAGCAAAAAAAAAACAGCTAGGACTTTTTTTGTGATTTTCTGGAAAGCTGTGTGACTGGCTGCCATCTGATCCATTTTGGTGGACTAACTTTGGCATTGCCCAACTGCTTTTGGAACACTGAGCTCCTCGTCAGTCCTGGCAATATGGCCACCAGCATTTTAAATGACACTAATCTGCAACAGATGCTGCCTCCACTTGTATTTTCTTCATCTTAACAAAACGGCTGTTTTCAGCTGTTACTAATTTCCTTACAAAGTTACCGCAGAGGATGGAATTTCATGATGAGCTTTAAAATGGTTTGTGACAGCATGTAAAATTAATAATATCCTTATAATTTGTATATAACACGTTTTATCATACATTCTAAAAAAAGAAGGTGCAGTTTCGTGTTAGCATTCTTCTCCTGTTAATTTCAGAATGCTGTGGTGGTTGAGCTGACTGACTTGTTTGTATACCAGCTTTGTTTGGGATAGCCCAATGTGGACATGGAGCATGTGTGCTGGTTTTTCTGGGCAAATTTTTACAATGAAAACTCACCACTGAATGCAGTCTCTTCCAGTCTGGACACACTGTGCTCTGAGTCTTTTTTTTTTTTTTTTTTTTTTTTTATTACTGGAATTTTCCAAAGAATTTTGAGTTTAATTTTGAGTGAAAGCAGGAATGAAGAGCCAAGCTTTCACTCAAGCAGAAACCACAACATACCTATTGATTTCAGTGACCATAAAGTGAAAAATTTTGATGCTGAAGATACTTCAAAAGTAATCATGGTGGTGAGAACAGCTCTCTCACTGGTTCCCCGTGACCCGCTGTAACTGCCTGTCAGAGGGTTGTTCAGCTTCCTCTTGGGCTCCATCACAAAGGCTGTCTTTTCTCTACTGAATTCATTTAACTCCATCCTTATAAAGGCTTCTTCTTTTCCGCTAAATACCTCTAACCACAGTCTCATATCTCCCAACCTCTCTGGCTCCAGCAACTGCACTGAAATCTCTGACTCTCCTTTCCTTTGACTGTCTCTCGTCTGTCAACCCTAAAATGTCAGTGTGATTTAAATCTCCCCTTTAGCATTTTTTTAATGAATGAAAAACGTATTGCATGGCAACTTGTGATCGGTTAAAAGAAATCAAAATATACACCGTTTTCGTCAGCCGTAGGCACCTCAGATAGTGCGGAATGATCCGAGACAGGCAGTGAATGACGAAAGGGCTCATGTTTTGTCTCCTGGTGCAGGCGGGCACGTGGAGGTGAAGAGGGAGGATGCGCGGGCGCAGCTGATGAAGGATGACCCGGAGCTGGCCCGCTGCTTCATAAAGACGCTGTTCGGGGTCCTGTACGAGGTGTACAGCTCCTCCGCTGGCCCGGCCGTCAGACACAAGTGCCTTAGAGCCATCCTGAGGATCATCTACTTCGCTGACGCCGAGCTGCTGAAGGACGTGCTGAAGAACCACGCCGTGTCCAGGTAAGAGGTTGATCACCACACACGTGATACTGGCCTGTCATACGGCCCATCCTCAAGCCTAAGCTTGTGTTTAGGGGTGTGGCTCAGTTATGAGTTCACTTACAGCAGTGGCGGGAAGCACAGGTACTCTGAGATAAATGAACTCACTCACTCAAAGGGTGTGGTGAATCACATAAGTGAACGGCCCAACTCCCTCTCTCTGACTGGCCTGGCATGTGCAAGAGAACATTGCAGCTGAGAAATGGTAGGAGAAAACATCCACAAACAAAATCTGTAACTCTAAAGTGTGTTTGTTTTCCAGTCACATCGCTTCCATGCTGTCTAGTCAGGACCTGAGGATTGTAGTGGGAGCTCTACAGATGGCAGAGATACTGATGCAGAAACTGTCGGATGTTTTCAGTGTCTATTTCAGAAGAGAAGGTAATGTGTCCTGCGTAACCTTATAAAAATGCACATAATTTGCTCACAGGAGGGGCTAAACAAAATTATGTCAAATGTAACATATAATCTGTAAGATGCTGTTATTGAATGTTATTAGATATTCATGTATTCACTGTACTCATCTACAATAGAATGTTAAATGTTAGAAAGTAATTTAAACCTAATTACCTAGTTAAATTTTGTTTTTAAATGTATCCTTTTCTAACTGTTCCCTCATTGAAAACAACATTGAAGATGCGCTCTTTGTATAGAGCAGATCTTCACTGAGGCAAGTGGTTGATCTCCCTGTCATTGGGGAACATCGAAGTTTCCTGTGCCTGTGTCTAAAGTCATCAATATGGGGCAAAGCTTTATGGCTCTAATCTGGATGTAGTCTTGCCTTTTGCTGAGGTAGTAATTTTATGCATGTAAATCTAATGGTGTGTGTGTGTGTGTGTGTCACTCATGCAGGTGTGATGCACCAGGTGAAGAACCTAGCCGAGTCAGAGACTCTCCTCACCAGCCCCCCTAAGGCCTGCACGAGTGGGACAGCCAGTCTCTGCACCACAACCATTAGTACAGTGACTACAACTGCGGCAACCAACGCTACGCCTGACCTGGGCTCTCCCAGCTTCCAGCACAGCATGGACGACTCGCTGGACCTGAGCCCACAAGGGTGAGAGAGACCAAAAATGAGCTGAGGGTGTGGCCTTCTACCTTCAGGCATCCAGTCATAGTCTTTCCCATTGATATGGCATCTCCATCTTCGTACTGTAGGCACCCAGTTACAGCACTGAGTACCAGCATCCAGCAGCCCTGCTCAGTGCCGTTATTGTTTTTCATGTCTTTCAGGCGACTGAGTGACGTGCTGAAGAGAAAACGACTTCCCAAACGAGGGCCTAGAAGGCCAAAGTACTCCCCGCCGAGGGACGATGACAAAGTTGACAATCAGGGTTTGTGTTGTTGGTGTCTTACAAAATTGCAATTGAGAGATTCAACGGTACCTAGCCCCATTTAACTGCTTTTAAAGAAAGCTGTCCTGTGACCCATCTAATCTCACTTCCTTCACAGCTAAGAGTCCCACCACCACTCAGTCTCCCAAGTCCTCCTTCCTGGCAAGTCTGAACCCCAAAACCTGGGGCAAACTGGGTGCTCAGACCAACAGTGCTAACTCTGAGCCCTCCCGCACAGCGGGTGTGAGTGGCCTGGCACGCGCTCCACCCAAGGACTCCGTCTCCAACAACAGGTAGGGCTCACCTGCATGACCATCTAGTCAGTCCCTCCTACATACAGTCTTGTTGTTTGATGAAATTTATGTTTACAGCCAACATAGTGACCGGACTCTGTGTCAAATTAGTTAAGAGTTTAAGATAACCAGTTGATAAAAAAATGGTCATTGGGACAGTTGTGGTCAGTGTGGAGAGGAGGAGTGGAAGAGCCTCTACTCATCAAAAAAATAAAAAGGATAAACATTTTTTGGGAAGGCCAAAAATTGTCACAACCAGCTATTCTTCCAGTTGAACAGAAAGTAGCTGCTGATAGCTACAGATTAAAAAGTATTGGTTGAAGATGAGAGAAATCCACCAATTTGGTAACTAATCCACTTTAGGGCAGAAAATGGCCTTTTTGGAGTTTTTCTTTTTGGGTCCCCTCCCCCTGAACAGAAAACTCTTAAATGTGTCTCCACCTTAAAGCACTGTGAGTGGGCGTATCACCTCTAGTATTGGGGAGACTGTAAACTGTCCCCTGTATTGACACTGCTTTTATTCCACAGAGACAAGATCAAGGCCTGGATCAAAGAGCAGGCCAGTAAATTTGTGGAGCGTTACTTCAACTCTGAGAACGTTGATGGTAGTAACCCTGCGCTGAATGTACTACAAAGGCTTTGCACTGCTACAGAACAGCTCCACCTACAGGTACCTCATTTTACAGCACTTGGCTTAGCGTTCTCTTCTTTACTGAGCAGCAGATCTGGGCTGAAATTGAGTTTTTTTTTTTTTTTTTTTTTTTTTTTTTTAATATAGTAAGGAGTCTTTGGCATGGATTAATTGCTCTCTGACTCCTCCTTTAGGTGGATGGTGGGATCGAGTGCCTTGTTGAGATCTGCAGTATCGTCTCCGAGTCGGACGTCTCCTCATTTGAGATACAGCACAGTGGGTTGGTCAGACAGCTGCTCCTATACCTGACCTCCAGCAGTGACAGGGACGTTGTGAGCCGGGATGTGCGGCTCAAAAGGTTCCTGCATGTCTTCTTTGGCTGCCCGGTGAGTGACCTCACCCTGTGATTCGTCCCTCCTCCCCGAACTACTAACCAGCTTCCAGTACTTTCTTCCCGTAACCATTGATTTAGCTGCAGCTGACCAGGCACCCTAATCTTATATCACATTAACCATGCTATTAAAATGTTGATTGTCTAGATCAGCAGGTATAGATCTAACTGTCCTTGTTACACTGTTGCAGTTGCCGGGGATGGAGCCTGAGGGGCGCCTGGAACCCTCTGAGAGTGGCCCCCTGCTGGCGCTGGTGCACAAGATGAACAACTGCCTGAGCCAGATGGAGCAGTTCCCTGTTAAAGTTCATGACTTTCCCAGCGGCAATGGGACAGGGAGCAGGTCAGCACCTACTTTTTCTCTCTGCTGTTCTCATGCTCTCACTCATCCCCACACTTGATCATTCACTGCTTCTCTTGCTCCTTCCTCTTCCTCTCTTGATCCCTAACATGTTCTCTGGGGGTGGTGGGTGGATGTGATTGGGTGTGTATGTATTTTGATTGGCTGATCTCTATGGATTGATGGGTATATCTCCCTCCAGAGGGTCCCAGGCTCTGAAGTTCTTCAACACTCACCAGCTCAAGTGCCAGCTGCAAAGGCACCCAGACTGTACCAACGTCAAGCAGTGGAAAGGGGGTCCCGTCAAGATTGACCCTTTGGCGTTGGTACAGGCCATCGAGAGATACCTGGTCGTCAGAGGTGTGAGAAATTCCCTGACTTCAGAGTATTTTCCCTGTTCTGTCACTTGGAATGATAGCGCTTACCTGTTCATTTTCAGGCTATGGGCGAATTCGAGAGGAAGATGAAGACAGTGACGATGATGGATCAGACGACGAAATCGACGAGTCGCTGGTATGTGATTTCTGTGCAATTCTTGTGTAAATCTTGGTCAGTGGCTGAGCCATAACCGCTACCCCTTTCCCTCCCAGGCGGCACAGTTTCTGAACTCAGGCAGCGTGAGGCATAGGCTTCAGTTCTACATGGGCGAGCACCTGCTGCCCTACAATATGACGGTGTATCAGGCTGTGCGACAGTTCAGCCTGCAGGCCGAAGAAGAGCGAGAGTCCACTGATGACGAGGCCAACCCGCTCGGGCGGGCCGGCATCTGGACTAAGACCCACACCATATGGTACCTGTCCGATTCTCACGCTCACACACACCTGTTCATTATTCACATGCACCTGCTCATTATTTACACACACCTGTTCGTTTTTCACGCACATCTTCCTTATTCACGTACACCTGTTCATTGTACATACATCATACATAGTCCTACCACCAACCCAGGCTGGTAAATGTATGAATGCAAAGGGTCCTTACAGCGGATAGGGATATATACTTGGTCAATATACAATATTTTATACAGTTGTATGCTATTTGGTATAAGTTGATTACAGTTCTGTGTGTGAGAGAATGCTGACACGCTCACGTGACACACTGTCTGTCTTGACAGGTATAAGCCGGTGAGAGAGGATGAGGATGGCACTAAGGATGTAGTGGGTGGAAAGAGGGGCCGCGCGCAGACTGCCCCCACCAAAACCTCGCCCCGCAATGCCAAGAAACACGATGAGCTGTGGCACGGTACGCTTTGGCTCGTACCCTGTGTCTGTCTGTACCGTTCTGTTCTCTGTGAGGCCTGACCTGTGTGCGCCTGTCTGCAGATGGCGTATGCCCCAGCGTCACCAACCCCTTAGAGATGTACCTCACTTCGGAGCCGCCGGAGACAATGACGTTTGATGACCCCTCCAGGGATGTCAACCTGCTGCTCAGGGTCCTCCACTCCATCAGCAGATATTGGTTCTACTTATATGACGTGAGTATCTGTCAGCAAATGGTTTCTCTTTGTATCACCTGAGCAGCCATTAGCAAGTACCGATTCTACCTTTTAAGCATGAGTATCCCTCAGCAGATCCTGATTCTCTAATATCAGTATCTGGATAGCTTCAGCCATAGATATTGCAGTGTTCCCTCTTCCTCTGCTGGGCTTTGTGTCTGTGTCCCAGAGTGCTGTGTGTTTGCTGTTTGGACCGCAGTGAGCCGTGATGGAGTGCTGTATGACTTTCTCAGTGCCTGGTCTCTTTTGTGCAGAATGCTGTATGTAAGGAGATTATCCCCACCAGCGAATTCATCAACAGTAAACTGACCGCTAAGGCTAACCGACAGCTGCAGGACCCTCTGGTCATCATGACCGGGAACATCCCCTGCTGGCTGACCGAACTCGGCAAGACCTGGTACACAGCCCTCTTTAACAAACACTCACCTCCCCCACACTTCAGCGTTAAAACCTGCTTGTCTTGTCCTGTTGGACTTAACCTCTTCCTCTTCTTCCTCTCCCTCCTCTCCCTCCCACCAGTCCCTTTTTCTTCCCCTTCGACACACGACAGATGCTCTTCTACGTGACTGCGTTCGACCGTGACCGTGCCATGCAGCGGCTACTGGACACCAACCCCGAGATCAACCAGTCCGACTCCCAGGACAGCCGAGTAGCACCCCGCCTCGACAGGAAGAAGGTAAATGTTGGGGTGTAATCTCTCCCCTGTTCTCTGCATCGTGCGTGATGGCTTTTCACTTTGACCATCTGTTGTGGGATGTTTAAAATATTGCATTCTAAAATGACTACATGTCTGATTCAAGTATGACTGCAGCTGTGTGTCTAACAGCAACTACGTGATACAACTTTTTGTGTGTGTGATGGGGTAGTAACTGTGACCGTGACCATACCCCTTTCTCTTTGCACAGCGCACTATAAACCGGGAGGAGCTTCTGAAGCAGGCAGAGTCAGTCATGCAGGACCTGGGCAGCTCCAGGGCCATGCTGGAGATCCAGTACGAGAATGAGGTACCACCAGCCGTCTTCTCCCTCCTCAGGACCGCAGTGCAAGAAATGTTTTAATATACCTAGTTCTCTGTGATCATTACGAGGATGTGGTACAACCAAGAATATCAGCGCTTTTTGACCTGACTACACACCCCCAGAATTCTGAAGCACTCATCTTGAAGTGTCATTACATCCTGGAGGTTTTGACAGACTGCCTCATTTGTTTGCACTCTTTTCCCTCAGGTTGGCACAGGGCTGGGCCCAACTCTGGAGTTTTATGCACTTGTATCTCAGGAGCTGCAGCGGGCTGACCTGGGTCTGTGGAGGGGGGAGGAAGTCACCCTGTCAAACCCTAAAGGTACATTATGCACCACCTACTGGCTCCTGGGATCACTTTGGACTAGACCCTGACTGCCTTTCAGATCAGGGGTCTTTCACCCTGCATGAGTGATATAAATGATCTAATGTTCTCATAGTGAACTAAGACAGCCCTCTTGTCTCCCTCTGTCTTAACCCCCCCCCGTCTATTCCTCCCGCAGGAAGCCAAGAAGGGACCAGGTATATGTTCAGCTCAAGGGGCCTGTTTGCGGTTCCTTTCGGCAGGACGACCAAACCAGCGCACATTGCCAAGGTGAAGATGAAGTTCCGCTTCCTGGGCAAGCTGATGGCCAAAGCCATCATGGACTTCAGACTGGTAAGCACCCGTCCTGCTGTATGTCTGCAGCTCGTCCCGTCACTGTCACTCTTACTGCTCACCCCTAGAGCCCCCCGTCATAGTCGGCCCCCCAGCTCTCCTCTGCAGTGCCCTGTCATATCTCTCACATTCCTCTGTGGTGTGAACGCAGTGGCTGTTGACGTTGCTGTAACGCTGTGTTCTGCTCTCCCCGCTCAGCTCGACCTGCCCCTGGGGCTGCCCTTCTACAAGTGGATGCTGCGTCATGAAGCGTCCATTAGCTCCCACGACCTGGTGAACATCGACCCTGCTGTGGCCAAGTCCATCCAGCACCTGGAGGACATCATTCGGCAGAAGAAGCAGCTGGAGCAGGACAGGTCCCATGTGAGTGGCCAAGTTCACTTTTCTAAGATGTAGACTAATATGTGCTGGCTGGCCCCTAAATGTGTTGGGCGTTGGCAGTGGATACAGTAGATAGAAACTGACTCTGTGATGGTGACCCCCCCCCCCCCCCAGACGCGGGAGACGCTGCAGCAGGCTCTGGAGGGCCTCAACATGAACGGCTGCTCTGTGGAGGACCTGGGGCTGGACTTCACGCTGCCCGGGTTCCCCAACATCGAGTTGAAGAAGGGGGGCAAGGACGTCCCTGTAACCATCCACAACCTGGAGGAGTACCTGAGGGTGTGTGGCTGTCCTTCGAGCTTTCTCACACACATACTCTCTCATTCTGATCCTCTCATGCATATCACCCACTGCACCTCCTTCATGCACACCGTTAACTTTCACAACTTGTACCTTCAGAGTGTCTTTCTCACTCTCTCACTCACACACGCGCACACACACACGCGCGCGCACACACACACACACACACACACACACACACACACACACACACACACACACATTCTCACCCTCACATTCACGTATGTTCATTGTCACACATTGCACTTTCACATACATACGGAAACAAATACATATTCTTGCACACATATGCTCATGCACGCTTGCTGTCTCGCATGCATACATTCACACATATACACTTTTTCATATACATGCACTTACATACAAGCTGTTTCTTGCACACACCTCTTTCTTGTCTACGGTCTTTAGCATTCTGACCAATAACTTCTCTCCTTTTGCAGTTGGTGGTGTACTGGACGCTGAATGAGGGCGTGTCCCGGCAGTTTGAGTCATTTCGGGAAGGGTTTGAATCAGTCTTCCCTCTTCACCACCTGCAGTATTTCTACCCTGAAGAGGTAAGCTATGCTAACTGGCCCTCTCACCCACATGCGCGCTTAGTCTCTCACTATGTCTCTGTCTTAGTGATTCACTCTCACTCCTGGCTTCTGTTCGCTGACTCACTCATTCGTCTGTTCTGTTTACTAATGCACTCACTCACTCTCCTGTTCCATTCCCTCATTCACACACACATCGCTGAGACTGCTGTCCTGTGCACGCTCCTGTGTCCTTGGTTTTCCCTGTGTGTGTATGTGCTGCCTCTGGCGTGACCCTCACCTGCTCTGCTCCTGCGTTCCAGCTGGATCAGCTGCTGTGTGGTAGCAAGTCTGAGACCTGGGATGTCAAGACGCTGATGGAGTGCTGTAGGCCCGACCACGGCTACACGCACGACAGGTAAACCTGTCCGCACTCAGCCACACACAGACATCAGACTGAACTGCAATGAGCCGTCTGGATTAAAAACAAACTCAAACTCAAGTATAGAAGGAGAGTCTTGTGTAATGCAGCGTGTGTTGTGTGTGTGTGTGTGTGGTTGAACTCTACATGCATGTGTGTACCTTAAGCCTGATTACATGACTAAGGTGAGATTCCTGTGTAAATCTGTGTCCACAGTCGGGCGGTGAGATTCCTGTTTGAGGTGCTCAGTAGTTTCGATGCGGAGCAGCAGAGGTTGTTCCTGCAGTTTGTCACAGGGAGCCCCAGACTACCTGTTGGAGGTGAGCACACATTGATGCCCCCTGCTTCACCCTGTTGCTGCCCTCTGTATGATGGTGTGCTTGTGAAATCCAGAAACCACACTGTACCTCACCTATATATATGTTAAAGAGGTTACATACTTGTATTTTATCTAAAAAATGCAGAAATTTGTACACTTTGACACCCAGGTGCTCAGAGGAATATTGTCACACATTTGTAAAGAAATCTTGGGTTGAATCACTTAAACACCAGGCAAGTGCCAAGCTAACCTGTGTTGCAGACACAAAACAACTTTATCATGGTTTGCCATCAAAGGAAGGCAAGATTTGATGCTCCATGTAAAAATGTTTTTTGAAAATTGTGCTTTTACAGTATATCTGGTTTTATAGACTAGTATCCCAGCACTGTGTTTGTGCTAAACAGCTTAAAGTCAGGGGTGTTTATCTCACAGCTGACTGTATCACTT
The DNA here is from genome assembly GCF_013368585.1 of Megalops cyprinoides. Taxonomy (NCBI): domain Eukaryota; kingdom Metazoa; phylum Chordata; class Actinopteri; order Elopiformes; family Megalopidae; genus Megalops; species Megalops cyprinoides. The sequence continues at coordinate 22,703,770 of NC_050591.1, forward strand.
TCAAAGGAGCCATGGAATGCATTACACTGCACTCGTTTGAGGCTCCATGTTGTAAAGCACAAGAAACGAACGCTGGAGCTTAGAGGAAAATTGGGGATGCAGTTGGTTGTTGTGCGGTCTCTGACTTGTGACGCGTTTGTCCTGCAGGTTTCCGGAGTCTGAACCCGCCTCTGACCATCGTGCGCAAGACGTTCGAGTCGACAGAAAACCCGGACGACTTCCTGCCGTCGGTCATGACCTGCGTCAACTACCTGAAGCTGCCGGACTACTCCAGCATGGAGATCATGCGGCAGAAACTGCTGATCGCGGCCCGTGAGGGACAGCAGTCCTTCCACCTGTCCTGATCTCACCGGCACGCTCACATGCCTTCCACAGCAGCAGAGAAATCACACGTTCCTTTTAGGGTTTATTATTATTTTTTTGTTTTTGTTTTTGTAATCACCTCCATCAAGGCAATGAGTACAGCCTTGTTAGAGAGAGCAGCTTGCATTATTGAAAAGACTTGATATATAAAATATATCTGCTGCCCCCTTCTCTCCCACAAACTGAAAGGCATTACATGACCGACAATTCAGAAATTTGAAGACTAATCTTTAGTTGAGTAATGTTTAAAAAAAAAAAAAAAAAAAGAAAAACGAAAAAATCTGGGTGACATTTTAAACTTGCATTGCTGTGTGATATTTAAGAAAAGGGATGTTTCTCTCTCCAGAGTGGTTAGTGATGTCGCTGGACGTGCTGAGGGATGCCTCCGTTGAGCAGACCAGGTTCACTTTAGCTCCAAAGATCATTTGTACAGACCTGCTCATTCTTCACGTGTGAGGGGATTGCTCCACATTCTCATGTCCTCCTCTGTTCACTTTGTCCATTTGCAATCTGTTTTTGTATAAAACGCCACCAGTTTGTGTGCTGTATTTCTGTTATGCTTACCTTCCCCCCGCCCCCTCCCTGTGTGTTGCTAAATCTTGTGAAAAAGAAAGTTGTAGTTGGAGGAATGAGGGTGGTGACCGAAGCGTTAGGATTTGACCTGAGTTAAATGATGTTACCAAGCGCTTCAGCTCTCTGTTGAGGACTATACCCAGTGAGTTGGATAAGTAGACTTTTTGCTGATAATTTGTTAGAGTAGTGTGACTCTGCTGGACCCTGAGGGACCCGGCGCAAGCAGGGTCCTCAACCCGCTCTGGAAGGAAAGCGTTAGGCTTGGTGAAGCCTGGAACGCTCCAATCCCATATTGTAGCCGAGCACAAAATTTGGCTGGTCTCATTTTATCGGTTCACGGCCAGATAGCATTTCAAGTTCATTTACGAAGTAAAGTTTATCTGCAGTTTCACACCCAGTCTGAGGTGACATGGCTGCTTTACCCTTTTTTAAATTTTTCTATTGTTTTTTGTTTTTTTTTGTTTTTTTTTCTTGCCGTAGATTTTTTTTTTTTCCTTTTTTTTTTTTGCACTGCTGGCTTGGAACAAACCGTGGTGTGCACCTGCAGTCTGTGGCCAGGGGAGGGCGCCACTGTATGCTCTCCTGGCTAGTCGTTCATGTGCTGGTTTCTAAGATCTGCAATAATTTACTGCATCAGGTTCATGTTTTTACCTGAACATAAATAAAGTAACTGTTTGACTCATCTTTGTTCATTTTTTTTTTAAATTGCAGTATTTGTGTGTTTTTCATTTTCTCACACTGGACATGTGAGAACAGTGTTAGGGGGACTTGGGAGGAGTGACTGGTCAGTGCTGAGTTAGACTGGTCCGGAGAAACACAGGCCTACCCCATGTAAACAGCAATATTACCTGTGCAGGTGACTCTTCCCTCTCTTTCGACATTCATCCCTGCTCTGATTGAAATAAAATGTGTTAAATATTACACTATGAACAGAAAGCAGGCCGTGGTTTGATAGTGCCAGTTGTACACTTTGTGGGAGGGGGGATGAGTGTGAAACTGTCAAATGTGCGACCTGTGGGGAGAGACAGGTAAGGTTCCACAAAGTGAAGCCCATGCTTCTTGGAAAGGTCCACTGATGAGGCCGCACAGTGACTGTGACCTGTCTTTTTTTTTTTTTTAACCTTATTCACGTTTGTTTGCATGTAGCAGTGGGGATGGTACCAAAGTATAGGCCTGTAGACTGAGAATTTGGATGCTGCACTGACCCTCCTGTATTTTGTTCAGAGCCTGATGATGATCGTTTTTGAGTTTCTATTAGTTCCCAAATCCGCCAGCTGGGGTCCTAGAGCCTGAAAACCACGGGCAGCATATTACTCATTCTCTTGGCTTGTTGGTCCAGGCTTTTTGATTTCCCTGGTGTTCCCATGGCAACTGGCTGAACTTGCAGTGCAGTAACATCATGTCAGTCGTAGGAACAATAACCCATTAGAATTGCCCACTGATGACTACAGTAAACAAAATGTGGTAGTAAGACACTTGTAGATTCATTTATGGAACATCACAATGAAATGCTGAGCTCAGTCAGTCATGGGACACACATACGTATGGCATGTACTCTGTGGGGTGGGATGATACTACTGTTCCCATGGTTATGGGGAAAGGGCCTTTTGTTTTCCAGGTTCTTTTATTTTAGACCATTATGGCTGTGCCGTCAAATATGGACAGAATTGTTTCGGTGAATGAATATTCATTAAAATTTTCCTTTTTCCCAACACAGAAATTGTCTTTTGTTGTCCACTATCAGCAGTAAGTAAAATAAATCCAAACCTGTGTGAATATTCAAGGTCAGGTGTCCAGCTAAACCTGAGTAGGAGATGTGGAAGTAGAAAATTATTGTTTTTGCCAAAATAAAAATGTTTTCAAAATTACCTGATGAATGTATTATAACTGAGCACTGTCATCTTACCCTTGTGCTTTGTGTGATTACTATCATAACCTGGACAGTTTCAAAGTGTTTGTCTGCTGTAATGGCATTTTATGCATTTCATAGAATTGAACAACAACAATGTTTAATCATAGCATTATTCCAATGTGCCTTTCTGGCTTTCACACAGTTCAGAGGGCCACAGGTTGGTCACCCCTGGTATGAGTGAGGTGTGAGAGACTCAGGGTGTATGTATTAGCTCAAAGAGTATAGTATAACTGTGAGTTGTGTGAGGCCGAGTTCTGTAAGTGAATGCAAGAGAGGATAAAGCATTTCCCTCCATCATTGCAACCTTCCTATCGTGCTGTTTTTGTCTTGTTCTGGTGCAACTAGACAAAGGCCTTTGGAATCTACAAAGGAGAAAAGAGGGGAGAAAAAACTGAAGGCTGGACGGTGAGTGACCAAGAGAGTTCACAGTCCTCTGAGTGGAGCCTTAAACGCAGGGATGGTGAGTGATGAGCATATTTCACCTGCACAGGTTCCCTCTGCGCCCTGTGGGTGTTTCCTCAGAACTAATGCTACAAAGTTAGGACTGGGGTAGGATTCAAACCCATCTGCTGCAGTCCTGCCCACACTCGTTTCTGCCTCTGCCTAGTCCTGTGCTACCAGTTCCATTAAGGCAGCTTGCTAAGAGAAAATGGTCTCTCAGATTTACTGGTCTGCTGGTCATTATGAAAATTGCGGAGTCGGGGCTCGCGGGGTTCATTCTGCATCTCGTTAACCATCTGGGAGAGCTATCGATCTTGCCTGCGACATAAAAACAAGCAGCGCCCCAGGCTGCAGAGATGTTTTACTTCTTAGATTAAAATCGTAAATCACACCATACTGGTGTGAAATATGTATTTTCAGTAGGTGATAACTGAATGTATGTTTAACCCAGCAAAGATGTCGTCTCTCAACATGCTATATTTTGGCGATTTTATTTGTAAGTGCAGGTTTGAGTCCATTGGGGTTCGTAGACGTGGCAAGCTCTACATGAACATGGGGGTTGTGTTACAGAAATAGAGGTGTTAGTCTGTGTGCTGAGAGTTCACACCCAAAAATGAGAACTAAATACAGTGCGATCAATGGTTATACGCCTGTGCGGGTGTAGTGTATACACGTACCTTGTGACTAACAACTTTCGAGGTGAAGAAGCCATGGCGGCAGGCATGAGATTGCTGTGTGGGGTGTGAAATGACTGCCATATGCATACCAATCCAATTACTGTTATTTGGGTATTTGGGTAATTGGGTTCCATGTTACTGCTTGTGGTGTAGCTGTAACATTCTATACTTACATGTTCTAATGCTCTAGACATGAATCCAGATAAAGGTGATTGTTAGGTGGCTGAGCACTAAAGGTGATGGAGCCCTGTTTAAAATGATTACAATAATTATAATAATCATTATTATAATTATGAGACCAAGTGCCTCTGGTATGTGATACCCTGTTGTTCGTATTCAGCTTTTTATTTCGTGATTAAGGAAAAATCAGTCGTAAAAATCAGTTGTATGCCATAGAGGTCTAAGGCTTTGCAAACACACCCCTTAATTTTACACGTATTTTACAGTTTTATCTGGATGCACAATACTGGATCATTTTCCTCTTATTTTGCTTGATCTTTTGCTCCTCATTTGGTAAAAAATTCCAAATTTAACAGAGGTAGGGATCTGTACCAAAGGCCTAGTCCAGCTGTATCAGACACATGGTGGCACTATAGCAGTGAGTTAAAAGTCACGTAATTAAAAAAGATAAATAAAAACAATAAATAAAAAAACACTAGTCACTGAGAGCTGAAATCTCACTACTGTTCAGCTAACAGTTATTTCTTAGGTGGCATCGGCTCCACCATATTTGATTTTTTTTATAGAATTTTTAATAGGTAGAATATTAAACAGTTTACAGAAAATAAACATAATTTATGGACATTCAGTCCTCAGATTTGTTCAATTCGGATGTCTAGGTGAAATAACATGGCTGCCTCAAGCCAACTGTTAGTATGCAAATGAGTAAATCTCATGCACCATTCGACCATTAAATTGGGTAGGGATAGAATAGACTATACCTTTGGTGCAGTTCATCTTATATTCCTCAACGCACTGATGGGGATGCAGTTAGTGTCAAGTTTTCAGTTTTGCTGTCATTGTATTGTTGGTGTCACCTGAATTACTGCCATATCTTACCCTCTTTACAGAAAAACATAAAATACAGGCCTCGTGACCTTTTTTGCCATGGGAGCAATGGGATCTAAAGTTATGCCATTATCTAGGAAAAAAATCACTTTTTTGTCAAGTGTTGAATGTAACAGGTTTTGAAAATTGTTCAGGAATTTAGAAATTGAGCAACCTTTCAGATGCAAATGAGTCATTCATGGTTTAATGTTATTTAGCTCTGACCACCACATTTAGGAAAGGAGTTGGACTGTTAGTCCTGATGGTAGATACAGTATGACATTTCTAAATTGTGTCCAATCCTCTCTAAACTGGGGATCAGCATGTCGGTGATTTCTGTTTACCAGAAGGAGCAATCATCTCAGCTTCCCTATGTTCAATCTGAATAAATAAATATTTATATTAATTTATGAATAAATTTTATAGCCCATAGCAGATATCATGTGCTTTTTTGTTTTGTATCTAATATTTCAGTGAAAATAACATTTAGTACTGACTCAGTGTGAATGACTTGGTGTTGAAACAACAAAAACAAATCATTTTCCACTCTTCAGGGAGGGAAGAAATTATGTACGAAGAATCTTGAATCAACAGACATAGGCATGGTTCCCTGTGCACAGCCACGTGTGACATGACTGTGTTTTTGACCCGTGAATGTGGTGCTGGCGACGTGTTGCATGGCTGCAGGGCTGTTATGCAGTTAATCTCCGCAAAGCTGATCAGTCTGTTTCCACCCCCCCCAACACTTTACAGGACCAAGAAGGAGAATCAGGCTGGCTTAGAAATGATGGCGCTCTAAATGACTTCCCTGCTGGGGTGTGTGTGTGTGTGTGTGTGTGTGTGTGTGCGTGCATGGCGTCACCTGTCGTCACTGTGATCAGTGGTTGAAATTGAGCAGGAGCCCGCCCCCTCTCTCTCAGTCTCTGTGAGCCAGTCTCTGAGTAGCCACTACGCAGAACTGCTACAGACACACGCGCTGATACACACGCTCGTACACCCAGCGCGCTGCCATCCCCTCTCTCTCGCACGCTCACTAACGCAGCTGGCGGCTAAACACCAGGAGTTAGCCCTGTCAGAGACAGAGAGAGAGAGAGAGGGAGCAGAGAGGAGAGGGAGGAACGAGGAGGAAAGGAAGAGTGCAGAGATCAGACAGAGCAGCGCGGCCAGCTCTCGCTGCCTCTCCGCCAGCATGCAGCGCTTCGTGTGCCTCCTGCTGCTGCTTAGCGCCGGAGGCTGCTTATCCTCCCCTCTGACTCCCACGCTGAGCCCTGCGCCGACCTCCGCCGCCGCCGCCGCCGCCGCCGACTCAGCCACGCCGGTCCCAGACCCCTGCGAGGGTCAGCCCTGCCTCAACGGCGGCTCCTGCCAGCCCCAGCTCGCCTCTCCGGGGACACCCGAATTCTCTCCTGACACCCAGGCGTACACCTGCTCCTGCAGCACCGGCTTCACAGGGCGAAACTGCGAGGTAAGAGGCGAGTCATTGGTGCTGTTCGGGCTCTGGGGGGAGACCTCTGTACCCCGGGATGTGCTCTCTCTTCCTGTGGCGTTATACGCGCATGCTGTGGGTGAGGTGAGAAAGGGAGGCTGCAGTGGGGGAGCGGTGGCCTGTGTTGGAACACTGCAGGGACAGCTGCCGCTGTGGGCTTTGTGTTTTACACGGAGTCGTCTAATGAATCTGAGAGAGAGAGATAAGCGCACTCCTGCCTCACTGTGTTGGCTGAGTAGGGTACAAGGGATGTGAAAGGGGGGGAATATTGTAAACCTGCATGGAAATATTCCTCAACACCAGTTTCACATCAATTCCATTATTCAGAGCGACAGTATTGCTGAGCTCCTGAATGTCTTGGTTGGAGGACGTTTCTGTGACAGGTGAGTGACCGCATACGTAACAGACAGGAAGCAGGTCAGTTGCTCTGTCATTCCATGCTGCTCACTCCTTGTGCTGGAGTCTGACTAAAAGCCACAGCCACTGTGATCTTTTATACTTGCAAATTATGTGCTCTGTGAAAATCATAATCCCACTACCTCATGGTGCTCTTGAGTGTTGCTGTGTGTGTGTGTATGTGTGTGTGTGTGTGAGAGAGAGAGAGGCTCTATTCACTTGTGTGACAAGTCAGCTTGGTTCTGTACCTGTGGAAGTGGACCTGTTGGCCTTCTGTTCCTTGTGTCCCCTGATGTTTCTCCTGACCCTCTGCTCCTAACTGTCGGAGAGACGGCTTGTAAAATATGAATAATTTTTTAAGCACTATATTTTTAACAAACTGAAGGTGTGTGCTCTGTTTGTGGTACTATGTGAGTAGCACTGCAGGCGACTCTTTTGAGATGCTATTTGCTGAGTGAAAAACTGGGTTTTGCTGCTGTCTCTGGGGCCCACAGTGCAGGTGCAGAATGAGAGTCATTACTGTCTCTCACTGTGGTGAAAATAGAAACTTCATAACAAATTGTCATCGTGAAGTAGCGTTTTAGTCATGCTTAAATGTTGACAAGGACTCGTGGCAGAACGTTCTGTCACAAAGTGACAGTAGTATGGTGTAGGGATTCAAGAAATGGGCTTTTGTCCAAAACACTCAAGCTGTGAGTCAAATATGGAACATTTTTGTTGCGCGCTTAGTGAGGACTGTCAGTGAATATCAAAGTATATACATACATAATACAAGAGAGTGTGGGCTCTATAAATCACCATGAATAAGAGCCTCTTCTAAGCAGCAGTAATGTTTAATCTAATGTACAAGGTATTTTTGTAACAGTTCAAACTGAACATTTATTAGGAAAGCTGTCAGAATTGCCTGGTTGCCTGTCTTTCTTCACCTTGTCATCTGATAATTTTGCTGTTGTGAATCCTGACTTGACAAGCCAACGAAGAGAGATCTCCTAAATCAGCAGAGCAAGGTGACATGGTAACCTTGACGACAGGAACCGCAGGTGGCATCCTTCAGGAAACGGGACACTGTGAATGCAGCAGAGGCAAATGTTAAGTGTTAAGTGTGAAGTGTGCGCAGGCAGCAGCTAATTCATGACAGACAACATAGAGGATTGCTTGTTGAAGGACCACATGACTGTCCCCTGGTTTTGTCTTGTCCTTCCCTCTGAGGGTAGCTCTGAGAAGTGTCAGTCCGTAGTGTCAGCCCCAAACCTGCAGCACTCTCTCATCAGTGGGAGAGGAAGTCTCTGGAGGATGTGATTTCCCCCTCTTGCTCACCATGGCAACATACGGAGTAGTCAATAGTGATTGGGTAAGAGGCCTGTTTTATTGAGCACACTGGCTTTTCACATTTCTTTGAGTGTCAGGTTAAATAAGACAGAAGGACAAACAGAGAGAGAGAGAGAGAGAGAGAGAAGGAAGAACAGGGGAAGACAAAATAATGAGAGAAGGAGACTAAAAGGATGTAAGAAGAAAGAGGGAGTGAAAGAAGGAAGGAGATGGGAAGAAAGACAATGAGAATAGATGGGAAAGACAGACAGACAGAATGAGAGGAGGGAGGGGGAGTAGAATGAGAGATAACTACTTACTGGAACAGCACAGCAGTACTGTGATGAACTCTCTTTTCCTCTCTCCCATGGGGTCATGATGTTCTGGTCACTGGGAGAATCGAATCTCTGAACCTAATCAACAACTCTGAACAACTGATACATCTTTTATTTAAAGGTTCATTAGACCTTTAAAAGGTTCATTAAGCTTATCTTACATGAAGGTGGAAGTCAAGAAGAATCAAATTGCCAAATAAAGATGAATGGATAGAGGAGCTCTGCATGATTGTAAGAGTGATGTTAGGCTCTGAAATATGAAGTAATGGATGGTACGTAATTAATCCTGTTTGATGTAGACCCTGCTGGAAGATACTGCAGCACTTTCAGATGAAAACTGGAGAAGCAGCAGAGATGGTTCCGTTGAGCTTGGTTTTGGTTTTAGATTAATTGTGGGGTTTGGGACTGTTTGACCAGTTTGTATTTGGGCCATGGTTTGGCTGTGGGTGGGGCTGTATCCATGAGCCAGCCATCCACCACCCCAGCTGACTCACTGTAAGCTGGGAGGAGAGGAATGTAGAGCAGTCATTGGCTGATAGGAATGATGTAATCACTATAAAGTTCCTGCCCCCCAGGCAAGTAGGCACTACCCCCGCACAGAGACATCTTCCGTTTGTTAATGTTCTTTAATCACGCTTTAATAACTGTTGTTAACAAGCTCATTAATCCCACAGCACTCTCTTGGTGCCTGCAGTGATGGTGAACTATGGAGGCTGCTCCCCCGGTGGGGGGCACGGGGGGTTGTGTGGGAGGGTAGGGAGCTGCCTTCCTGCCTTAGGTTTGGGGACCACTCCCCTTAGAGAGGGGCAAGGGTGGATAAAGGAGTGAGTGCAGCTGTTGAGGACTTACAAAGCAACTGGACCTGGTTCTTCATTACAATTCGATGAGATGTGATGACCCAGCGCTGAGCTCTGTAACAGGTTTTGGTGAGCTGTCATGTTGAATGCGCTGAAGGTCTGCGCTTGGTGCTGTTTAGCATTGCCAGGCCCCTAGGCGCATGCAGATGTGTTTCTGTGGGACTGATGTCACCCAGAGAGGTGGGCTGGGACGTCCCCTGGCTCACCTTGTCTGAGAAATGCTTTAATGTCCTCAGCTTCAAAAGAATCAACAAGAAAAAAAAATTGCATATGCAGTACAGAGTTTTGTTATGATACTGTTAGGAACATATGGAGACTTTGAATGGAACACACACTGTATCTGGAAATACTGCCCAGATTTGCTTGAAGAGGAAATTTAATGCCTTTTTCATTGAGAAAAAACTTACAACATGTGAGTAGCCTTGACATGACCGTAATGTTTTTTTTTTTTTTTTTTTTTTTACAGAAGTGTGGACACATTGGTTGTAGTGCAGCTGCACAAACAGTGATACACCTGTGCTTTCTAAACCTAGCCACTCAGGTAACCACATATTCTGGGCAGGTCCTGTTCTCAGCCAGGACCCTCAGTGCTGTAGCATCTGCTCCTCTTTAGGATCTGTGTCTCCTGGAGGTGACACAAGACTCCTCCTGCTACACTTATGTTTGATTAAAAGATCAGTGGCTTGATATAGGGCCATGCAGCAGGCAGTCTCTCTCTCTCTCTCCCTCACACACACACACACACACACACACACACACTTTTTAGAGATGACGGTGTTCTCTGTTTAGAGGTGTTGAAATGAGCCCCAGTCGTACTCTGATACTCTGAACTTCAAAGACAGAAGCTCACCGTGAGCTTGGAGGGGTCTATTGTTCTGGTGTTTAACAGTCACATCCTCACAAGGGGAGGAGGAACCGTGACCTTGGGAGGAGTTGTAGATTGTCACATGCTGTGAGTCACTTTTTTCTCTGTGGAATGTTCTGGCCTCTTTCATTGTGCAGTGTTCTCATCGTAATAACCGCGTTCTTTCTGTTACTGCAACTGCTGTACAGATGTAATTATGCACATACTTCTGCACGTCTCTCTGCAGCTATGTCTGTGAATATCTCTCTGAAACTTGCCAGACAGTTGATCAGTGATACCACGTTCTGACGCCACACTGTGCAATAATACCACTTCATGCTCTGATTTCTCGTGCCATTTTTTAATTCTGCACCATGTTCTGATTCCACACCTCACTTAGATGCTACACTGTTCTCTGGTTCCACACCATGCTGGATTTCCACAATGTATTGTGATTCATACCATTGTACGCCAAAATTCGTGGATCAGAGCATCTTTGATGAGACACCACTGAAGTGTGCTACAATTGAAAGTACACAGGGGAATGCTTTAAAGAGAAAATATTAGTACTATTCCATAGTGTTTAGAGGCCAATCTGCATTCACTATCAGTCCAATTATTTGCAAAATGTTGGGCAAAAACAAATGTTTCCCCTGATAAAAATTTGTCAGAAGAAAAAAAGCAGTAAAGTACCTCCAATCATGACTAACTTCACATCAAAGTGTTTTAATTATTGTTTGATACAATTACAGTTTTTGGAAGAGGAGACTACTCAGTCCAAATCACAGAGGTAATTTGCATATACCGAGATAGAAAAATGGAAAGAATTGTAGACATTTGGCAACTGAAATCTTTTTCCTAATAGTACTCAATATGAGGTATACACGGGGAAGAAAAACATGAAAAAAAATGATGGCCCTTATTGGCAAAACGCAAAGTCTTCCCTTGTGTCCTGATCAAATTTCCAATCTAGCTCTTACAGTCTGGCCATCTAATCACCTCTCATTGCTAACTGGTTGAATAAATTGCTCCCTCCTTACCTCTGGTGAGCACTGAAGTGCAAAATGACCATGGCTCACCCACCCTACACATTGGTGGTTGGCATAGAGAGTCAGCCCCTTCTCTTTAAAGCCCTTTGATGTCCATGACAGGCATTATATAAGCACAACTGATTATTGATTATTGATTGCAGGGATAAATCAAAGGCGCGCATTAAACAGAGGGTTCAGACCATCTCTGTGAGTGACGGGAACCGGAGTGAGTCGGGTTATATAGAAAGAAGAAACTGCGCCAATGTACGTCAGAAGAGCCATTAGGTGACAGATCTGCACTGCAGGCCGCAGGAAAAAAGCTGTACTGCAGCGCCCTGGAGCGCTGGTAGTGTAGGGGTTAACTCACAGCGGTCTTGTTCGCTCTCCGGAGATGGTTTTGTCCTGGATAGAAATAGACGCTGACAAGACTTCTGCTGAATCTATTCCTCTTAATCACTTTTTTTCCTCCCATACACTTTGCAGCCTTCGTCCTCATGCTGTACATCTGTATGCCCACAATGCTACACATAGTGCCCGTCTCATTTTAATTGCACTGTTTAAACCTAGAGTACCACCAAAAATGCATAATTTATTCTACCTCCTGCATAGAAATGATATGTATATTACAGTCACGCAGGCATTTGTCATTTGATAGTAATGTGTTTTGTGCGTGTGGCTACCGGTGGTTGAGGGGTGGGTCCAGATTGAGACACCCCACCAGCCAGACTGTGTCATCACAATCTGTACTTTTGTCCTTCATTATTCCAGGAGAGCGTGTCTCTTAGCAACCAGGCTGCAGATTCTACTGCCATCTCTGTGGTGCTTCTGAGCACGCTCATAAGGCACCTCAAATGGACTAGGGGGGCGCAGAGGGTAGTGTTTTGACTTGTTTCATTGAGTATGAGCCTCAAACAATGAGAGTCCCTCAGCACCTCAGATCCACACTGAGAATATCAGAGAGACAACAAATGCATTATTCAATGCTTGCATACACAAAATAAAATGCTTATTGCTGTCATTATTGTTATTGTTGTTCTTGCTCTTCAATGGCTTTCAGAGACAAGTTCCTCTCCGAATTCTCCATTTTTTGGGTAATTTTGTGTGTTCAACTCGAAGAAGGCTGTGAACTATGTGGTGGTTGTCTGTATGAGATGTGTAGGAGTGTGTAACGTATGGGTATTATGTAATTTGTGGCTATGCGTATTGTACTGTAGGTGTGGGTACTGTGTTGTGTAGTGTTGAATTGTGTGTGTGTGTGTGTGTGTGGTGTGTAGTATGCATTGTGTTGTGTACTATTACTGTTACATTTCTATTATTGCTTGGGGTTCCCAGCCACTTTGTTGGCTGGGTAGATGTGAAATGATACGGCTATTGTGGGGCTCAGATGGCAACCATTGAATGAGACTCTATCTCAGAGGAATGCACAATTTATACTGATAAATATAGTAATTAGCAATAATTTGCAACTGGGCAGCGGAATTGACAAGATGGGGCGGGGGTGGCGCTTAATGAGACACATTCGTGACTCCGGAGAGGATAGGGAACACCACGGCCCGGTGGACTGTCTGTCAGGACTGCTTCCTGTGGCCGCGAGAATACGCTCCGGAAATGAGAACCTCGACTGACACGCTGCGTCTGCTCTACAGAGCAAAATGTGGAGGTGGATTAAATCAGCGCCGTGACTCAGCCAGCATTTACAAAACCCTTAAAAATGTTTTCTTATTTGTATTTGCACATTTTGCTCCGTCTGAGTTAAACACAAACCAAAAGTGAGAGGTTTTTCATGGGTGGTTATGGGAGGATTTTTTAAATTTTTTATTTTAATCTCATCTTTTGATTCCGCTCCAGGCTGTTGCGAATCCTCTGTCATCTAGGTGGTGCTATTTGAGATGATTCACAGGTGACTGTTGAAATTTTCTCTGCAGGGTAGTAATGTGAGGTGTTTTATTTTTTTTTTCTTTCAGACAGGAACTGTGGCATTGCACATGTCCTGTGGGTTTACCTGTAATATTTTGGCACTGATGTTACTGCAGTTTCATCCTCTGCGCCAAACCAGGATTGAAATACATACATTGTATGTAAAAAAGCTGAAACTGATGCAAGGTCAGGGCTTAGAGGCATTACCAAAGTGAATGAATGCAGCTGTATTGTGGGTGGTGTGACTGTGCGCCTGCTGTCCCCAAGCTCTCTGATGGAAAGAGGAGCACCTCTCATAGCCACTCTGATTCTGGCTGACTCCCACAGAGGAAAAAGATCTGCTCCGATGCTGTTTGAGGTCACAAACACAGTTTATTAGCACAATAGTGTTTCAAAGTGTTGCATTTTAGTACTTGAACATCCAAACAGACCGTTCCTCCCTCTCGGCAAAAGACAGAACTGCATGAATGACGGGAAAATAAACTGGAAACATGTTACATAGAAACCAGAAAAGAACAATACACTACAATAATTTTTTACAGTTTTTTACAGTTTTACAGTACAATATTTTAAAGCAGTTGCATCGTGTTTGCCATTGCCAGCTGTGCTGTCTCAACCTGTTTTCTTAGCAGGAGATAACTCATGGTCTTGTAGCGGTGCTAAGTGCACCACCTGTCTCGAGAATTTGAGGAGGTATGTGCCCCTTATCAGACCACATTTGGATTACGAAAGCAGAAAATACCATTTTGATTCAGCTTTTTCCCGTTTGCACCGTTATAAGGTTCTTTATGGTATTGTATGAGGAAAAAGTCTCTGTTTGGGACCAAATAACATGCTCATTTATTTGTCTGCTTAATTTTGTTACTTCCTTGTGCCAAAAGCATGGTGTATTTGGTTTTGCTACTGAGGTCAAATCTTCTGAATTTGCAGATTGTGGTTTTGTTTGTGGCGTTGCTGCCAAGCTGGTGTTTGAGAACTAGTTGTTCCAGGGGGTCTCTGGACAATTGGCTGGTGGCTCTGAAGAGCTTTTTGCAGGTAATAGAGTAGATCTGTCTGGGTCAGGTGGACCTAGGATTTTGCAACTCATTTATTAATAGTAAGCAGTAGAGGGAAATGACCTAGTTAGGCTCTGGATATGTTGCTTGCAGTTTCTATGTGCTTGTAAAATATTTTAAAAATCCAAATGTAAACTCTCAATCTGTCTTTTGTGCAGTGTTTTGTGCCAGAATTTCATGTCTACTTATGAAAGTTTGCTTTGAAAAAAAAAATTCAGCTGACCTCTCATTTTAGATAATAGTTGCATGTGTAAACAACAACTGTGGGCCATTCTGAAGAGAATGTGGGGAAAAGTGCTTTGACACAAAAGGTGGTTGTACAATGGTTTACAATTTACAAAACGTAATCGTATTAAATCACCCCTCCCCCTTCTTGTTTGGGAAAAGGATTGCGAGTGCATGGTCTTGTGATGAATCGAGGGAGAATGTGAGCTTTGCATGTTGCACCGAGAAGCCGAAAAATTTGAAAGTGAGAGAATCTTATTGAACCGAGCTACTACCTAGGGTAGTAGTGCTGTACTGGTGACAGATCACTGATCTAAGGTCAGTGGTGAAATGCTGGTAAAAAGTTTTTAACCCATCCCATGATTTCTATTTTTGCCTTAGTCACAGGATGTGATGCCCAAGATTCCCCTGTTTGGTTTTAAACCATGCACACGCACATTTAGGACAATGCCACTATGCTCATTTTTTAAAAATATTCCCCTGTGTCATTTTGCCGAAGGAAACAAACAAACAAGCCCTCAACAGGGGATCACACATGGGAGAAAAGGACAATGGGTATGCAAGCAATGATGTCAGCCTGCACCTACATTTATCCTTATCTAAATGGGATTTGTGAACGGAAGGTGTAAGATGTGCCAAATTTGGGAAGGGGGTTGCAGAGCTCTCCCCTGAGGAACAATTCATGGGAAGCACATGCAAAATCAAAAATAAGCAAACAAGAAAATTTCAAAAAGCTTTCATTCATCACAAGAATGAAATACAGGAGAGAAGCATTGCCAAAACATTGAGTAGTGTGTTGGTCTGGTCTCTGTTTTAGAGATTTGATTTAAGAATTTTGGGACGCTTAAAGTTTGGACCCTCCTCTAAACCCAAAATATAAATAGCAGACCCTCCCCTGAGCTATAAAATTTGAATGACTTTCCCATATTTTGAACCATCCCCTTCCTCCCATAAATAATGCACTGTCCCTGAATGAAGGAGACTGATACATGAGTAGACAAATCATGGCATTTTATGGATTGACGCTTGTATAGTGACATCATGTATATATCATGATATATCTGCCCCTTCCCACTGCTAACTCATGGTCCCCCTAGCTAGATCTGGTGGGAACAAGTTGGCAACACTTTCAATAAGACCAGCCCCCTCCTCGGTCTGTGAAGCATACTTTTATTGGCAACAAATCCCTTTATTTTTAGCTTTACTCTCATGCAATAATCCCACGGTTTTTTCAAAGAGACTGTCATTAGTAAATGTAAGTTGTGCTCTGTTCACAGCAGGTATAGGGATCAGCCTGGGGTGTGGCTGGAGAGGACGTCTCCAAAACATCCTCCTCGGAGCTTTCTGCCGCCCCTGCTTGTCCATACAGACATCACTGTCGATTAGCGCGGTGTACGCCATCAGCTTCATTAGGAGGGTTACCATGGCAATCAGCAGCTCACAGACTGGGGGCTGATTTCCAGGTGGCACAGGCTGGCTTTTCAGCAGGAAGCAGGCCCACCACTTCCTATGCATGTGAGAGTGGTGGCGGTGTCAGCATGACTCACTGCACAGTCAGTCAAGCCCATCTCTCTCTCTCACTTTCTCACTCTCTCTCTCCCCCCTTCCACTTGCTTCCTTAGACCCTCTCCTAAACTGCTTCTTCTTTTCCTTTCATTGTATCTCTCCCTCTCTCTAATGCTTCCTTCATCACTATCTTTGTCTGTCCCTCTTTGTAACACTCATAAGTCAGAACAAAGATAAAAACTGTATAACTATAAACTGTGTAACTTTGTAAAACAAAAACCTAAGTATGCTCACCTTTAGCTTCTAATATCAGAAAAAATAATCATACATCTATTGAAATTACGAATACTCAGTTTATCAATACCTACAGGTATTGATATACCTACTCAAAGCTGTGTGGTAATAAGCTACATGATTTTCTGATTTACAGTTAATTATTATTAAGTCAATCACCAGTTTGCTAAAATATTGCCATTAGTATTTTTTATGAGAGTATGAGAGGATACGTAAATGGATACCTAAATGTTCTTTAGAAGGGTAGAGTGATAACATACATTATGCATTTGAATATTTAATGTGAATTATATTAGGTATTTTATTTTACACAAATATTTTTCAGAAGTTCAGTTCTGGAGATGTCTTGACTGCAAGATATGCATTAAAGGGGAATACATAATTCAAAAAATGTATTTTAAAACAAAAAGATCATGCATAAATCTCTATACATAAAGCTAAATGTACGAACAATGAACAATGTGTTAAAGTAAAATCCATGGTTGTGGGACAGAATGGTTCATTAGTGTATTAAAAGAATAAATTCTTTTTCAGAAACATCGCTCTCAGCATGTACAGCAACTTCATTTCAAATGAAGATACTTCACTGAAGCTTGCATCACCCCCTGTATCACTGTGGCAGAGTAAAACTATGAAATGCCCTAGGTGAAACATGAGGGGTTGATTTTGACTGATCTGACAGGGCAGCAGCTTTAGTACAGAAATGTTCACC
Organism: Megalops cyprinoides; assembly: GCF_013368585.1. Taxonomy (NCBI): domain Eukaryota; kingdom Metazoa; phylum Chordata; class Actinopteri; order Elopiformes; family Megalopidae; genus Megalops; species Megalops cyprinoides. The sequence continues at coordinate 22,720,749 of NC_050591.1, forward strand.
ACAAACGCTAATGAGCTGACTACAGTTTTACAAGGCCTCCACACCAACGGGCATCATTTCTTTGGTTTAAAAAAATACATAGTCAATTGGGTTTTTGCACGGCACCCCTGCTGTAGCGTTGAACTTTCTCCCTGCTATGCAATCACCCAACTTGGTTTGATTTCTGTCTAAATCTCTCTCTGATCTCTACCCTACTTGGCTAGAATTCCATCAGCAGCCTCGTGGAATAATCCACAGATCTGCCCCAAACGTCACTCGCTTTAAGCTGTTCTGGTGTGGAAACACAGTGCAAAAACTGTGGCTGTCATGAGTTATTTGTTGCAAGCTAGCTTTTTAGAATGATCTTCAAACTCTGGTCCTATTTCCTCTTCGCTTTCCTCTCCTCTCCTGTAAATATCCCGGTAGTTTAGTTCAGCTCAAAACAAGGCCAACAGAGTGATTTGTCTCAGATTCTGGCAGCGCGTACAACAAAAAGACTGATGTAATTATTTTTGAATCAACATCTCAGGGAAATGGAGCAGGTCCTCAAAAAGACTACCTAATCATAAAGGCACACTAATAAAACATTCAGACTCAACCCTCACACTGTCAACTGATCAGAAAAAGCTACATTTCCTAAATTCAAACAGTCACTTGAGGGAAATATTTTGCCTTCAAAATAATAGACTAAATAATTTCTTCTTGGTATTTCACTCAACGAGAGAGACATTGCCATACAAGTTATTATTTTTTATTATATTAAATACATTGTAAGCTTTGACAAAAGAGAAATAAAATCAATTTTCCACATACTGTGGTCTACGCAGTTCTCATCTGAGATTTGGAAGGACAACAGTGTGCAGTCTGGTTCACAAAGGCTTTCTTACAATTTTAAAATAGAAAATTACATATGCATACTTTTTAATTAACAATATTTTTATTGAAGAAAAGAGGGCAAGTAGGTGGAGTAGTATTCAGAGAGAGATATCTGAGGATCTTTTTGAAACAGTCAGATTGACTCAATGGAGAGAAGAAACTCCTATTCTTTTTTTGTGTTTTAAATCCCTACTGAAAGATTGACAGTAAGCCCCTCTCTGCCCCATCTTGAAAATTCAGATCAGTTTAAATGTTTTCATTGCTCTCTTGATCTCATTCATTATCTGCTTTACAGCGCTTAAACAGCATCATGCTTGGCTGAGCAGGCATAACTGCCTGGTATTTGTGGGTTTAACGGAGATTCTTTGCAGTAAATGCATACCGCTCAGCAGACCCGAGGCACAGACATAGTTGTGAGGTGCAGTGACATTTAGACGGACACCCCAACTTCTGCAGATTTGCCTCAGAGCAGACAGCCTCCACTGGCCTTTAATTGTGCTTTAATGGAATGACACGGACACAGCGTCAGTTACTGTGACCTGGGCACAGCTAAAAATAGATCTGCCACGTCATGCGTCCTTCCGCTGTCTCACTCACTCTCTCTTTAATTTCCCTTCAGATCTCAACTTAAACTATGTCCGTGTCTTAGATAGGGGGTGCAGCATCGGGTAGCTAGGTGTAGTATACTAGACAACAGCAAAGGGGGAAGGATAGAGGGAGGAGGATGAGGCTAAAAACAGGATGATTTTTTTTCCCTTTGTCCTTTCTTGAAGTTGTGTAATCGTCTCCCCTTTTTCTGGCTGCAGGAATGAGTCATCTGTTTGTGTTGCGAGTACATCTGGGTGCATCCATCTACCTGCAGATAGATGGGTGTGTGCTTGGGTGTGTTTCTATGAACAGGTATCTGTATGTACAGGCATGTGCGTATGTGCACGTGTGTGCATTAGACAGAAATGCAATCTTTTATCCTTTGATGCCGTGTGTCAGGGGCATGGTAAGGGAAGCAGGGGGACACTGATATTTTGATATGCAGAGATGAACAGCATGGCAAATCAGGGTTAGATGATGACATCACAATGTTATGCGGAAACTCAGAAATGCCTGAAGGGCAGCGTCATAGGATGTGTGGTATTTTATTGCTTTATTTATATCTGTGAGTTTACAGTGGCAGGCTACAGGCAAAGGCACTTGCCTGACTGCAGGTGTGTATGCTGGTGAATAATCACACACAATAGAATCACTAATATTGACTGCCATCTTTATGTCAGGACATATATCATTTAAAAGCTGTAAACCCCCTAAGACTACAACACAGCGGTACCAGATATTCATCTTATAGATACTTTCACATCACAATGTCATATACAGAATTCTGAAATTAGCATATAATTATGTTTAAATTATAATGGTCACAGTAATGCAGGTACTCTGGTTGGATGCTGGGAAAATGGAAGGATAGGAAAGAATGATTGATCATATTACATGGCAATGTGCTTTTGAAGTGATGTCCACAGTAGTGCAACCAACAGATCATGACAAAGGAGACCGCAAACCAACATCTGCGTGTGCTAAGTCATCATAAATAATAACCCATTGATCATACATATCAAGTCTTTATGTTGACCAATTTTGCAATGCTGAGCATAGGGAATGTGACCTCAAACCATTTCCCTATGTCGGCTTCTCTTTACCCTAATCTCTAATGTCTGGCAGTCTCAGCTTTGATGCTTCACATGAGACTTCAGAACAAAGTTTTCAAAGCTGGTGTAGACGCCAGATTTTTCTCTCCAGACTGTAAAAAATCCATCTATTCTGGTTGCTTTCACAAAAGGCATCTCAGCTTAGAAAAAGAGAGCGTAAAGAGGGCCTCTGACAGGTGTCACCTCGCATTATATCACTGTTCAAGACCGTGGTTTATTTTTATTTGAGGTGACCAAACTTTACCCAGAGAAAACAGCTTTGTGAAAAGGAACACGCTGGCATCTTCAAAGTTATGCTGGGTTGCCAATGACTAGATTGTGAAGAAAAACAGAAATGCGTAAAGAGACAGTAAGTACAGAAAAAATGGATGTATAATGAATGAGAAGCGTCCAGACAAAATATATTCAAGAAATGTGAAATGGAGAGGACATAAGTATAGACAAAGTAGAGACGAAGTAGACATGTATGAGTTAGTTAAATACATTGCAGGCTGCCTCAGTGGAGGAATGTTTGCATCCATACGTATTTCAGTTTCTGAACCAGAAAAAAAAGATTTCCAGACTGACTTTCTGTCACACTTCCAAGCTTTTATTTACATATGATATAAACAATATTTGGTATAGTGTTGCACTTAATGCATGAACAAACCTGTTAGCTCATGTTAATGAATGAATATGAATAATTCATGTCACATGGAGGAATGAATTCATAATAAATAAATCTGTGTGTTTGCGTGAAAACTTTACATCCTGCCTCATGACAACTGTGGAGGCAGAAGACCTTTTCAGAATTGTATGATTCCTCCCTAATCTCCTTGTACTGTTGGATGGCTTTCCTCAGCGTTACATCGTGAGCAGGGTAATCATGTTGACTTGTGTGTGCTCATGGTGGGTAGTGTATTATCATTTGGAGTGTTGGCATGATACTGCCATGCTCTCCATCTGTCATCCCTCGGATGTTTCTCCAGCATGTGGCCCAATCAGAGATGAGACCCAGTGTACATCAGAGTCATCCCTCCCAACTGTGCTGGTAATGAGAAACCGTAAGGGACAAAGCCAGAAATGTGGTTTATTTTCTGACAGCCAAAGCATTATGAGTCTGAAATAACCATCATTATATTTCACAAGATTCTTCTTGACATCCTTAATGAATCAAAGCCAGAGGCCTCTCTGTCCCTTGCAGAGTCTCTGCAGCTGAACTTTCCTGCATTCCCTCTAGCTCTCATTCACCTTTAGAAGGGTATCGTCAAACTCTAGACCTAGCTCTAGAACTACTTCTACAATATTTTCACTGAGATCAAAAACATTATTCCCCCATTTCCAGAACATTCTGTCTGAGAACTAGAAAGTTATTTCTGAACTAAAGAAGATTTTCTCTGAAAATTCCAGAAAATTCTTTGAACCATACATGGGTGATTTTTAAGTGAGGCTTTTGTGATAATTACTGTTACTTTGCAATCTAAGGTCCCTGTGGTGATTAGGGACTGCTGTTGGTCACTGTGGTGATTAGGGACTGCTGCAGGTCCCTTTGGAAATTAGACTGCTTAGGACCCTGTGAAGAACAGAGCACCCATTACCCAGTTAACAATAACAGGTTTATTGTTTGGTTGTGTACATTCGGCAGCTCTATAGCGGAAGTGGTCTTGTATCTGGAAACTGCAATTTTGCTCCCTACCTCAGGATAGCTCTCTTCCTTGGCCTCATTTCTATTGTTATTTGTTCTCCCTGTACGCAGTTACACAAGGTGCAAAGATGGATGTCTGTTCCTTTTACACCCAACCACTGCACCCTAAATTGGGTCATAGAATACTGTATCATGCTAAAAAGAGATAATTCTCATCATTACATACATATCCACCATTTTAAATGTGTACATTAACAGAAATATAGTTTTACCAGTTTCATGTGGTAATCTGGTAACCTGCATTTGTATGTGGCATTCTGTAGCACATACTATGCTATGTGAGACTTGCCTACAAAATGGATCAAACAAGAAGTAGAACCAGAGCATACTGGATCCACCAGGAAAAGAATCTCAGATGCCAGACACAACAACATGGCCACTTTATTAAGAGATTGTGACCCCTTGATAGCAGTAATCACTCACTGTCCAGCTTAATCCTGATGATGTCACATTTTACCTATAGTGCCATGTGTGATAACATCAGAGGGATGGAAGTAGGGGGTAGAGGAGGGTATGGTTTACATGGCTATTGGGGAAATGTAGACATGCAGCCTGACTATTACCTAATGAACTTCCCCTGTAACTTAGCTTTCTGATCTTCTTCAGCAATGACCATAACTGATTTAAACTGGTAATGTCTGTTTATGGTTGTCTTAGGGAATGACTGTTGCTAGTTTTGTTGGTAATGACATTACCTGGTCTTCTTTGGGTATAGACTTCTAGTTGAACTTTCTTTGCTATAAATTGAAACATCTGCATTTGCACCTAGAAACAGACGAAAAAGCAGCGCTGATGTGTGTCAGGAAAAGCACATTTTTAAACCCCTAGCTACGTGTGACACACAAAAAGATCTCCCAATGCAAATGATGATAAACACACACTGATTATACCGCCATGAGAAGGAGCCCTGGTTTGATGTGTCCCAGACCGACTCCTTCACCCTCCTTGCTCAGGACAGGCGCCCAAGGGTGGTGGGATGGGTGAGTGTGAGAGGGGAGTTCTGGTTTTGAGGCTGTCACGTCCTATCATGTTAACTCTCCCTCACAAGGAGACGATGTCCTCAGACCATCAGTGGATGGTTTAAAAAAAAAAAACTACATCAAAAAAATTGTTCATCACAAAAACAAGAAATAGACATTAGTCTTTTCCTCATTTCCCTGAAATGTAAACAGGATGAATTCTGCACATAGCTGCCCATGAGTACACAGAGAATAAAATAAAAGGACTCTGTTCTTCATGGTTTCACTGGACTCAGCTGCACAAAAGATATGATTCTCATTGTCCCTGGCAAAGTGTAGAATGGTCTTTGTGGTTATGCCAATGGAGTGCAAGCAAGAGAAATTCCTTTAACACCCAAATAAAGGGTGAAACTTGAGTGAAAACAGTTCCCCTTGCTATAGTCCCTAGAAAGATTGGAAAAAACAATTACATGAGAAGAGTTTTATTTGTGAGAGGGATCAGTTCACAAAATATATACAGCAGTTGTTAATACAGGTTCAGGTTCAGTTCCATATTTAGATTTTTAGATGAACAGACCTGTGGACACGTGAGAATTCCACTCTGTCAGGATAGGTGAAGCTCAAGAACTATCAGCAGCAACGTTTCTGAAAATAGCAGATTGCCAGTGTAAGTGTGAATTGTGAAGCTCAGCAAATGCAATGATGGTGTATAATCTTTCATGTCAATATTTCTGTGCCCAGGGCATGACTGAAACTTTTATTACAGACCTTGATATTTTCTTGGGTGCTGAGGATTTATGCAAATTGATGGCAATTTTAAATTTTGCTCTTTTATTACTCATGTATTTGGCTTATGGAGATAACAGTATCTCCCAGAGGCGGTCTTCCATGGATAGATTGTGCTATTATTTTCTGAAATTAATGATTTACTTCTTCTGTCAAAGACTATATGTTTCACAGATGTACCTCAGTGTGAATGGCTGCAATCATGTCTGTTTTATGGCTATGTTTACAGCTCCTTGGGCATTGTGGTTTTCCACTGCAGATATTCACTGTCGTGCTATGAAGTGTGTCTGGCATGTTTGCGAGGAGATAAATCCTGTGTTTTATGGGTATTTAGGAAAGGGACAACCGAACACACACATGCTTACATACATGCTTACACACATGCACATGCAATCTGTCTGACTCCGTCTCTCAGGATTAGCTTGCAAACCTTGCGCAAGGGCTCCAGGGTAATCACTTTCAGGTTGCCTAGCTACCATCACCATGGTAACGCAGGCATTTCGATCATTAGAAATGGTCACAGAGCCCACAGTGCAGAAATGGGGGCAGTTCTCTCTCTCTCTCTCTCTCTCTCTCTCTCTCATGTTTTTCCATAATATGCTTTTCTGTCTGTGTGAGCAAAAGAGGGGCTGTCACAGAAAACACAAACTTAGTGCATAGAAATTGTATATATAAATTGTTTACAGAGTGTTTGTTCCATTAAAATGCCCTGCACTGGCTGCTTCAGTGAACCCGCTTCTTATCAGTAATTGTGGTCTTTGGGTCATGCTCCTGTTCTTTTTGATGGACATGTATGTTGCTGGGACCTTGGTGAGGTCAGTCTTTTTCAGTGCTTGGTGTATGGGGGGTTTAATGTGTGAAGTCTCATTTTGTTGCTCCTCGAAACCTCCTCACCCCTCCCTCATCCCTCACAGCTCCCTCCTCTCCCATGTCGAGTGGGTGGGTGTGCAGTCTTGCCATTAAAGCACCACTGCCACCGTCATCTGCCCCCACATGCAGCCCACGATAAAGATGAATCACAGCTCATAAACATTCATAGTGTGATAAATTCGCTTAATGGGCCTGAATCAATTATAAACAATCGTAGTCCTGCTGAATCCATTACAGGCCCCTCTACACATGTGAAACAGACCAGAGCAGTCAATGCCAGATGCATTCTGATCCAGACCAGAGCAGATAATATCAGATACACTATGATTGGCAGTGGTCAATACCATATGCACTCTTGTTGTGTTTGCCTAATAGGGAAAACTGAGTGGATTTATGTGTATTATTTTATGCCTGAATGGATGTCATATAAGGAAAATCATAATTTGATATAAAATTTAAAAAGATTTATATATCAATATGAACATTACAGTTTCATGACATCAATACACATTGTTAGATGAAAGTAAGAAGCTTGCTGATTCATTTTGGTTTGTTGACTCTCAGTCAGAATGTGTTCACATGCTGCTCAGAGCCCTCTCCTGCCCTGAGAATTTATTCTTGACTAACCCCATTAAAGCATTCGTCACAGGAAATAAGACAAATGGACATGGAAACATGCCAGGAACTCATCCAATGGGCTTCTAATCCTGAAATTGATGATCCCAATTGGCTAATGGAATTTCTTTTTATTGCTATTTGTATTGATCTTCTCCGGCTTTTGTAAATTCTTTCAAATTAGTAAATGGATTTATTTAACTGAAAATGCAATTAATCTGCCATCTGAAGCATCCAATCAACATTAGTTATTGTCACTGTAGTTTTTGCAGTAGCTGGTGTTTTGTGTTTCTGGTCAATATTTAACATGGTATTGCAGTTACAGGTGTCCACCATGCAAGGTGGTGATTAGACAATGCACACAAAAACAAGGGATTCCAAAGTGGCCAAAGGCTGCATTTTCCCTTTACAGAGCAAGACAAAAAAAGACAGAAACAAAAAAAAAAAAAAAACAAAGCACTAGCAGATTTCAACACATGTAGTCATCCAGCTGACTGGTGGGTTGATGGTGAGCCATGCCAAGCAGTGACTATTTCTATGTAGGCCTCTCCCAAAAGATCTGACAAAGGCAAGAAGCAACCCCTGGGGTGATTAGCCATTAGTGTTAGCTGTGGGTGTACCTGTAGGTGACTCCGTCTCTGTCCAAGGTCCTAAAGGCATCCCAGGCTTCAGACAGCAGCCAAAGTGGGGAATAGCCCTCTCTGCTTCCTCACCACCAACAAAAAGGGACAGCAGTATAGCGTAGTGGTAAGGAGCAGGGCTAGTAACCAGAAGGTTGCTGGTTCGCTTCCCTGCTGGGGCACTGTTGCTGTGCTCTTGGGCATAGTACTTAACCCAGAACTGGCTCAGTAAATATCCAGCTGTGTAAATGGATAACATGTAAGAAGAGTAACCTGTGTGAGTCACTCTGGCTAACAGCATCTGCTAAATGCCAATAATGTAAATGTAATGTAATGCCAGCATCACAAGTGATTGCTCTTGATGTTTGTAGCAGAGGGTCATTCTCTGAGAAACAGAAAGCTCTGCAGATGAAAAGCTTAGAAGAAGACCTTCAGATGCTGAACAGTAGGAACTCTAAGCAATTTAAACTTTCTTTCATTCCTGCGAACATTGAGCTCATTATTATTATGTTCTCTCAGTTTTTTACAGACCCCTGCGCCAGCAGCCCCTGTCTCCATGGTAACTGCAGCCGCAGTGGTGAAGGTAACACATACACCTGTGAGTGTGCTGATGGCTTTGAGGGGGAGAAGTGTGACCAGCCTGCCCTGAGTGTGTCAACATCAGCCTGGGACGCCTCCTCCACCCCCCCTGCCCCAGAGCATGCCACGCCCGCAACGACCAGCACGCCCACCACACTTCCTTCTACCACCCAGGCCCCTCCCACACTGCAGCCATGGCAACCTAAACTGGGACAGAGAGTGGCTGAGATTGCATGGGAAGAGGAACAGGTAAGATTGTCTCCACTGGTTGGAGAAGGTGTGAGGGATCCCTGCTGATTTCTGATCAGTCCTTACTGATGGCTTTTAACATCATTGAACCAGACATGTCATGTAACCATGAGTGAGTGAATAGATGAATGAATAAATTAATTGAAGAAATACAACTGAAGGGCATGACAATTTCAAATACAACCAACCAATTTGTCATCAAACCATAAATCCAAATTTAGTAGCAGTGATTTTCTTTCATCATTAAAGTGTAGGCAGATGTTTGGCCATTATCACAGATGTGGTCTGACCTATACCTTCATGCCCTCAACAAGTCCCACTAAGTGTGTGCATGTGTGTATGAGTACCTCACTCAACTGTATTAATGTGTGTGTGTATACCAGGTGTGTCTCCATGTGTATATACCTGTCCCAGGTATGTTCACTTTTGTGTTCTTGTTCCAGGTGACAGAAGGCTCGGTCTGTGGGAATGTGTCCACAGGAGTGGTTAGTTTGTCTCTCGAGGTGGCAGAGGAGACAGCTGTGAAGTAAGAATACCTTATTCTCCTTCTTCAGCTCCTCCTCATCTTTCTGGTTATCAAAATTATTGAATAATAATTGCCCTTTGGTTCTATATTCCATTTCCCTTGTTAATTGAACTAGTTCCATACTGTTGCTTATTTATCATCTTTTTTTACAGTTTTTATGTTTGGCATAATGTTTATTCCTTTAATTGAACTATGATCATGCACATGAGCGCTTGTGTGATCAATGATTCTTTTTATTTAATAAGCTTAGCAATACTGTGCTCCTCTGGGAATAACGCTCCTTCCTGCTGTATACGTAATTCTTTAAATACTGTAGACAGTAATTTCTCATGCGTTTATAGTAATTGCTGTGTTCATCCTTTGCTGATTATCCAAGGTCTCTTCTTATTTAATTTCTGTCATTACAACTTAGCAAACAGCCACTCTAAAGAACTCAAGGACCACAGCTTTGGAAACCCTGGGCTCATTGCAAAGAAACATAAGTTGTGCGTTTGCACGGGTTGATTCAAAGTTAGCATGCAATCGCAGACTAAAGTAACACCTACTTCGTATTCACATTGCAACAACAGCACCAGACCCTTGTCTCCACCGATGGACCAAATTAATCCTGCCCGCACTTCTCAAAAACACATTGGTGCTACCCCCTGGAGGCCACTCTCTTCTTAATTTGCTCACTGAGCCTTGTATCTTCATTTAATGACCCATGTCAGGGTAAGATCAATCACTGTCAGATCAGTCAGACTGAAGATGTCAGTCCCCAGCTGCTGTATAACACCACACAGATCCATCCACAGGCATGGTGACTCTCCCCTGTCCAGCACATTGTTAGGCTCTGCATGCTAATCTAGCCATTACTGTTACAGGTCTGCTGGCTAAGTCTTCTGTCTAACCACTCCCACCATCACACACGATGCACACACATTGTAAATAGCACCACAAGTGAGGTGAGTGTGACATGGAGGACATGATATGGGGGTACGTGAATATGGGTATAGGGTGTGGGTTCACAGTGTGTGGGTGTGCAGTAAGGCATGTCAGCACATTCTGTGCATGTAGGGTGTGGGTTTAGGGTGTGTGTGGGCACAGGGTGAGGGTACTGTATGAATGGAATGTGTCAGGTCAGGCTCTTTTTCCCGGCAGGATCCAGGTGAATGTTAGCGGGAGTGCAGTTCTGTGGCGGGTCAGTGAGGATGAGTTCCAGCGCTGCTCCATCCTGGACGGCACCATCGTTTGGATCCAGCAGGCTTCTGATGGGCTGGTTCTGCCAGATGAGTCCCTCCCCCTCGGTCACAGCTACTTCCTGGGTAAGCCTCTCTTCCCATGCTCCTTAGCATTTTTGGTCGTGAAAATGTGTGTGTGTGTGTGTGTGTGTGTGTGTAAGTACGTGTGCAGTTGATATAAAGAGTACATCATACTGAAAAACCATTACAGGGCCTGCTGTATATTGGGGTTATGTTAAATCTGAACGTTTAGGTGTCAGTGACCTTCAGCGTACTGAATACACAGACAGAGAGTTGTACTACATTGATAATGGAAATGTGTCTGGATCTGTTTATGTGTGTGTGTTCGTGTGTCCACAAAGAAGTTGAATTGTGGTGCCAAGTGTGTTTGAGCAAAGTGTGTGTGTGTGTGTGTTTGTCTGTGTGAAAGCACAGTGATGGAGCTGTGGTTCTGTGTCTGTGTGTATTTAAGCAGCTAGTGACTGTGTGATTCTTAGAGACACAGTGTTGTGAGTGAGCAGAGATTGGGAGTGTGTGAGATTTCTGCTCTGCTTGTGTCTGTGTGTCTGTGATTCAGAGTCTCTGAGCAGTGCGTCACAGCACTAAGGGAGAGAGGCTGCTCTGTGGATGTGTGTGGCTGGCCGGGCTTAGCGAAGGGTGATGAGGTCGCAGCGAGTGACGTTACTGCGCTGGCTGGAGCTGCAGTCTCCTAATGCCTTTGTCTGCAGAACCTTTGGCTGCACTGTCCTCCTGCTCAGCGCAACCAGCTCAGTGCAGACTTCTAATCATGGCCTCAGTCTAGGATGTCTGTCAGTAAGCTCAATTATGGCTCATTAGAAAAACTAAATTAAGGAAAACAAACAGTGCTTGTTTGTATCCATATTTTCACCATTACAATGCTTTATTTCAATGATTGTTTGTAGGTATTATAGATTAGTATTGTAACATCACATGATTGCAGTGATAACTGACAGTTTCCTCACTGATTTGAAAAGGGTAATTTCTTATTTAAACCTCAGTTGCCATTTTATTGTAGGGTAGCTGTTTCCTTATTTCTAAATGATCAGCCTGGTATCCAACCACTTCAATCAGTACCTCTTTAGTAGGAGACATGGCCTAGATGGCCTTAAGGCTATGATTCATATACACACAAACATCATGACAAAAACAACAACAAAATGTGTTAGCTTGGTTTACTCTGTGAACACTCATATATATATATATTGCTATGTGCTTTCCTAACACCAAGCTGCAAAGACCCTTGTCCAAAACACATACGTTTTTAAATCTTAAACAGCCAAGTCATTTTGATCAAGGGTAGTTTACCAAGGCTTTATCTGGGATTTGAACCCTCAAGCCTTACTTCTATGATTTAGCGCATTACATATATATGCAATCTTACCAGTAATTGGGATTCTATTTTCCAGACATTTATGGCTAACATTAGTGCAATACCTACTGTATGTTCATACAGTCAGTGTTGACAGCCTACAGTCCTGTCTGGGATTCAAGAGGAAATATTAAATGAAGAAAAAATGTCATTCCACATTTGATTTGCACATAAAGCAGGAATCTGTGTCACATATGCTCCATGAAAATTTCCCAAGTTACTGACTGGTTAGCCCTCACTCTTGCACTGGTTGACTTGTCTTCATTTTAACACTCATTGGTCAGTGGGTTCCCAACCCCAAATGGTGGATGTCATTCAGAGCTTGCCCTATCTTTGCAGGTTTCCTGCGCAGTGGCACCCCTGGTGTTTCTGAGGTGTTACTGCGCCTCCACCTCACAGTGAAGGCCAGCAGCTGTGTGGAGCCGGGGAGCCGCTTCAGTGACCCTGAATGCTCTGGAAAGGGGAGGTGTGTCACACAGCCCACCAAGGTAGGGGCATCAGAGTGCACTTTGCAGCTCCATAGATAACATCAGTCATACAACACCTATATCATCACAACATCAACCTAACATTACACTAACATCATGTTAACACAGCGGTGCAACACAGCTGTCAAATAGTATCACACCAACAGCACCCTCATCTCCGCCCCCTCTAGGATGGACCAATGATTGTGTGCAATGTCACTGAGAATCCTGCCCCTTTGACTCAGGATCTGTTATATGATCTCTTTGTGTTGCAGAGTACCTTTTACTGTGAGTGTGAGGAGGAGTACTCTGGAATCTTCTGTGAGGAGTTTGACGCCTGCCGCCTGAAGCCCTGTGAGAACGGCGGCACCTGCAGTGATGTGACGCAGGGTGACGAGGGACGCAACTTCACCTGCACTTGTCCTCCAGGTGTGTAACCTCAGTTTCTCAGCCTCATCTGTACCTGTTCTACAGGGGCATAGTCTGAGGCATAAGTCTTATCTTTACCAGCTCTGCAGATGTGCGCTGTCTTTAGCCTGGTTGTTTAGCTCTAATTTGCTCATAAATTCATAGGGGCGGTCTTATTTTTGAAGGAGGGCTGCATGCTGGCTAAAACACGCTAATGATCATCAGCAGTCTCCCTTCCTGTCTATGAAGTGTAGGACTGTCTACTCTCAATGTCGTGGAGGGAGCAAATGATTGATGTTGCCTGTGTTATACAGAATATAAATGAATGATGCTGTTGGATGTGAGGTGCTGAATTAATCAGACAACCTGAGGTGTGTGTTAAGTTGGAATGTATTGTGTTTGTGTGTATCTGTTTGTAGCTTGTTTGTTCTGGCTGACAGGTGAATTGTGACAAGAAGACAACATTTGTATGAATGAAAGAAAAAAGGTTACTTTCTCAAAACAAAAAATAACATCAAAAGTCTATTCTTTTAGGCAGCAGTTAAGATTTTCATTGAACTGGAATCATACAGTGTGGATGAGAGTCTTCCTGCTATCCAGAATACATTCTCACAACAGCTATTATAAGAAGTTTATAATCAGCCACCTTAAACCTTTTCAATCTTTTAGTACAAGTACTAACAGAAAGTGTATCACAACCTTAATGGGTAAAGCTGGTATAGATGCCTCTGCGTCGAAAGCACACAGTATGTGCGTATCTTTTGTAACAACTGCACAGATACTGATTTCCGTAATGCAGATAACCTCAAAGTCTCATCAGATGAAGTGAGTGTATTCACTAAAGTTGTATTGTCAGAATTGTCAGGAATGTATTTATTTATTGATTATCCCAGTGTGTTCTCCTAATTACAGCAGGCTGTCTACTGCTGTAAAAATTTGCTAGGCACTAAAACGTTTAAGTTTAATCAGATCAATGAAATTAATTTTGTTAAAAGTGTCTTTCTTATTTGTGATTACTCACTGTTTACACTCTGTAATTGACTTGCCTAAGTAAGTCACATACCCTCCCACCCTTCTATTATCTGTATTTTTATACTCTTGGTCTTCAATTTATTATATGGATTAAGTTTAGCTACTTCGTATTTAAAAAATCTCTACAGGTAAAGCCTGAATATGCACATACTGCATACAATCTTGTACACATTCCTGTTCAATTTGCGACTTAAAAGCATAGCAGCATAGAGCAGCAAACCTTCCCATTCATACTTGTTTTCACAATTTTTTCTGTGGTTGGTTGCAGGTTTTTATAATGGGAAGGCTTTTTAACCACAGATATTGACAAACAAGACACTGTAAAAGACCATGAACCTTTGTCTGATTGTGGATAAGTTATTCATGCCACCCCCACACAAAAATCTGCCTACGTATTTCCACATGCCTCCATTTTGAACAGTGAGACCGTGCAAAGGTCTGGTGTAATAAGGTAACAAGTTTTGGTTGTTTTGTACAAGCCAGCCTATCATACATCTTCCACCCGTCCTTCACAGTGATGTAACGCTGTCATTTGATGCCATTCACCACCAAATCTGTGCGATTTCCTTTCAGATCCAGGGACAGTCAGGCACAGCATCATTCAGCCCTAGTTAAGCCCTATGGTGCAAAGAGGGAACCTTGAAAATCCATAATCCATATTCCTCACCAAGCAAAGGGGAAGATGTCTTTGGAATGCATGATTCCAAGGGTTATTTCAAAGATGTAGGACTCTGACTGCAATATTGCATGCTCACAATCTTTTGTCAGCCAGGCAAAATAGCCATCTCAAATTTAACCTTGCGGTGAACCTAATTTGATTCTTTCACTGTGTTTTTTAAAATGAGAAAGTTGCCTGCTATACCTGCTATTACATTCAGAATTCTTTCTGTGGAATGAGATATTATCATCAGTTTTTCATTTTAGCTAGTTGTTTTTTGTTTGTTAGTTTTACGGTGGCCAGTGGCCAAAACCAGGCCTTTGAATGAAAACAATTACCCAGCTAATTGTTCCTCAGTTTGAATTGTTCCTCTTTAAGCCTATTCTTTTAGGTGATATACATTATATTTCCACAGAAGAATGTCTGGCTTAAAGAGGAACAATTCAAACTGAGGAACAATTAGTTCTAAAAAAATAATAAAAAAATAAAGTAATAAAAAAAAAATGTCTTTGGATTTGAATAGGTAGGCTTTCTGTGTGGCTCTAATGTGTTCAGGTAGTCCATAATTCAAGGGTCTGTACAGAGAAGGCCAAGTCCCCTTTGATTTTAAAACAGGTTTTTGGGACACACACTGTAGTCGACCTTTTGCAAAAGATCTGAGCCGTCTACTGAGTACATATGGGGTCTGCAACTCAGAAATATATTCTGGGGCTATGTGAAATGCTTACAGATTAGGCTTCAATGAAAGTAATTTGTCTATTTGTAAATTTAAGTTTTTTGAGTGGTAGGCGACCAAATGTCTTCTTTTACATGTCACAACATAATTTCCTATGCCATGGAATGAAATTGAATTTATTTAATACTATTCACATTTTCATCAGCAGCCATATTATCTAACTGAAGCTGAATTAAAGTATAGAATGTATCACAGCATAGGGTATTCAAAGCAAATAAAGCTGCAGTCAATTATAGCTAATTAATACGCCACATTGATTCCTCTTCCATCCATCTACCCCCTGTAGTGATGTCATCAAGTTGAGCTCCCCAACCTTGTTTAGATGCATCCGATTGTAGCACAAATTTGGCATTGCTTTGCTGAAAACATTTAATTGTTGTAAGAATGTTATCGGCCCACTAGGAAAAGCCCCATTTCATGCTGTCAATAATGATAATTAAATAATCAAATTTCCCTTGAACAAATTTTAGTGTCTTAATTTTTTCTCTTTCCAAGAATCTGAAAGCTTTTCCTGTTTTACACTAGGGAAAGTAGATACACTAGCTGATATCTCACAAATTGTGGCTTCTGTCTTGGTGGAATGTCAATATGTTTTTTGTAACTTCAAAGCATTTTCTAGGGTTAATTTTACAGCCATAGCTCAGAGTAATACAAAAACTATAGAAGATAAAATCTAAAAACCTGTACATAATCAGTTTCACCAATTGAAGTAGGATCTATAAACCCAACACTTTCAAATGCTAATACTGTAGTCCTCACAAATCCCTACAGTAAGGTACAATATCAATGGCATTTTCTGTAAGAATAGCTAATATTGACAGTCTTGGTTAATATTTTTGGAGCACATACCAATTCATGTGGCAAGCAAGAGCACAGGTAAAGATGTAAGATATTTACTTCATTTAAAAGCTACAGGACTGAGTAGTAGAAATTTGTTACATTTGCTGAATCCATATACACATAAAATTTTAAGGCACATAAATTTTTTTGATTCCATTTCAAAGTGGTGGTAATACACCAACTTGACCTTTAAATTCAGTATATGTGTGTGAGATTCCATGAGGTTCCCATGATGTTCTTAGATGTTACAAAAATATTTGATATGATCTCATCATCCAAGTTTAATGGTTCAGGCATAATGCTCTGAAGCAGCTTGTAATCAATTTCACTTTCAAGCATTGTACTTTCACCTTAAATTTTAGTTGGAAAGGAAAGTGGAAAGGAAAAACAAGAAATCTCCTGGGAAAGACTCAATATGACAATAAGACACTGCATCCAATGCAGGGTCTGATGTAAGTTTTTCTCACCCACAATATGTTTTCATTATATTTCTGAAAGTCTCTTACTCTCTCAGCTACTGCCCTCTAAATCCCTGGCTGCTGCTGCTAGATATTTTTCATCTCCCCTCTTTTGGAATAGAATCGTCTATGCGTCTTGTTGCCCCTCTATGATAAAATAGAAAAAATGGGTGTCTGTGTGCAGATCTTGTGCCCAATCCTTGTTTTCTGCCCCTCTGTGGAGCACTCCAGGCTCCTCTGAAACCTATGTTGCCCCTGCTATCGCTGAAAATTACTCGTGTTGCAACTTTCTTGGCCTTTACAAAGTTCTCAATTGTTTGATGTGTTGCCTATTAATGGGCAACAGGGGATGAAAACAATGCAGTGCATTCTTGTTTCAAATCAGGTTTTACGCATTCTAGCCTGCGGAATTCAGTGTGAAATTAGCATATCCAGCCAAAGCCAATGTTTGTACCCCCAGTCTAATGAGTCTGCCTAGACAGCCGCTGACACTTTTGGGTTTGCCCTCCGTCATCTCCGGCGTCTCATCAAGCATTTAAGTGAGAGGTATTGCTGTTTTGACGAGATCTGTCTGACAGTGTCGGAATTTTAAGTCCAGAGAGCGTGTGTGAGAATGTGGACTCTGCCAAATTAGTTTGCTGACCTTTGTAGTTACCAGACTCTTACAATTAGACTGTCGCTTTTCAGGCACCATTTTCGCTTTCATTTTTTCCTTGTCCAGTTTTTCAGTTTTAATAAAGTTTGTTAACTGTTTCAGCCAAGTGATAGTGAAACATTTTAGATGTGTCATATTTTCCCTTTGTACTGACTGTGTTGGTGACTTTAGCCTTATCTTGTTTTAATACATTACTGACTAAATCAATTTGGGGCTTTCTGTGAAGCTTAGTTGCACTGAATGTACTGACTCAGAATTCACATTGGTATTTGAATGACTTTTCACCACACAGAAACTGCCAGCATATGGGAAAAGTAACCAGACTTTATTATATTATTATATTATTATAGTGTATTATAGTATTATTAGTGTATTATAGTGTTGTCCATTCCAGGGCATAAGAGTGAGTTACGGTGTTAAATGTGTTACAGTATTGCGCTACATGTCTTTAGTTAGAAGGTACACAGGGGAGTACCGTGTGAATTTCAATGGTGTTACAGAGTCTTGTTACATGTATTGTGTGTGTCATGATACATAGCAGTGTAATGTATGTGTATTGTACATGCCTTGCTAACCATAGTGATGTGTGTTCCAGGGTACACAGGAGAACGTTGCCAGGTGTTGGTGGATCATTGCCTCTCTCAGCCCTGTAAGAATGGTGCCACCTGCTCCAATGGCCTCCTTGGACCTACCTGCCTCTGCCCAGAAGGTAGGGATCACTGTCACTGACCCAGTCATAGAAGCAAGCCTTTCTATGGCACTCTATTCTAATCTCAGCCCTGTTGTTAGGACCAGATGTTAGCCCCACCCAGCACCAGAACCCACCCTAGTCTCGATACCGATACAGAACTCAGTCTAATCTCAACCCAGCTCCAGAATACTAGCAAAATGTAGACCTCATTCCAGAAACCGGCCTCATCTTGACTCATTTTAAGAACTGTAGCCTAATTTCAAGCTTTGTTCAGTGCCAAACTTGATGTGGACCTGATTCCAGAACACAGCATTACCCCAGATTGGTCCCAGATGCTGTACATGACAGTACCATCATAATCCCACAGCCTCGTCTGATCTGAATCCACAGTGCCAGGTGTCCAGTATCTGTATTTCATATAAGACAACAATGGCACATTTACTTTGCTCAATACACAGTACACTGTTCAACGTTTCAAAGGGAATACACAGTTCAATAACAATACACACAGCATGGGATAAAACCAGTATAAATTATGTAGTGGCACACTGCTGATGGCTACCAGCCAGTCCCCAGGCTTCTGATGGGACGCCCTGATTCTGAGCCTGATTCTGCCTCTGCTGCCTGTCGATCTGTGCCACTCTGTAGCCTGATTTAAATCCTCCTCCTCTGTTCTAATGAAACCCCAACACTCTAATGACCTGCGGTCCCCTGGGCCCCTCTCCTCATACTGCACTGCCAAGACAGACCTGAATAAGGATACGCTCCAAGCGTCTTATAGACCCCTGCCCACCCCTGCTCCCCCTTAAATAAACAAATAAAATTTAAATAAAACACAAAAAGCAGAAATCCTTGCACGATCCTTCTAACGTCCCCAGAGTAGTCACGGCTTCCGTCAGGACCACTGAGCAATAAATTCCCCGTTGAATTATTTATACGCAGTGCAAGTGCTCCGATACATATACAAAACTGCTGCTCTTTCAGAAACGGCTGCAACAATAGAGAGGAACAGCTTTAGCGTTCTTTAATCAGCGTGGTAAAGTTGCGGAGCGCAGCTCTAAATAGTTAATGCCTTGGTTAGGTAACAGTGCGCGTTGCGGAGCTCTCTGGGCTTTGCAGTGTACAGCTGCATTAAAAGTCAGTTGTATTAAACAGGGGTTGGTGTAGCAGGGTGGTTGCTCTGCAGTGCTGGGAGCTGGGCTTATAACCCAAAGGTTCCAGGCTTTAGTCCCAGGCGGCAGCTTCCATAAATAGCAATCAGCGTAAATGGATCACACGTGAAATATGAGCTGTGAATGTTGCCCTGGATAAGGATGTCTGCTTAGCCAATAAAGGATTGAATGTCATGGAATAATTTCAGTTTACTCTGAGGTTTATTAATGAGCTATACGTGGTGCAATAGGAGAATTAATGACCTTTCCTGCAGGGAAGGGCCAACCTTGCCAGTATTTTTGATTGAAAGACAAAGAGTGGGTACACCTTTTAAAGAGCAGTAAGGATGTAGTAAGGATGACTAAAAATCTTAAATCTGAAAATTTTGGTATATAATGAGGTGTAAAATAAATTTAAGTTTGAACTTTATTTTTGCTGTAACTGTTCCTGAGAAGGATGGAGAAATGGTTCATTTGGATAAATTAAAATGAAATGGTTCATTTTGATTCTTTTATGATCCAAGCACCCCCTATCTTGACACTCACCTTTCCCCTGCTGTCGCATTATCGCCCCACCCCACCCAGGCAGTTCTGTCCCTTGAGGGCTGTGTCCACTGCCTCAAAGACTCTGCTTTAAAAGGCGGGAGGGTGGGGATGCGGTCTCTACATCGAGGGTCCCATCCCTCCTGTTCTTGTCCAGTGTGACTTCTGCGGCTTTCCAGCTCTGGCAGGGTTTTGCACGCGTTGCCGGCAGCGAGCGAGGCCCCCTTTTATTTCACAGCCTCTGTCAATCCACCCACTGACCAAGGCTTCTGATGACAGGATGAATTATGGGTAGTGTCTTGGGGGGCTGTCAACGCTGACCAGGTCCTGAAGTTGGATTCTTTAGTCCTCCTCTGCTACATCAGCCGGTCCACCGAAACCATGTGGCAGTGGTTCTGACTGCGTGCTGCAGCCTCTGCTCACATCCTCAGAGACTGCTAAAAATAGACCTGCTCTTTTTCTTCTCCGTGCTCCCGCTCCCCCCTCTTTCTCTCCCCTCCGTCCTCTGATGCGTTTGACACAGTTTGAGAGGGAGATGGAGGGTGGACATCCTGACAAAATCTGCTGCCACACAAAAAAAAGGAGGAGGAGGAAAGTGTTTGTCCCTTTGCTCTTTATGGAGTGTGATTGGAAAGCATTTTTCACGGTCCTGCGGGAGATCAGAAGTAGAGTGATTAGCCCGGGGAGACCGTGTATTGTGTCCGACGCGTCGCTTCTCATCTCCTAACCAGGACAGGAAACAGGGCTGCCCCTCTGCCTCTCAGACACTGAAATAGACCAACATCACCTTGAGGGAAAATTACTTTTTCCTCCAGGTGATTTACTGTACCGCACAATGCTGTGTCATAATAAAGAGCACTGTGGCTGTCATACTGTGCGACTACACACATCACTCTTCACACAGTAAGACCACAGACTCCATAGCTGACACAGTAAGACTGCAGACCCAAGTAGTTCACACAGTAAGACTGCATTTGTACATTTGTACTTTATTTGTACATGTCCAGGTAGCCAAGATAAACACTCTTCATACAGACCTCACCCTACATGCTGTAAGAATAGACTCCTCTTTTCACACTATAAGTCTACAGACTTGAACTGCAGAAAAGCTAAATCCCGGCTTCTTCATTTATCAATTGTTCATAGGCTTCATACTATATTGTGAATGAAACTATTTTGAGAAGTGGTGTGCACAAATGTCAAGTGTGATTCATGAAAGGTATGTACGACCCACCTACACACATTCCCATTGATAAATCATTCTGTATATTCTATATACATATTGTCACAGACCAACACCTCTCCGACTTGAAAGCTGTAATTCACCTACCT
The DNA here is from genome assembly GCF_013368585.1 of Megalops cyprinoides. Classification (NCBI taxonomy): domain Eukaryota; kingdom Metazoa; phylum Chordata; class Actinopteri; order Elopiformes; family Megalopidae; genus Megalops; species Megalops cyprinoides. The sequence continues at coordinate 22,741,773 of NC_050591.1, forward strand.
AAGTGTATGTAGAGCTAAGAGAGATGTGGCCTAACTCTAGTGAGATAGACGCCTAACCCCTGAGAGTGAGGGCCACAAGGCCGGGGCCATGTCACTTTACAATGTGGTGGCACAGTATAAAACCCTTCTCCCACACTGCAGAAAAACAAATGGCAATGGTGCAAAATCTAGGCAATGGGTCCTCAAAACCCTTCATAGTTAATGGCCTTGAAAACCACATTGGGCTCTGCTCACAGTCTATGATCAGTGATATTTTCAATGCACTAACCAAACCATCCTCTCATCACTTTGAAAGTGCCGCCATTGACATTCACTCCTCCCCAAAGTCTCTGGGGTGCATCATATTTATAGTTCCACCTGGGAGTAGACTGCCTCTGCTGTGTGATGATGTGTATGGCCATACCAAAGAAAAAAGCTGAAACAAAACCAGCAAAAAGCATGTGTGTGTGTGTGTGTGTGTGTGTGAGTGACTATGAGATGTATAACCCTAATCCTGACATTGTGGTCATGCATGAGCCGTTGAATTCCACCTAGAAACTTTTGACTTGGTAATGGTAATGTATGCCCTTAATTGTAATACATTCATGCAAAAAATGTCTCTGTGAAAAACAGTCTCAGAAGGAACATGCTTCCTGCAGACAGAAGGAATATCTTTTAATACAAGATGGTAATGGCAGTGTTTATGACATAAAATTAAAAAAAATAATAACTGTTGATTGACTGTCTAAGGAGTAGTGTAGCAAATAAATTTGCGAGGGCTGTTTGGTAGGAAATGACATGCGCTTTTATGTCAGCCTCGTACGTGTGCCACTCTGCTCAGAAACTGAAAGAACTACTTCAGTTTGAAGTTGGAAGTGAGAAATACGGCATGACAAGGGAAGCGAAGTGCACTGTCAGCCATCACTCCAGAGAGTGACGTTGAAAAACCACCTCCTGCGCCTCTACCTGCTGTACTTTTCCACCATTAGGACCACAGCATATTCCCTGAAAATCGTGTAATGTCATAAAATATTGTTATAAGTAAAGTGCCTTCATGTGTATCACTAATCCTGCCAAAATACGGCCTGGATTATTTAACATAATTTAGAGCACATTTCAAATAAATAATCTGTATGTATTGACATGTATAAAGTTCTCATGCTGTAAAATTTTTTTTCAGATGAATATGGCATGACATTTACACTTAAGGCCACCCAATGTGCCATCTGTTAATGATTTATTCAATGTATGTATAGTCGGATACCTAAGGTAACGTAGAATTTTCTGATGGCACCCAGTATTGAGCTTGGTTTTAAACACAGCTTGCAATAACAATCCAATTCAAAACCCCAAAATAGCCTGACTTCGCACAATATTCATCTTGTGACTGTGTACAAGAAACAGAGGTGTGGTACTACCAGAGTGGTTCTGCGGCCAAGAGGAAACATGCTTGTGTCATGTCTGAAATGTTTTGTTTGGGTGAAAACGTTTCTTACACTATGTTCAGGTTTGATAAATTTCTGTTTTTTTTTTACTGAAATGTTCACATAATGGGGTAAAGGTACAGCGTGTGCCTGTGACTGTTTCATAAATGAGCACCCCGGGCACCACAGCTGCATAACTATTCATGTAAAACACACTTACTCAGAACCTCTGTCTCCAAAAAAAGACAAAAACAAACCACTGTGTCCCACCTTCCATTGCCCACACTTAAGATGGAGTGCCTCTCCCCTCCTGATCGGGAGAATATTCCATCAAAGCCTGCCTTATTGGGGTCATTGCCATGGCAGCGGAGAGGAGAGTAACGGGGCTTCATTCTCCCCAGCCCTGCGTATTAAAGGTGAAATACGACCACAGCAATTCCATCAGCGCGGGTTTCGCCTGGGGATGCCGTGCCCCCAGTCCCACCGGCCATTTCTTATTGATTGCAATGGAGAGCTGAGACAGCAGGGTCTGATCAGGTTTCACCTGCAGGGGCAGATGTTTGCACTCCAGATTTAAGGAGGAACCTCTGTGTATGTGAGTGTTGGAAGTAGCTGTAAGTGCTGTGATCGATGCAACATTTTTTGTCGCAACACAACAAAGACAGACTGCGGAGTGGGGGTCATTTCCTGCCAGCAGGGTCACTGATTAAGATTTCACACCGCCCCTCGTTTCCTCTCTTTCTATCCCTGTCTCTGCTCCCTCCGCCTTTCACTTTCTGCTGCATCTTTACTCTCTTTCCTCTTGTCTCCTTCTCTTTCTTTATCTTCCCTCTCTCTCTCTCTCTCTCTCTCTGCAGGGTACCAGGGCTCCTTGTGTGATCAGAGGATCGACCCCTGTGGCTCCTCCCCCTGCCACAACAACGGCAGCTGCTTCTCAGACGGGCGTGGCTTTGGATTTGGCTGCAGCTGTCCACCTGGCTTCACCGGCCCCACCTGTGCCCAGCTCGTTGACTTCTGTGCTCTCAACCCCTGCGCCCATGGCATCTGCCGCAGCGTGGGCACCAGCTACAGGTGTCTCTGTGTGCCAGGTGAGCACTGCCTGCTGTTGGTGTCTGTGTTTGTGTGTGATAAAAATATAGATGTGTGTGTGTGTGTGTTTTTGTGTAGGAATGAAGTGTGTTTGTCTGTTTCCATGTCTTCCTCTCCCTTTTCTCCCTCTCTCTCATAAGATGACAATGTTCCCTTCCCTCGGCACACTGGTTGCCATGGAGACACAGCAGCGCTGTGTCGTTCCCCTTGTGCGCGGCTGTGCCTGCGTGAAAAGTTGTGCAGGCAGCTCTGTCCAATGGGGTGTCGGTGCACGCCATGCAGACAGCCCCGGTCCAATGGGACAGCAGCAGTGTGTGCACTCCGCAGTAGCGGACGCAGTGATCTGCGCAGACACAACAGCAGCAGAGGCAGGGATTTGCACTCGCAGCTGTGTTTGGGGAGATAATTGACCTTTTCTCATTCTCATGAATATTCCATCTGCTCCCTGGGCTGGGTCGAAGGGGCATAAAAAAGACACAGAGACTGCCTGACATTTACTCGTATCCCATGTGTAAGTGCGCTCTAGGCTTTATTAGTGTTACAGCGCGCACACACACATCACAAACAGACACACACGTCATACAGAGACAGTACTTTAAATGGTATGGTACTGCGCAACAGACAGTTTTTGTCTCTAATGACCACATATCAAAGAAATGTCTCTTTTCAGCATCTGGCCAAAAGGTTGTTGTTGCTGTCTTAAGGGACTTTTTTCACTGCTCTCTTCCTGAGGAGGAAACAACATGTCCTTCCTGAGATTTCATTGATGGCTCTGTTTTGACCTTGGACTCGACTGCATATCTCCTAATAAAAACAACACTCACACATACACATACACACATAAACGCGCATGCATGCACATATGCACACTCATGCAAGCATGCACACGTGTGAACACGCACACACACACACACACACACACACACACACACACACACACACACACACACACACACACACACACACGGGCACGTGCACGCGCACGCGAGCATGTTTACAAGCACACAAAGAACAAGCATTCACCTTTGCCATCTTCTATCTAATACTGCCATCCCATGGACAGCAGGGTGTACTCCATGCATTGGCCATCATTTCACTGGCGTCTTAATTAATTAATTAATATCCCTGATTTGATATTCCAGTGGTGTACTGCTGTTGTACCCTTATGCAAGGGTCTGAATATTTTTCAGTAAATATCCTGCTGTATAAACAGACAATATATAAGCTTTGTTAGACACCCTAACCAAGAGTGTCTATAAAGCAAATTAAACTACAGTAATATGCAGAGACATATTAAACAAGTGCAAATGTATAATAAGAAAGTATAATATTAGCCTGTTCCTCATTTTCTACAATCTAGAGTGAATCATCCCTGGGTCCAGTTTTGGCTTGATGGATCCATCTATGATTCCATTAAAAATTATAGCAAGCTATTAAAAGCATTTATACATTCATACATTATTCTCAATGCGACAAAATACTTCCAAGCATCAATGCAAAAAAATTTATTAGATTTATCCAATTTATTAGTCTCTTTTAAAATTGTGATTCTTCAATGCAATCCCACTTTTACTGAGTTAAGCATGTTAAATTTCTCATCTGTTAAAGCACAGGAACTAGTCTTATTGCCCTTCTCTTATTGCTTGTTTCATAAACACTTTTATAATATGTTGCCCAGAAGTGAACCATAATTTCATTGTGATTTAATTGAGGCATTGTATGTTTTCTATTATAAAAAAATCATAGTGAAATCGTATGATACAAAGATGAAGAACCAGTATGTTAAGTTTGCTGGTGGGTACAAATGTGGAAAATATAAATCAATCAAAATAAAATCAACAAAAAGAATGCCACAGTCACACCAGTAGTATGTATCCAAACAGCATGTAGCAGTTAAAAAGAGAAAAAATTGTCATATGGTGAAAGTATGGCGTTTACCTTTATTTGTATTATCTTAAAGACGAGTAATAGATTAAGGAATTATATGATTCATTATGATTCAGAAACTTTAAGCATTTTTAGGTTATAAATGTAAAGTCTGGTGATCACATGTAGCTGTAATGTAAAAGGTGTAAGTGATGCAGAGGAGTGATAGTGTTTGTCTTTTCCCAGGGTACCATGGGCTGTATTGTGAGGAGGAATATAACGAGTGTCTATCAGCACCCTGTCAGAACCATGCCACCTGCAGGGACCTTGTGAACGCCTATGAGTGTGTCTGCACCCCACAGTACCAGGGTGGGTAGCACGTAGTACAAGCATGTGTGTGTGTGTGCATGAATTTGTATGTAAGTGTGTGTGTGTGTGTATGTGATCGTATGTTTGTGCCTGTATGTAATTGTACAAGAGCACACAAGTCAGCTTCTGCATCTATATCTGTAGGGCGACACTGTGAGATCTACAAGGACCCGTGTCTGAAAGTACGCTGCCATAATGGGGGAACCTGTGAGAGGGTTGGCCTCAATTCTACTTGTGTATGCCCACCTGGCTACATGGGTGAGTCTTTCTCTCTGAACACTACTTGCATGTGCCCACCTGGAGTCATGGCTTAACGTGCCCCAAACCCTATGCAGAGTAGCAGAGTTAACCCCTCCTTTCATCCAGGTGAAAACTGTGAGATTGATATCAACGAGTGTGACAGCAACCCCTGCCATCACGGCGGCACCTGTATTGACCAATCAAACGGCTTCACCTGTCACTGTCCACAAGGGTGGGTGGGAGCAAGCTGTGAGATACGTGAGTACCTTCACCAGGCTGTCTGTTTGTTCTTTTGCCTGATGCACATTCCCTTCAGCATCTCTTGTCTTGCAAAGCTTTCTGACAGCAGCGTGTACATTCGGGTGTGTGTGCATGTACGTGTGTGTGTATGTGTGTGGGTTTGTGTGTGCGTTTGTGTTTCCTCCCCTCTCTCAGACTTGCAGTGGAAGGCCGCTCACCCTGAGGACACACTCCCCAGCATGCCGCGCCACTCCCTCTACATCATCATCGGGGCTCTGTGCGTGGCCTTCGTCCTCATGCTCATCATCCTCATTGTGGGAATCTGCCGCATCAGTCGCATTGAGTACCAGGGCTCCTCCCGGCATGCCTACCAGGAGTTCTACAACTGTCGCAGCATCGACAGCGAGTTCAGCAACGCCATCGCCTCCATCCGCCACGCCAGGTGAGGAGTGGCCCACTCAGTATTTTGCGCACCTACAGTACCAGTCAAAAGTTTGCACACAACTTTCATTCTTTATCTTACTATTTTCCACATTTTAGAATAACAATAAATACATCAAAACAATGAAATAAAATGGAAACTATGCACAATTATGGAACACAAATGGAATTATCCAGTGACCAAAAAAAGTGTTCAATGAATTAAAACTATCCTATGTTTTAGATTCTTCAAAGCAGCCAAAAAATATTTTCTAAAATATTTTTTTCTGAAAGAAATTCATACATAGGCATCAACTTCACTATTTATATTTCTCTCAGAAACATTTAAGCACAAGTCTTTACACCAAAATATCTTTGAATGCATTTTTCCCATTATCTAAATCAGGTGTGTCTAAACATTTGGCTGGTACTTTACGTAATGTTGTTGAGAAAATATCTTGCAGAACACCAAGGGACAGTGACCTCTCTCAGGTGAAGCTGTATCACCTCTGACCTCTTGAGTATTGAGTATTGTTTTCAGGTCCTGCTGTGGAATGCAAGGACTTGAATACTTATTGGCCAGACACTGGCCTTATGTTCCTGTGAAGCAATCATGTCAAGGCTGTGCAGTTTGTTATCAGTACGGATGTTGAGGTGAAAGGGTTACTTCATTTGAACATATTGGCTCATATGCATTTCTGTTTCTGTCCACAGATTTGGAAAGAAATCTAGACCTGCCATGTACGATGCCACGCCCATCACCTACGAAGACTACAGCCCTGACGACAAACCACTTGTCACTTTGATCAAAACAAAAGATTTATAAAACACACCACCCACAGCCACTGGCTCTTCACTCAGCCAACATGCACTTCAATTACCCATTCAGTATTTATTTCTTTTTAAAAGCAAAAGTAATTCATAAAAATAAATGAAGGATTTCTTCAATATATTTTACTTTTGGAACCCATGATGCTATTATATATAAGACTGTAGTATGCATAATTTGTTATGTGCGCTAACTTGATCAGAGGTGGGTAAAATTGCTATGTACACAGGTTAGTAAAAAATGATTAGTATTAAGCAGGCTATGCGTGGGGGTCAGAGGTGATCTCGTCTGACCCTCACCTTGATAGGCTAAAACCTAACTGTAGAGTCATCAGACATGTGAACACCCAGAGCTGATAGCAGTAATTACAGATGTCGTACAGTAGTAATAGGTGCATTTGTTACAGTGCAGTAAAATATATAAAATACTTCTGCGGTAGGTTGCCTTAATTGGTGCATGGGTAGATCTGATGGTTTCTGCATTATTTGGAACCTTATATACATTGTTGTTTATTTAGTGTTAGTGCCATAGACTTCTCTTGACCAGCTGTTATTAAAGAAGGATCTTACAGGCCACTGTGTTGTACAGTAGAGGCAAAGAGTGCTTTTTTTAAAAACAGTTGTTTCGTTCATTATTTTTGAGGCAAGTAAAAAAACAGTAATTTTCACAGTGTTTTATGGTTTTGCATCGAGGTCGATGTCTCTGCTGGGGTACAGTGAGAAGTAACGTGTGAGTCTGCTGTAATGTGCTTCTCTGTTTGTGTACGATAGTGTTGTTCATCTCAGGGTGGGCTCTTGTCTCCATTTCCTGTTCGAGGCCTGACCTGACCAATGTTCTTCCTGGGTCATCCTCCTTTTTTAAAATAACGTGATTAAATTCTGTGTTGAATGACGTATTAATAAAGATCTAAGTGAACACTTCCTGTCTGTCATTTTGTGTATTGTTCCCTGTGAACCATCATAAGCATGTAGGCAGAAAAAAACACCTTTGACCTTTAACCACCTTTGACACATGTGACAGCAGAATGGTTCAGGGGTCAGGAAGTCTTTCCAAGCAAACATGTAATATTTGCTTATTCTCTCATTACAATGATAAAAGGTGGTATTATAATGCTTGCCAACACTAGCACAGCCAGTTAGTGCAGGTAGCCCACAATTGGAAAGTTTTCCCAAATGAAATACTGACAGAATGTCCACAGATGGAATGTCCACACAGGTATGTAGAGTGAGAACCCCCTATTCTAATGTGGGATTCTGGAGTAGGCAGTACTCAGAATAAATACCAAATACCACTTTGTCTGTGGTTCAAGTGAGTACGTGGAAAAAAAAAACATTGATTACAAATAGAATTAATGCTATGATTATCATTGTTATTGTTGGGTCCTGTGAAACATACAAAATTCTGTTACAGCATAAAAAACATGAAGGTGCTCTAACGAGCAAGGAGTGTTCAGGTTACCTATGTTCTCACCAGAAGCATAAATCCAGTGGAACTGCAATGAATTTTTGGAAGACTAACCATTCCATTACTTCCCCCTCATGTCAAAAGTCATCATATACAGCTGAACACATGCAAGGATGACAAAAACATTTGACATTTTTAAGTAAAATAAATGCAATGGGTTTTAACATTTTGTACACATTTTTAGTGTGGTCCTTTGACAATGATACTGGTACATTCTGGCTCCTGCTCTGAGTCAGGTTGGCTGCCCTTGTGTTAGGTATTTGCTTAGCAAAACCCTTCACCCAACTTACATATAGTGCATTTGCCATATTATCCCCCATACAGCCAGACTGCAGACGCCACTCAGGTTAACTACCCTGCTTGAGTGTGAAACACACCTTCTTCTTACTAATTTAGCTCCTAAACCAGAACACCATATTGTTGACCTAACAACATATAGAAGAATCATATATTTTTTCTTAAATTTTTAATAGTAGCATGTCCATTAAATATCACCGCATTTATTTGTCGATTTATTTTTTTCTTGGTCTGCAACACAAATTCAATTTTGCCTTTTCTTGTGAATCCTTGCTACTTATCGCCCTCTGCAGGTAAAACCTAGAACTGACTTAAAGGAGGGGGGTCATGTTTTCGCAGGCGGAGCTCCGTCCTCGCGCACCATTGGAATTCACTGTCTGTTTTCTTCAGATTGCTCCAGATTGCAGGGAAGAGGACGCTAGCCTCGTGAGCAAGCAGATGTGAGCTGGACTACACATCAGCAAAGATCCAGCTGTAAAATTGACAGAAACCTGCGATTGTGTTAATATGTGGCAGCCCGCGACAGAGCGTTTGCAGGTAAGAGTCGCAACGTTCTGTTTCTGTGCGTAGGTTTGGTTATTTTTTCCGAAAGAGATGATCTGTGCTATGAAATTCCATGGTGCATTTTTAAGATGGTTTCAGTATGGATACCTTTATGCACTAGCAGAATTTATAGGTTCTGCGGATACCTTTGCCAGGGGTTTTTATGTAACTGGGTATTATGTTATTATAGACTCATGACTAGTGAGGTACAGTATGCGGGTCGCTGTAATGGGCAGTATGCACGGCACGCAGTTTATGGTCGGTGCAATGGTCATTTTCTCGAGTCAAATCTGCTGCTGTTGTCCATCATCTCTAGCGAGTTTCGTAGGGCACACATACAGCATGTTATGCAAGCAAAGGTTGCAGTGTATTGTCCGTTACACTGTATTAACTGGATGTATTTCAAATTTATGAAATAGCGTCGGGAAGAACGCCTGTTGTGTGATGAAGTTGCCATACCGGGCCTGGAGGATCTTTTCCAGTGTGTATTTACAAAAACTTAAAGGCACATCTGTTTACAAGCTGTTTTCTGTTACAAGAATGCAGCATACTTTTGAGGCTTGCTCCTTCGCCTGCCACCTTTTTGTTGTGATATACCATCACTAACCGTGATTTTATTAATCACTCAAAGTTCAGTAATTAATCTAGGTTTTTGACCTGTTTGTAAGAGAAAAAAAATAGTTAATGACACGTATTTTGCTCTCTGGGGGCGCGGGGTTAGCTGGCTGCACGTCTTTTCTCCCGTAATGTTCTCCAGATGGCGCGAGACGGCTTGCCAAATGAACTTGCACAATCTCTCTCGCGCCTGGCGAGGCCAAGGGGAGATTGAATCGCGTAGTAAACTTTGGAATAGTATCTGAAGTGATATTATCCACACATTTTTAGGCTGAAACTGTGAAATTTAGATACTTTAAAAACAAAAATAGTGTACACCGTTAATTTACCACAGCTCAAAAAAAGCTAGACTAAATATAACAAGAAAAAGACAAACACATGGACATCCTATGAAACACACTCATTTTTCTTCCTCCACAGATCATTTATGTTAAGTGTTGTTTGACTGTTGACTGTTGTTTTAGTTTGACATGAGTAAGACCAAATACATGGATTGGTTTAAAATTTTCAGGAATATGCCATGCATCCATAAACATCTCAGACAATGATAAATACAAATAATTGAATGGTTAAAAATCCTTTCCTTTTCCTGACTCTATCCCTTTTCTTGAAGAATTGTATGAAACCTTTGCTCCGAGGCAGTCATTCTTGACATTCTCCTAAATCCAAACTGTGTACTTGGTGGCCTCAGTTGCAGGCCAACCACAGACATCCGCTGCTCCTACATCAAACCACAAGTCATGAGAAGAAGCAAATGGACATTTCTGACCTCATAAAACACACATTTCCCACCTAAAGCAAACTTATGAAAAAAGAGAAAAGGTTCCTCAGTCAGTAGAGTTCTGCTCCAGCTCCCGGAAATGACATCATATAGTGCCACAGGAAATTACTTATTTCGTTCTGCTGAACCCTCTGCTAGTCCAGATTTAGGTTCTACCAACTAAGACTACTTGTTTTGTGTCCTGACTGGACTTAGGTTCTTGAGTTTTGAATGAATGCAGTGTGTTTAGTTAGTGACAAGATTCAATGGCCTGGCATTGATCCTTGCAAAACTAGCTGTAAAAATTGAGCGATTTTTGTAGAACATCATTAATCAAATAACTATACAACTCTTCCATTTCATTGCCTGTCAGTGCTCTGTGTCATATGACCTGACCACAGGGTGCCTGGTCTTTAACTGGGAGAGGGCTGAGGGAACTTCACTTTGAACCAGAAGGCTGGAGGTTGAAATCCCAAACAGAGAGATGGTGTCAAACTGAGCTGGAAGCTACACAACAATAGTCGAGTGCTGTGCCATAAGGGAATGCCTTATGGAGTGTGCCACGTCCATCGTGTCCAAAAAGTCTTTGTGTCCTGTCAAGGAGGCTTTTGATGTTGTGTTCATGCAGAAGCTTTCTCCATATTGAAGGACAGTCCATCCCATAAAGGCCATGGCTTATTGACCACATTTTTTCCTCTCCAGCACTCTTGCTGACTCTGTTTCATTCAGACATCTCAGTAATAGTGAAGGTCCCACCTCCCAGTGTCCCAAGACATGACATGACTCTTGACTTAATAGATTGTGTGCTTTTTTTGGGATGTATTTGTCCAGATGTTTCTGCCATCATGTTCAATCGGTTGCACATACGGCATTGCGGGTTCTACATTTGTTTATTTTTTTTAGACTGAGGGAATTCTTTTGTTAACCGGAAGTAAACCGCATTGAGGAAGGAAAGGATGCAAATGTCTTCACATCCCTTCAAACCTCTTTATTAAAACCTGCACACAGAGCACTTTCTAGTGTTTTGTTCCCTGTTTTTTGAATTCGTCAACAGTTTTAACAGATTTCACAATATAACCACAGTCACATCCTTCCCCTGTGACCACATGTCCTTTTGCATTTCTCACTCTTTCACTGCACTCCCCCATATTCCCAAAATCTTGGAGAGCATGTCATGGTGCTGGTCTCTGTGTTGAAAGAAAGTCAAACAGAATCGCGCCAGATTGCTGTGTCTAGGCAAGTGTATGTTGGTGAGGTTTAGGGCTTCAGATTCACAGAGAGGGATAGTTTGGGTTACATGTACATTAACATTTACATTTTGTCACTTAGCACTTAGCACTGGAGTGATGTCCAAGAAAGATTTCTGCATCTAAGAATACATTTACATTGTTGAAATTAAGTAGAGGCTCTTATCCAGAGCAACTCCAGAGGTCAAGCACAAAGGGCATCCAGCAAAACAACACAAAACGTTACACAAAGAAGGAAACCATCATCCACACGTGAGCAAGAGTCAGTGTCAAACACACAGGGCTGAGACCACAAATGGATTCTTCTGATTGTGGTTGTGCTTTGACACCAGAATCATTTTGGCTCTAAGAATTTTGGGGTGGGTCCCACAAACCAGATTTCTGCCCTGGTAGGGTGGAATTTCTAAGCAAAGACTGAAATTGAACCAAGGTGGGTGATTTTGGCAAAATGGTGGCGGTTGCTCACACCACAGACTAATGTTGAAAACACTGGCATTTCCTTTTAATATTGCACCAGCGTAAAGCTGCAGGATTGCAGTAATGTAGAAGTGACACATCACATTATGTGCCTTGTAAGACGATGAGTAAGAAGAATGGAGTCTAAAAAGTGGAAATAACTGGAAGCCACCAGCAAGATTTACATTCAGAGTATGGTGAAACCATAAACAAAAACACAGTGCATACCATACAGCTCTGTAAAATGCTAACACTACTGGTGTATGTGATATTTGGTAGTCATGTGTCAGTGCACAAGATGTGAAAATTCTGCTGTTTACCATGCTGAATGAGTGGCAGCATTTTTCCACCTTTGCTACTGGAGAAAATTTCTGTAAATTTGGCATAAAATTACTGGAAACAAAATGGCAGCAAAATGCCAACATTGGGTATAGCCCCATTCACATCAAAGCAATGCCAGCACACTTATGGAAATATGCTGGCAGTGTACATTAAACAGGGTTATTCATTGCAGCTGATTCACATTTATGACAGTGTTTGAGTTCCAGCTGTATCACGGCATGTTTGAGGCAACGTCTGTTTGCATTTAATTCATTATTGCATAGAAATAATTTCCAGATGAAGAGCTTGCATTTGTGGTAATGGTTGTGAAGTCATTTACTTGAGAGGCACTGTATGTGTCTGGCACAGGAATGGTTAAAATTTAAGCTTTGACTTGGAGCTGGTGGAACGGATTGCAGTAGGCTGTTATGGCAAGGTCGCTGACCTCCACGTAGACGTCATGGAATAGGAAAGTGCAGAAGAGAGGTGGAGACAGTGCCACAAGCACCACAACCTCATAAAACACTACAGGAAGTGTCTTGTTGCAATCCATACCAGAGGAGATTTTACAAAATACATTTACAGGAATGTGAATAAATGTGGCTCTCATATTTTCTGGATTAAAATTCCACCATTTCTGAACAAACTGAATTTGGGCTGTGCAGTGCTTTTAAGATCGAAGTCTGAAATATGAAGATTTAACATTTTTCATTTTTTAACCAGAAAAGGTTAAAAATGTGTTTAATTTAACATTGTAATACTGTATCACTCCCTGATGTCAGCCTACACAAGTAACATGTTTTAACTGCTGGAGGAGTAGATATTTGAGTTACTATACATGAATATTATTTACCCCCTGTTGATGCCCCTTCTTCAGATTTATCTGTGAACAGGGATGATGCTCCCAATGGGGACAGCAGCTTAGATTACTTTTTGAAACCCAAGATGTTGTTGCTATCACTTCAGCCTGGATAGTAACCAGCACAATGAGCATGTCCATGTTCAGTAGTGAGACACCCAAAAGGACAAAGGAATTAGGAAGTTTGTGTAAGAGGGGAGGAGTCTGCATTATAGAAGAGGGAGGGGTTTTATGATAGGGGGTATTTGAGTTTTTTCAGTGTGGACTTGAAGCAGTGTCTCTTCAGACTGTTATGTGTTTGACCTGGAACCTCTGGAGCTGGTCCAGTTCCTGCATTTGTGCAGCCATTTGTGCTTCTCAGCCAAAATCCGTGACTCTTCATCACTGTTCCCACAGCACCACTGCCTCCCAACTGTGCTGCGCTCTCATTAGCTCTAACTGTTAACGTCCGCTCCCCAACACCCAATCCACGGCTTTTCAGTTCTCCCAGGACTGCCGACCCCAGTTCCTGTTGGTTGCGTTGGATGAATGAATGTTTATGTTTGGTAGTGAGTCAGGGTGTTCTTGTAGATGCGTTTGAGAGGCTGATTTTGTTTGTAAGAAGGCAAGTGGCAGTGTGAGAAGGCAAGTACAGAGTCCCCCTAGTCCTTAATAATCAGTGAAAGTGCTTGAAATCATTCTCATCCTGAAAAGTCATGAAAAATTGCCGAAATAAGTTAAAACTCACTTTTTTCCTCTACTGCATGCATACATCCAACTTTACTGCTTACCTGATTTCTAGCAATGTTGCAAGGCTGATAGTGTGAACAAATTGGTTTGTTTGCTGGCTTGATGCATAAGCCCAACATGAACGGTTGTTGACTGACTGGTATTCACTGCTAAGACCATCTGCATTCGTCTGTGGTGACACAAAAAATATTTTTGAAAGTAGCCAGTGTGTTTTTGCAGTATGTTCTCCCATAGTTATGTCTTCAAAGTAGCTCAGTGTCGCAGGAATTTGACAGTTTCAGTGAAGAATATGCTTGATGAGCTCTCATTCATACATGTCTTGAAAATATAAATCTGATTTGCGTGGGAACCCTGTGAAATTTGGCACCAGCATTGCCTGGAAGTGCCACCCTTGCTCTGAGGTTTGGTGGTGGATCTGCCTACCTCCTACAGAATTCTCCACCAATCAGAGCTGTTGACAACCCACGGGTCTCTTGAATTAGTCTTCATGGACGCTCATGAAAAGCCCAGTTTCCAGTTGTAAACTTTCTCAAAAATACCATAAGAGAAGCTGACAGACTGAGTATGATAGGTTTATAATACTGCTGTCCCTGATGTCAGGGGGTTTCTGGTCTGGACCAGACTGTTTTACAGGGGTGTGTTTGGCCTTCCTGTGATATCGTACCAGTCCAAAGACATACCAGCTGTAGCTTTATGACTGTTGCTACAGATTTAGTAAGAATGGGTCCTTGAAATTGAGTTGAATGTTGCCTTTATGGTTTTCACTTTTGCCAAAGCTGGGATTGGCCGATTTGAGAGCATTTATAGGTGCTCTGGTACTGCTTTACACAGCCACTCAGAGACACTGACACTCTGATATCTGTTAGTCTGCTTTACTCTCCCCTTGATCTCCACTGCACATCCTCCTGACCCGGAGTGCGTGTGTGTGTGCGTGTGTGCGTGTGTGTGTATGCATATTTGTCTGTGTACCTACATGTGTGTTCAAGACTAGGTATGTTTTTTGATTTTTTTGATCCTGTCTTTGATGAGCTTCAGGGTCAACTCTAAGAGATATGAGGGTACTGAGAATCACTTCCTAAAGGAATGTGCACCCCCCCCCCCCCCCCCAATGGCTGCAACTGTTTCTGTAAGTTAACATCTGTGAACTGTTAGACACATCACCACTTCAGCTTAAGACAGTTACACAAACATACTCACTCTCACACGCAAAACACACATGCAAATATTGAACAGAACTTCAATATTGAACAGAACTGAGAAATTTGATGGTGGCACTAAAGGGCTTTGATGCTGTGGTAACTGTGGTGAAGTGAAAGAGTTAAAGTACTCACTGTCTCTGCTGACCCACTGTATATTGAAACTGATTGGGAGCAGTCAGATTCTCTGGAAGAGAAGTGAAAAAAGAAGTGATTTTGTGCATGTATGTGTGAGAGAATATGACTGTCTCGCTTCCTGAAGTATTGTGTTTTCCTCTTTCTCTGGAAAATTGTTTCTTCCTCATTTCAGAATGGTTTCTCCCCTACTGTGGATAGTAGCGTCTCAGGGGATAATAACCTCTTCCCCTCTTGCAAAAATGATCTGTCCTGCTCTGTGGAGAGTGGTCTCTCACCTTCTCAGGGGAATAGTCTCTCCTCCTGTTTGGGGAATAGGCTCTCCCCCTTTTATGAGAAAGGTCTCTTCCTCTCAGTGAAGAGTCTCTCCTTGACACTCCTTTTCACAGAGAAAGGTCTGTCTCTTTCATGGAAACTGGTCTCTCTCTTTCTTTTTGTTTTTGTCTCAGACTGAGCTGTGGAGTCTGGGCTGGACAGCTTAAATCTGCAGTGTCAGTGCTGGGGTTTTCGCCACAGTGTAACACCCCCATCCGTTTCAGAGAAAATCACCCCTTAAAGAGGATAAGTCATAAATAGAATCAATAATACAAGTAACCTGATAAGAATCTTTGTCCAAGGAATAAAAAAAAAAAGCCCAGAGAAAATATTATGAATAGAATTCCAGCGCGGCAGTGCCTCCATGATCCGCCCCTACTGGCGGGAGACTTTCTCCTGCCGACCGCAGGAATGTCGACCTCCATCAGGAAGCCGAGGTCACGGAGCGTTTACACACATGTGTCTTAGGTTTTATTACCCATGCTCCTCTGCTTTGAAGATCCTCGTCTCCCTTTACACTGAGTGTCTTGTGCAAGACAAGGAAAGTGTGGGAGAGGCTGACCATGGGCCACGCCCCAGGGCTCACGGTTCAGATGTGGGCATTCTCTGCCGGCGGCCGTGCTTGTGAAGTTGGGTTCAAAGTAGGCGTGTCTCTGTCCTACCTGCGAGACACCGCCGCCAACCCAAGCCCCATCCATCACTGCCCCCCCCCCCCCGGGGCCCCCCGGTCTATGCTGAGGGTGTCTGTGACGCCGGAGGTCATGACATGGCGAGAGGCATCCTGCGGGAGAAATGTGCAGCGCAGCTGGAGGAGCTCTTCGTGTGAAACTCAGTCAAAACAGGACACTAGTCTGAGGGCCTCGCCGTTCCCAACTGGAATCTGTTTCGCAACACTGAGCAGAGCCACATGTACAGACCGGCGGGCGCAGGGTCAATGTGAGCTCTCTCTGACGGAACAGAGACCCAAAAAAAAAAAAAAAACCTGAGATAACGAGATCACCAAATGTGCATCCTTACCAGAAAGACTCCAGGAGTAAAGCGCAGCACTTCTTATGTACTTCCATCATAAAACAGCTGTCAAAACACACATAGTGCCTACCGTGTAACTGCTGTGTAATTGAAAAATCAAATTAGACGCAGTGGGTGTAATAAATGTTTTAGGTGAAGTATACATATATAAACAGTATAGTCGAGTACGAATGTATATTGGCTCCCTAATATAGAGACCCTTTTTCCACTTAAAATAGCCAGATTCCATTTGGTAGAAGGCTGATTCCATGTTTTGCATTATTCCTTGTTTTATTATGTTGTGGAAACTAATTTATGAACATGCTTTAAAAAACGTAGATGAAGAGATCCTTATGGTGCAGGGTTTGTTGTGCTTGCCCTGTGATGGTACCTCCTACCTTGGCTGTACTCCATTTGTAGGCAGACCGTGTGCTAGGAGATTTTGGGGGACGCAGATGTTGAGCTGGAAGTTGAGTCCTTGTATGTGTTTGACAGTATAACTCAACTTACCTCTCGGTTTATCTTGTACAACTTCATACCATCATCAGAATGCCAAATTCATTTGCATTTTGTCATACTGTATACTTATTCAACTAACTGAAAATGTTGGAGTTGGAGTCACTGAGTATTTCTTAAAATTGATAATAACCAAATTCAGTGATTATGAATAAGCACTGAGAAAACAACCATGATTGGAGAGACACAAAAAATTTAAAGTGCTAACTACAAAGAGAGCCACTGTATTCTTTCAGAGAACAGCTCTTATTTTCCATTAAAACCCTCCACAAAGGGCATTTTCAAAACTAAATGCAACAATTAAATTGAAGCAAAGTCATTCTGAATGCAACCAGTTGCTTCACTGCACTGGTCAAGAGCTTACTGAAAAGTTCAGTTTGGTCATTGTGTGAGTTTAATTCAGTTCAGTGTTACGTCCAGATTAATTTGGTTGATTTTGTTCAACAGTAAGAGACATTATGAAGTCTAGTTGCAATCAAGTTTTAGTGCGCCTAAAAAATGAGCAAGTGCAGATGAAAGAGTTTTCATCCCGTTGACCAGATCTTGTTCTCATTTTGTGAAACCAGTGGGCTTCCAATTGTTTTATGTGTCACTGAAAACATGTAAGATGTTGAATTCATTCTCAAAAGTCACTGAAATAATTTTGCGATTTGCATGCTGCCACTGAGCGCATACTTCTAGAGCTCGTGCCAGTGTGTGTGGGAAGATGCTACACAGATCGTGTGAGTCAGCTAGTTACCATTAGGTTATTAGTTGGTAGTGAAGTTTAGATTGGCATAGTAGGTCCACCCACTTTTGTACTGTAGTGTTTGGTGTTAAGTGCTATTGATACTTTATTGCTGGTTGTCAAGCAAAAAGTTTTTTTTTTTATCCTCATCTGAAGGGTATTGCATTAGGCTCAGTCTGTCTGTCTGCATCAATGGGGCACATTAACCACATTTTATTCCTAGAGCTTAAGGTTTCATCAAAGAGACATGGGCTTGCAATTATTAATAGCGCTTGTACCTTTCTCCAAAATGTTCATTTCAGTTTAAACATGGAAATTACATGTACAGTGGCTAATGGTCATAATCAAAGGTGCCAGTCATGACTGGACATTTCACTAGGGGTCAGAGGCAGGACAGTCCCACTGTAGCAAAGGGTGAGAGCAGTCACCCCACCCGGCCTCAAACCTGGGTCTACAGGGTACCAAACATGCGACTTTGACCGCGACGCCAAAGAACCAGGCTCGTTGGTATGGCAGTCAGAGCGCATACTCAACCGTAGTGACAGCACTCCCACTCTTGAGGATATGATTATCTGTCAGGTTTCGGGGTGCTGAGATGGGAGCGGTAACCATATGGTATCTGCCAGGGTGTGAGGCGTTGCTTGAACTAAGAAAAGTCCCTTTACGGTGCTTTTGAATCACGGCACTGATGTTACATCTTTCTGTTTCAGCACTTCCAGACAATGCTGAAGACCAAACTCACCGTTCTGACCCTGAAGAAGGAGCCCCTGCCGACGGTGATATTCCATGAGCCGGAGGCCATTGAACTCTGCTCCACCACGCCGCTGGTGAAGAACCGGGCCCACACAGGCTACAAGGTACCACTGGAACCAGGCCCAAGGTCACTGTGTCCTTGTGAGGGCTGGTTGAAGGGGTGTCGGGGTCTCTGGAGTGGCCTTGATGTGATATGGTTTAGGTAGTATTAGGGAACGTGCTATGAGTTGGTCCGTTATGTTTTCCTCTCTATCGCTGCTCATGCCTGACCACAGCACCAATGCCAGTTACAGGTTCTGTACATGCAGACCCTGCTGCCCAGTAGCATTCAACTTTGACTAATGCTTCCCTAACTGTTACCAATCAATACTTCTGTTTCTTAGACTGTCCGATGTGATACTGCTCTCTGCCAGTACTGCTCCCTCTGATACTGGCAATCAGTACTACCCACTCTAATATTGTCCAATATGATGGAAAGTGTTGACCTAAGCAATACCATCCAGTGGTTAGGGGTACAGCATGCACTAGTTTTACCCTGCTGCTGAAACCCCTCAATCCTACACAGACATGTGGAGTGAGGCCTGAACCCCCTGGAGCCCTGGAGTGTGTCATTGGTGTGCACTGGCATGTGTTCCTGTGCGTGTGTTTGTTATTTGTTTGATGTTACTTGGTGTTGATCATGGTCCGAGCCCGAGTCAGAGTCTACTCTATGCGTCTGTTTCAGTTATAAGTAAAATAAACAGCGCCAAGGAGTAAAAATAGCAGGGTAAATATGGCGTGTTATTGTAGCATCTCTTCCAGGAAGCTACACTGTGCCAGTGCGGTAAACATCATGACACCACAGGAGGCTCATGGGATTGTGGGGTGGGGGGCGGGGGGTGTGGTGGCGGTGGTGGTAGGGGGTTGACATGTGGGGTTACTTCAAGTCACAATAACACATTGTGAAAGTCTCACACAAGTTCTGCTGGGACTAGCTGCTAGTCTCTTAATACTCACAAATATCACAATAAGGTATAACTTACTTTTGATTTTCTGTCAAACCATCAAAATAATGGATTCCATGTTTGAGTGGGGGGCTCAGTCCAGTAGTTTTTCTCCATCCTAAAGAACAGGTCCACTCAAGACCAGAGTTGAGATGAAATGGCACTGCAGGCTGAGATGAAGACTGCAGCCTTCAGTGAGTACAAGGAGTGCCACAGGTTAAGACAACGCTGATCATGGTGGCAAATTTCATTTGGGGGATTGGGGAACCAAACAAATGTAAATCTTAGCTGGTTTGTAAATAGGTATCAGCTTTTTCTGCTGGTGCTGCAGGCCACATATAAACCATGTGTTTTGTACATACATAAGACCATGCGTTCTTGTTAGTAATTGTTGTCCTTGTTTTCATTTTAAAAGGACATTTATCATGCATTTCATGATCAGAAAGTTGCTTTTTGACATTCAATGGAAGGCATGATTTCAGATACTGTACAATAACAAACATAAGAAAATGACTACAAAGCATTGTGCTTTGCACAGTGTAACAGTTTTTGTAACACTTGCATTGGGAAGTGCACTTAATTAAAACCATTGTTGATTAATCGATTGTCATGATTGCATGATTGATGAAATAGATAAATGGCTGATTAACTTAAGACCAATATGAGCAAACAGTGTAGACAGCACAGAACAGAGAATCTGGCTTTAGTAATCAGATTGTAAGCAGTTGTGAAGATTTAAATTATGCCTGACTGATGCATTCCACTGCAGAACTGGGCAGAACTGAGCTTTAATCAATCAATAAATTAGTCAGTCAGTCAGTCTCTCAATTAATCACTAAATGTATCAGTCAAATTTGATCTTGTGTAATGTCTTTCACAGTGAGTATTGTTACTCTGCTTGATTCAGTTCCTCCTGATATAGTCATCTCTGATGATTGGGCAGCTTTTGTTAGTTTGATTTTTAACATGCCCTGGGGAAGGCTTCTGTGTTGGGGCGAAGTGTGGGCTTCTTTGGTGGGTGTGAGGGTTTGAATCCACCTCTCCTCCCCGCTTTGCAGACACGCTCCCTTCCAAGGTAACTGGGAGAGAGCCAGTCTGTGTTGCCATGGATACTGCTACATCCATTTATCCAAGAATACTCGCTGGAAAGGAGGGCTGTGAATTTTTTTGTCTTCTCGTTTTTCATGCGTTTTCAATGGCCTGCATTTTAAAGGAGCGGGATTTTGTAGGGCTGCGGAACAAGGCTTCAGGGTCGGGTCTTTAACAGCTCTATCGGGAGAAGGAGGACAGCCTGAAACGGTGTGTTTCTGCTCTCTGACACACGGCCAACATTCAACCTAAATCAGTCCCTCTCACAGCTGCAGCGCTGCGTGTCTGCCTCTCAGAAATGAGAAAAATTTCCTCTGCTCTCCTGCTTGTTTAGACAAGCAGGGGATGGAGAGAAATGGTTAATACTCTTTTTGTGCACCCCCCCTACCCCCACCCCCACACCCACAGCCACAGTCACTCTGCCAAAGCTAACGGGCAAAGTGAACGGGCAGCTGACACTGTGGACTTCCAGAACTGAAACAGTGCCATGCAACCCCTG
This sequence comes from Megalops cyprinoides, assembly GCF_013368585.1. NCBI lineage: Eukaryota > Metazoa > Chordata > Actinopteri > Elopiformes > Megalopidae > Megalops > Megalops cyprinoides. The sequence continues at coordinate 22,762,741 of NC_050591.1, forward strand.
CACTGTGGTTGAGACCACATTCCTAATTTTCCCTCATTAACAGACTACAGCCAGCGGAATTAGCTGGGTTTGGATCAGCTAGCATAACACATTAACTCTGGGAGAAAAACAAAAACAAGGGAAAAGCCATTGTCTGAAAGACTGAAAGTGAAGTTTTTTAATGTGGTAAGTAATTAAGTAAATTCTAGTTTTTATTGCAATAATCCGCAGCGCACAGAATTCCTTGAATTCTGTGGTAACAAAGGAACTAGTCTGAATGACTGAGAGAATTATACTGAAGTGTGTTAATGCTTTTAAAGTGACACCCTCCACTGAGTATTTGTCCGTTTCGCAGGTAAGGCAGAAAACCTCACAAGATCGTCGTCTGTAGTATGCAGTGCCACCTAAATGTGCAGCTCCTTCATAAACCAATACATAAAATAATGGCCACCAAAAAAAACAAATCTCAAGGAGGCCCGGGTAGGAGGAGCGTGGGACTGTGACGGGGAGTTTGTCTCTAATGGCCTAGCCGGGGTCTGCGTCTCCGTGATTACACAACGACCCGACCCGAGCTCAGCTGCACGGCGTCGCCATGGCGACACAGCAGCGATCCAGCGAGTGCCGAAGTGAGCAGGGTGCCATGTGGCTGGGGCTGTGCGCTGGCATAAATTTACGCGACTGTCAATCGGTGTTGGAACTTTCTGTGCCCTTAGCCGCTGAGCCTTTTCAGGATCCTTTTCACTGATCAACTTTTCAGTGCAGAATGCAAGCCTTCTCAGGGGATCATATAGTATATTATGGTCTTACAAATACTGCATTATTACTGGGATTATTAATGTAGTCTTAATATTTAGTTACCTCCTGGGGCGTATTAAAGTGAAGACAAATGTTCCTAGGCTCCTATGAACCTGAGGCAAGCAAGAACGCGGTTCAGGAGTCGCATTGACTGTCATGCAGAATAAAGTATGTAAAATCTTGTGATGCATGTCTGCCTTTATTGTGAACAGTAATCCATGGCAGTGTTTTTAATACTTAGCAACCATCTTACAAGTTTTTAGACTTAAAATAAACTGCAAATTACTAAATAGTGTTATGAACAATAAAGGCTTATTGTATTGCCGACTAATGCTGTGATCTGAATGTAGCTTGCTAGCTGCCTAACAAATTGTGCTCACAGATACAATGATATGCCATTAGACAATACTTTTAATTCACAAGCAGCATGATAGCTACATAACACACTGAACTGAACTAGGAAGTTTGTGATCATTGATATACCACAGCATTTAGCATTTCATATACCTGTCCTGCTATCAGTAGAAGACCTGAAATTAGGCAAACAGAATTTTGAAGAAAAGTGTCTGAAGTGTAAAGTATTTTCAAGTAAGCCACATCACAGGACAAATTAATAGCTAGTTTCTTCTCTCCTGTTTGGGTACTATTAGGGAATTAGATTATTAGGGGACAAAGTACCTGGATTTTATGGAATCAGTAATTTAGACTGACTGGTGATAAACCTTACTAAATGAATAATGTTTTACATTAACATTAATATAAACTCTGTCATTCAGCAGATGGTCTTACCCAGAGCAACTTCCAAGTAAGAGCATCACTATGCTAAGAGTAGTTATTGAGAAGTATTACAAGAGTTTTGTTTTAAATACCTCCATAGATTTCCTTTCCTTCAATTTAGAGTAAACCGTGAGGTGTTCAAACTTTATAAAACATTGACAATAGTAGAAAATTATATTTATCATTAAGAAAAACATGCATTAACAGAATAAACACTGTAATTTTTCTTTGATAATGTGGTTAAATTTCTTACTTATAGCTCGACCAGCTAAATGAGCTGCATCAGATAGGGGACACCAGAGACGCTTTGTTGGTATTTTGGTATTATATGTTAGATATCTTCTACTGCCCCTGAGCCCAAAAACCTGTAAACAAGCAAAAGGTCAGCCCAGAGGTGTAGGTAGGTGGAAGAAGTATGGACAGCAGTAACATTATTTACTGTAACTATGGGATTTCTTAACTCTCTCGTGTTAGATAACCCTATGAAATATGTATTCCCCCTTTTCCTTTTTGCTCTAAGTGTGTAGCACTTCACGACTGAGTGTAAATGGACAACTGTTATAAATGTTACAATGCTGACGTAGTATCACCTTTTAATCTTGTAGTAGATTTATTAAACTAATATGTTTTCATGTTTCAGAAGTCTAGAGAAATTGTATTGCACATTTATTCCTAAAGATGAGGAAAATTTCAAAATTTTCTGTGTACTACATTATACTACAGTATAATGACACTCTTGGATATTCAGGATAATGTCAGGGCTTAGTGCCAGTTCAGCATATGCATGTGTGTTTAATGACACATGTGTGGAATACTCAGTACTGATCTTGGCTTTAAATAGATTTGGCAGATAGGTGCATCTTTATAACTAATTCTGTTCTGTTAGGATTCTGGCACATTGCAGTTTAATCCTGTATGCGTATGAGAGGGGATTCACAGAGCTCAACAGAGAGAGAGAGAGAAAGAGAGGGAGATAGAGAGCGAGAGAGAGAGAGAGATATTCGTTCCTGGATGAATCTGGGCTCCCAGCCGTTTCCAGTTAACTGTGGGCTCTGAACTTACATATTAATCTCCATAACCGCCTGGGTTTCGCAGAAATTCCTCTCTTTGATATGAAGAACACGTGGGTTTCATGTATTAGCCACAGTCCCAGAGCCACACATTTATCCTGTCCCTCACACTGTTTGCACAGTGCTACATAACTCAACGTGTGGAGTAAGAGACATGTGGAACAAAGCACTGTTGTACTGTTACAGTGTGGAGACCATAAAGCCATCCACAGGGAGAGGGGGAGCAAGGGGGGCGGCTACAGATGTGTAGAAGGGACACAGCCAGAGAGGAAGGGAGAGAGAAGGGAAAAAATGGATTAGAAGTCACATGTAAATCTAATGTTCCGCCTCTATAACACTTTGCATAATCCTGCTGCTAATTTTTTTTGCCTGAGTCAGAAGTAAAGATGAAGCATCGTTATTTCTGACCACACATAAGGCGTTTTCGGTGGTTGATTTCAAAGGGGGCAGGTCTCTGTGCTGTGGCAGAACGAGCTGATCTGGCAACCCCGTGAATCTCCCATGAATATTTATTGTCTGAAAGTGTGTTTATTTTTTGTCCGCTCTTGATATTGCTGTCAGTATACAGCACCCCCTGGTGGTGGGAATTCCGGCTTGCCTGTAAGGATGTAGGGGTGTGAAAGCCCCCATTGTAGAGGTGGAGGTGAAGAGACCGGTGTGTAGACCAGCTGGGGTGAACAGAGCTTGTACTGTACACTGTTTCACCAGACACGCACAGACAAAAACAAGTACACCCATACACATACCGTGTTCAAGGCCAAGCAAACAACACTGATTCATCAAGTAGAGAAGAATGTTAACAACCTCCCCAGGAATGCAGAACTAAATTTCAGCTGTTTGGGGGGTTGGGTATGAGGGGGGAGGAGGGGAAGGGGCTGAGTGTGAGATGGGGGAAAGATTTAGAATCAGGGGTATGGGTACAGCAGCACTCTACAGTAGTGCTAGACGGGTGCTGGGCTTTGGGTGCCACATTGCAGTTCTACCTGTGACCATGTATGCTGGTAGATGGTATGTAGCTGAAGCAAAAGATAGAAGTGTGCGGCAGCAGGGAAAGCATCTAACCAGCTGGACAGACACACTCTCTGCACATCTCTGTCTCTTTGATACTGAAAACAGCTGTTCGTGTATTTAGTAAATATTCTGAAGAAGCCCAATCTGAGGCAATAATTTGGGCCTGCAACTGCAAGACCTGTTTTAAGCCCCCACTCCACCATGTGCCCCCTTGCCCCCTTGCCCCTTGGTTTTCAGAGAGCACCTCTGGATGTTGCTGTCAGCAGTGGTCTCCCTGTGAAATTTAGGCAGGCAGTTCTGTGGGTGTGGTATCTTTCTGTCTCTCTCTCTGTCTGTCTTTTAAAATCAAATCCAAATAATTCTCTTTGGCAAAACCACACAGATGTGTAGTATTGCTTAAACAATTTTTACAGAAATGTGACTAAAGTGTACTAAACTACAGCCTTTCTCTCATTCTGTGTGTTAGACATGATAGGCACTTCCTGTGTGACGCTGACAAACATGTCAAAACCTGAGGAACATCCACTGTGGAGGCTGAGGAGTGTTGAGCGGTTTGTGGGAGGGGAGGGGGGGGCAGTACACTGTAGCTGCTCTGAGGCAGGTGTGTGGAGTTAAGGGGGCACCAGCACAGGGTGCTCATGCACCCCATAATTTTAGATGGCATGACTCACACTCACCTTGCGTGAAATCACAGTCTGTTGCATATTTCATTCTGAGAATAATGATAAACATGTAATGTATTTAGCCAGCAAGCTATATGAATTAGTCCAGTACCAGTAGTGTGGAGCATGGAGTGAGTAGTGTTGTAGAAATAGAGTGTTGTTGTAATGTACAGTGATGGAGACTCTGATATCTGTTATAGGACTATACCCAGCCCAGATACCTGGCCTTACCAGTGCTAGATTGCCTATGAAACATATAGTTCTTAACCAGTTATATTGCACATGTCAATGTCTATGAATGTATGAAGGACAATATAAACTGAAAGACATGAAAACAAAAACAAAAGTAAAAGGCATTGCACCTTTCCTAAGGGACATATTTAGCTAAAGGGGACTCAGCTGGGCAGTGGAGCATGGATGACACTTGGAGGGTCAGAGGGTTGCAGTTTCATAGGGTCATTTGCTGGCAACCCACTCAGGCCAGCCAGTTCCAGACACACAGACTGAAGCTGGGTCTCCAGTGTTTTGTTCAGTTTAAATGTTCAGTTTAAAAAAGAAAACCCACTTGCAAAGAAAAATATCAATTAAATATGTACACAGTTCCTGGATAAAGGAGGGCAGAACCAACCCAAACAATACAGTCCTGTGTCTGAATCTAAGGATGTGGCCTTTAAGAAAAACAATACTGATAAATGCGCAGGTCTCAAACAGCGGCGGCAACATGTTCAACCAGTCACCAGGAACCATAGTCCCGCCTCCACCCAGGTGAGGTCATGCTTCTTTAACCTGGGGAAGTGAGACTGCCAGCTCTTCGTGAAATGACGCCAAGACAACGTAAATGATACCAAAAGGCTGTGTAGTGCATATGAGTGAGGTATGTCATGACGTACTGTGGAAAGAATAAGAGCAGCTGGTTGCATCAAGAGCAGGGGATAAATTCCTAGGAACACGCCTGGGGTCTCAGAGGTGGCCACTGTGCTCAAACTGCTCTCTGTTTGTGGTGTGTTGTGGGCCGGGACCAAGAGTTCTCTTAGACACAAGCTGTGCGAGAGTGATGCTGTGATTCTGTCCTGAAATGTGTGTCTTCATGCACAGGTATGTGTGTGTGTGTATATATATATATATATATGTGTGTGTGTGCCTGTCTGTTTGTGTGTGTCTGTGTGTGTGTGTCAGTAAACTGATACCCAACCAAAATTTGGATGCAAAAGCTTGCAGTTGCCATTGTTTTGCACCGGAGTGTGTATGGTAATTTCATTTGTCCTTCTGTTTCTATGGAAAGGCTGTTTCCCTCATCTGTTACAGTACATTGCCCGGTGAGCTGTCAGCGCAGTGGAGGCACATTTGGGAAACAGATTGGAAAAAAGAAAAGAATATCTGCGCTACAGACATGATTTAAATCTCCTCTACACAAAGTATCACAGCTATGCCATCTGCTACAAGTCTTTTGCGAATTTAAGGTGCTGTTAGAGCTAATAAAAAGGGAAAGAGAAGGTCTACAGGAGCTTTATTGTTTTTTTTGTTGATTTTTTTCCCCCCCAAGATTAAGTAGATGTCTGATTGTTGCGCTGTGCATAAGGTAAGTGTGTGGTCATCAAGGGAATTATCGTGTGTTGTAGAATACGTGTAATCTTGAAGTCGCAGAGAGTGCATGAGCTTGCTTGCATTGAGTGCCACAGTCATCTCTACATGAGGAGCCATTTGTTTGTCTTTCACACAGGAGATTAAATGGCGCTCTTGGAGATGATGTGTGCCACCTCACAAAAGATAAATGAGACATTCTTTTGTGTGGAATTAGTCTGAGGACTCTGGAAGTCAGATTTTCTAAGTAGATTCTCCCCAGGACAGTGAGTACGAAGCACTGGCATGTGTGTGTGTGTGTGTGTGTGTGTGTGTGTGTGTGTGCACGCAGTCATAGGATCAAAGGCTGTCTGGTGCGAGGGTGTCCTGCAACAGGACCATAGGGAGACCTTAGGCCTCACAAGGCTGCTGGGCGTGGCTGTCCGCCCTCACAGGGGTGTAAATCTTTCCCCTTCCCCGGCAGAAAGGCTCCATTTCAAAGAATGTGCTCTGATTGGTCCAGTACATGTCCCATTCCAAAATCCTTGGTTCCCCAAAGAGGGAAGTCATTTATCTGTAGTAAATAATCTTTTGAAGGGGCAAGATGTTGCAAGCATTTCCTTCCCATCCTGCCAAAAACCAGTCCTACCGTTCAGAATAGGCTGAAGGCCGCAAGGGCCGGGTTTCACTGCTTGGTATTAGAATTTGGGCTACATACATACGCGCACCTTTTTCTGTTTTGTTTTTATTTCGCACATGCCGACTTCACCGTGCAGCTACAGGCAGCCTCCCTTTCCAGGTGAGCATGAAAAGATGAACCGCTGACCAGAAAATGAGGAGAAAAATACACATCCGAGATGGCAAACATGATGGCTAGTTTTGATGAAGTCTGGACGGGTGTGCAAGTGGTCTTATTGGTGGCCATTTGTTGGTGGCTTATAATGATATCCGTGATTTGCAAATGCTGTTTGTTTCTGCTGGGAGCACTACGCCATTTTAAATGCTTGACTGTTGTCACTGGGACTCGCAACACTGTGCATTTTGGGAGTCACCTATTCACTTTTGGTTTTCCATGAAGCCAGGCGTTGGACTGATGTGCCATCGTTTTTAATAGAAATAAACTGAACTGAACAACACACAACTGTGGCTGTAGTTACTGTGGAGCCCAAAAAACAGCTGGCCCACAAGGAGATCCCCAGAGCTGATACGTTCACCTTTGCTGTCTTGGATAGGAAGGTCTGTTTTCTGCTTATTTCGTTTTTTGTTTTGTTTTGTTTTGTTTTTTTTGTTTTCTTATACTCATTCATTACACTCTGACTTGGGTTATGCTAGCCATTTCCTTTTACAGCCGTGTATCACTGTTTAATTCAGAGCCAGGACTGTGCTAGTTCATAACATTGGTCCATGCCTATTATCCTGTTTGTTAATAAATATGTCTTAGATGAGGCATATTGAGCCTGCTGGTCATGGTGGCTGTTTTCAGTGATACTGTCTGAATTTTTGTTGACAGTGGTGCACTGATGCTGAAGTCCAAAATAGATTAACGTTGCGTGTTTGACATCACCTTCCGGTGACCACAGGCCATATACACACACACGCATGCACGCAGGCACACATACACACACACACACACACACATACACATACACACGCACCCATGTAATCACACAAACACACAAATAACCACAGCTTGCTTTTACCTAGTCAGACAAACAGATAGGCTGCCCCGAAGTGTATGAAGTCTCTGTCTGTCACCACGGCAACCGCCACATTTCTCCCCTTCATCCCAGGCCGATGAATGAACTGGGTGACCAGAGCAAACAAATTTACAGAACAGCAGTCTGTGTGATATTCCAGCCCCCACAGCAAAATATTCCATCAATGAGAGGCATTGAGGAAAAGGGGTAATGGAGTGTTTGTGAGGGAGTCCTTGTGGCTGCTTTCATCCCCATGGCATCTGAGACTGAGTGGACAGCCTCCACTCGGTGAATTTCATGAGTGGATGTGTCCTCGTTACTACCAAGGCTAGTTGATTCCTGATAGGAGTGTTTCAGTTGGATGCAGGCCAGCTGGCTTGACTGACCCACTTCATATTTGAGGCCAGTGTAAATTTTCATCATTGTC